>NC_053397.1:161648700-161959168 GCF_905171765.1 Bufo bufo
CAGACCACGGACCCATTCGAGTTGAATGGGTCCAGCCCGCTGCACGGATGTTGCCCGTGCATTGGGGACCGCAATTGCGGTTCCCAATGCACGGAACGGCCATGTGCATGCTTATTGTGCATGTGCGGCCATGTGCATGCTTATTATGGCATTATTGTACTTTATTTGGTTTGCAGAGTGCTGTTGCATTGTGTTTTTTTTCCCTCTGTGTTTCTAGCCATGGCAGCGTGCACCTGTGCATTGGGATGTGCTGACTAACCCCCTTTTCCTTTGCAGTTTGTACTGAAGTTGTGGCTGACATCATTAAGGATGGGTTCACATATGCGTTCTGGATTCCGTTATGGTTTTCCGTTATAAAATGGTTATAACGGAAAATAATAGAATCAATAAGATGGAAGGACAGATCCGTTATGCTGCCCATAGACTTGTATTATGACAGAATGCAAAACGGAAACCTTTAAAAGGCATTCCGTCTTAATAGAAGTTTATGGGGAAGCATAACGGATCCATCTGGTTTCCGTTATGCAGAACGGAGAAAAAAGTCCTGTCAACAGGACTTTTTTTTCTGTCTTGCATACCCAGACGGATCCGTTAGACTTCCCCATAGACTTCTATCAAGACGGATCAAAACGGAATGCCTATAAAGGCTTCCATTTTGACTTCTGTCTTATGTATTCCGTTATTTTACGTTATAACCATGTTATAACGGAAAGCCATAATGGAATCCAGAACGCAGATGTGAACCCACCCTGAGTCTTGCACCCCTGACCAGCCTGTCTGCCCCATAGGCTGATTTTAATTAGTGTAAGGCCTCATGCACACGACCGTTCTGTTTTTTGTGGTCCGCAAACCGCGGATTCGCAAAAAACGGAAGCCGCCCGTGTGCCTTCCGCAATTTGCAGAACGGAACAGGCGGCCCATTATAGAAATGCCTATTCTTGTCCGCGAAACGGACAAGAATGGGACATGTTCTTTTTTTTTTTGCGGGGCCACGGAACGGAGCAACGGATGCGGACAGCCCACGGAGCGCATCTTTTGCGGCCCCATTGAAGTGAATGGGTCCGCACCCGAGCCGCAAAAACTGCGGCTCAGATGCGGACCTGAACAACGGTCGTGTGCATGAGGCCTAAGTATAAAGCTGTAGCCTACTCTCCCTGGAAGCCTTTTGGTACCAGGAGAGGTATAGAGTGGACTCTCATTGCATTCATTGGAAGTCGACTGGCACCAGGAGAGGTATAGAGTGGGCTCAGCATGCATGTTGGTACCTGCATCCCCTAAATTTAATGGAGGCCATTTTGGCACCAAAAATGATAAAAAGCAAAGTGGACCCAGCATGCATGTGGAACCTCACTCCCTGAACTTTATGGTGTCCATTATGGCACATAACAGGTAGCATTTAGTGTTAGGTTCCCGTCTTAGGCTACTTTCACACTTGCGTTTGGGGTTCCGCTTGTGAGATCCGTTTGAGGGCTCTCACAAGCGGCCCCGAACGGATCTGTTCATCCCCAATGCATTCTGAATGGATAAGGATCCGTTCAGAATGCATCAGTTTGGCTCCGTTCCGCCTCCATTCCGCTCTGGAGGCGGACACCAAAACGCTGCTTGCAGCGTTTTGGTGTCTGCCTGGCCGTGGGGAGCCAAACGGATCCGTCCTGACTTACAATGCAAGTCAATGAGGACGGATCCGTTTGAAGTTGACACAATATGGTGCAATTGCAAACGGATCCGTCCCCAACTGACTTTCAATGTAAAGTCAGGAGTCCCTATTAATATACTATTGGATCGGAGTTTTCTCCAATCCGATGGTATATTTTAACTTGAAGCGTCCCCATCAACATGGGAACGCCTCTATGTTAGAATATACCATCGGATTTGAGTTAGATCGTGAAAACTCAGATTCGACAGTATATTCTAACACAGAGGCGTTCCCATAGTGATGGGGACGCTTCAAGTTAGAATATACTAAGAACTGTGTACATAACTGCCCCCACCCGATGTCTTACAGGGGGCTGTGATCCGCACAATTAACCCCTCAGGTGCAGCACCTGAGGGGTTAATTGTACGTATCATAGCCCCCTGTAAGAGATCAAGTGCTGCCAGGCAGCAGGGGGCCAGACCCCCCTCCCTCCCCAGTTTTAAATTCATTGGTGGCCAGTGCGGCCCCCCTCCCTCCCCAGTATTAAATTCATTGGTGGCCAGTGCGGCCCCCCTCCCTCCCCAGTATTAAATTCATTGGTGGCCAGTGCGGCCCCCCCTCCCTCCCCAGTAATAAATTCATTGGTGGCCAGTGCGGCCTCCCCCCCCCCCCCCCCCCCCCCATCATTGGTGGCAGAAGAGAGTTCTGATCGGAGTCCCAGTTTAATCGCTGGGTCTCCGATCGGTTACCATGGCAGCCAGCGATTAAACTGGGACTCCGATCGGAAATCTCCGCTGCCACCAATGATGAGGGGGGGGGGGATTTTAATTAGGGGGGGAGAGGGGAGGCCGCACTAGCCACCAATGAATTTAATACTGGGGAGGGAGGGAGGGGGGGCCGCACTGGCCACCAATGAATTTAATACTGGGGAGGGAGGGGGGGCCGCACTGGCCACCAATGCTTTTAATACTGGGGAGGGGGGGGGCCACACCTGAGGGGTTAATTGTGCGGATCACAGCCCCCTGTAAGAGATTGGGTGCTGCCAGGCAGCAGGTGGCAGTTATGTTCATAGTTCTTAGTATATTCTAACTTGAAGCGTCCCCATCACCATGGGAACGCCTCTGTGTTAGAATATACTGTCGGATCTGAGTTTTCACGATAGTGAAAACTCAGATCTGAAAAAGCTGTTATGCAGACGGATCCGCACTGAACGGATACCATCGTTTGCATTTATAGGTGCGGATCCGTCTGTGCAGACACCAGACGGATCCGCACCTAACGCAAGTGTGAAAGTAGCCTTACAGAGATCGCCTTGATGTGTGGTAGACAGGCCCAAATAATTTTGTACAAAATGTCTTTACAGACCGAAGGGACCTTGCAGTGTTTAGTATGATACAGGGAACTTAGAGAGGCAACCAGTACAAAGTGTGTACTAAAAGAAAGGCCTAGGTCCAGATCTTCTTGCAGGATGTCAAGCAGGAGAGAAATGTCAGGGAGCTCTAAACTGAACTAGTCTTCTCCACATCAGGATGCTAATTTTTTCCACTACCTCATAAAGATAGATCTTAAAAGCATATCACTTTCTACTTAGGCAGCTGGCACACGAACGTGTGCGCCCTGTGGCCGTGCTGTGGCCCAAAAAATTGCGGGCTGCAATGCACGAACACCAACCGCGGGGCAGCCGCAGCGGATCGCGGACCCATTCACTTTAATGGGTACGCAATCCGCCCGTTCCGCAAAAAGATAGGACATGTTCTATCTTTTTGTGGAACGGACGTGCGGGACGAAAAACCCCACGGAAGCACTCAGTAGTGCTTCCGTAGAGTTCCGTTCCGTGCTTCCGTTCCGCATCTTCAGATTTGCGGACCCATTCAAGTGAATGGGTCTGCATCCGTGATGTGGAATGCCCACGGAACGGCGCCCGTGTATTGCGGATCCGCAAATGTGGTCCGCAATACGACCACGGAGCGCACACGTTCGTGTGAAAGAGGCCTTAGTAGAAGGGTTTAGATAACCTGCAATAATCCCTTTTTAGGAGTAGGAATTTCTCAGTATTGGGCTCTGAGTTAGAAGATCTGGATACTGCCCAAAGATTACTAGTTTTTGTAGACTGAGCTTTTTTTAGAAGACCAAACCAACTATTAGAATTTGAGTGCAATGCTTCCTCAAGAATGTTTGTAGTATTTTGGGAATTACCTGAGTTGGGAGAAGGGATAGGCTAGTCTCAGCTTTTATTATGAGAGAGTCCATCCACTCCCAAGAGTAGATCACTGGGGTTGAGAGAACCTCACGTTTTTTTTTTAAATAGGTCTCTTGACACAGGGAACATTCCCCTGGCCTAGAGAGCCTTTCAGATGGACTGCTTTCAAGGATGACAATGACCTCTCTCCCAAAGAGAAGATTTTATTTTGTGCTATAGCCTTGAGATGACTGTGCCTTGCTCTCTTTCACCCCCAGCCTTTGTTGTTGAATGAAGGCTACTACTGTGGTGTTATCCAAGTAGACATGACAATTTTTGGAAAATGTTATTTGTTGCCTGAAGAGCCTTTATCAATAGTAATAAGTCAGAGCAACTGGGTTTGTATTTTCTTTTAAAGATGTTTCTCTAGTCATTCAACTGGCTTTATCAATTAGAACTTCATTTCTAACTGAGAAAACTAGTTGGATCACTAGAGAAACATCTTCAAGAGAAAATAAAAGTCCAGCTGCCCTGACTTGCTAAGGCCTCATGCACACGACCGTTGTGTGCATCCGTGGCCGTTGTTCCGTTTTCCGTGATTTTCTGCGGACCCATTGACTTTCAATGGGTCCGTTGAAAACTCGGAAAATGCACCGTTGTTCATCCGCGGCCGTGATCCGTGTTTCCTGTCCGTCAAAAAAATAGGACCTGTCATATTTTTTTGACGGACAACGGTTCACAGACCTATTCAAGTCAATAGGTCAGTGAAAAAACACGGATGCACACAAGATTGGCATCCGCGTCCGTGATCTGTGGCCGTAGGCTACTTTCACACAGACGGATCGCAGATCCGTCTGCATAAAAGCTTTTTCAGAGCTGAGTTTTCACTTCGTGAAAACTCAGATCCGACAGTATATTCTAACACAGAGGCGTTCCCATGTCGATGGGGACGCTTCAAGTTAGAATACACTAAGAACTTTGTACATGACTGCCCCCTGCTGCCTGGTAGCACCCGATCTCTTACAGGGGGCTGTGATCCGCACAATTAACCCCTCAGGTGCCGCACCTGAGAGGTTAATTGTGCGTTTCATAGCCCCCTGTAAGAGATCAGGTGCTGCCTGGCAGGAGGGGGCAGACCCCCCTCCCCTGTATTTAACTCATTGGTGGCCAGTGCGGCCCCCCTCCCTCCCCTGTATTTAACTCATTGGTGGCCAGTGCGGCCCCCCTCCCTCCCTCCCCAGTATTATATTCATTGGTGGCCAGTGCGGCCTCCCCTCTTCCCCCCCTAATTAAAATCACCCCCCCCCATCATTAGTGGCCAGTGCGGCCTCTCCTCTCCCCCCCTCCCTAATTAAAATCACCTTCCCCCATCATTAGTGGCAGCGGAGAGTTCCGATCGGAGTCCCAGTTTAATCGCAGTAGCGTCCTGGTTGCCATGGTTACGTAGCAATTTTTAGAAGCATTATACTTACCTGCGATGTCTGTGACCGGCCGGGCGCTCCTGTGCGCCGCACAGACCTATCACTTACCAGTAGGAGGAGCGCCCGGCCGGTCACAGACAGCAAAGGTAAGTATAATGCTTCTAAAATTGCTAAGTAACCATGGCAACCAGGACTGCAGTAGCGTCCTGGTTGCCATGGTTACCGATCAGAGCCCCAGCGATTAAACTGGGACTCCGATCGGAACTCTCCGCTGCCACCAATGATGGGGGAAGGTGATTTTAATTAGGGGGGAGAGGGGAGGCCGCACTGGCAACCAATGATGGGGGGGTGATTTTAATTAGGGAGGGGGGGGAGAGGGGAGGCCGCACTAGCCACCAATGATGGGGGCGGTGATTTTAATTTGGGGGGGGAGAGGGGAGGCCGCACTGGCCACCAATGAATATAATACTGGGGAGGGAGGGGGGCCGCACTGGCCACCAATGAGTTAAATACAGGAGAGGGGGGTCTGCCCCCTCCTGCCTGGCAGCACCTGATCTCTTACAGGGGGCTATGATACGCACAATTAACCCCTCAGGTGCGGCACCTGAGGCGTTAATTGTGCGGATCAAAGCCCCCTGTAAGAGATCGGGTGCTGCCAGGCAGCAGTCATGTACACAGTTCTTAGTATATTCTAACTTGAAGTGTCCCCATCACTATGGGAACGCCTCTGTGTTAGAATATACTGTCGGATCTGAGTTTTGACAATCTAACTCAAATCCGATGGCATATTCTAACATAGAGGCATTCCCATGGTGATGGGGACGCATCAAGTTAAAATATACCATCGGATTGGAGAAAACTCCGATCCTATGGTATATTAACTCCTAACTTTACCTTGAAAGTCAATGGGGGACGGATCCGTTTGCAATTGCACCATATTGTGTCAACGTCAAACGGATCCGTCCCCATTGACTTGCATTGTAAGTCAGGACGGATCCGTTTGGCTCCGCACGGCCAGGCGGACACCAAAACGACTTTTTCTTCATGTCCGTGGATCCTCCAAAAATCAAGGAAGACCCACGGAAGAAAAAACGGACACGGATCACGGACCTACGGACCCACATGGATAGGTCCGCCATGGCCTGTTGGTCCAAGTGAATGATACTGTCCTGTTCAGGAGCAGACGGCAGGAGAAGCAAGAGACGCAAAATGAAGGCCTGCCCTTGGGGCATGACCCTCATGGCGAAATTCAGCCTGCCCAGCAACGACTGGGAATCCGATTTGGTCAGGAAGCAGGAATCGGAGGCTTTATTGATGACCGTCCGGATCTGCAGCAACTTCTCCTCGGGGAGCCTAGCTTCTAACCTAACAGAGTTGAGAATGACCCCCAGGAAGGTGATAGACTTGGATGGGCCTACTGTTTTCCCTGGGGCTACAGGGACTTAAAGCGCAGAAAATAGTTTTAATAGGGTGGACAAGCTGGAGGGCTGCTGGGATGGGTGCTCTACCAGCAGGAAGTCATCCAGGTAGTGGATGCACATGGGAGTCTCACCGTGTTTGACCAGGATCCAGTGCAGTGCCTGAGCGAGCTGGTCAAACAGCCACGGGCTGCTTTTGGAGCCAAAAGTTAAGCGATTGGCGAAATAATACTTGCCCGCCCACTTGATACCATACTATTGCCAAAGTTGAGGAAGGATCGGAAGAAGTTTGAATGCGTCCGCTATATCCGTTTTGGACAACCAAGCTCCCCTACCCGCCTTGAGTATGAACTGTATGGCTTCGTCGATGGAAGAGTACTTCATATTGAATTCTTCTGATGGTATGAGGGAGTTAATGCTGGGCACGAAGGAAGAATGAGGAGCCGAGAGGTCATAAATAAGCCTTTTTTTATTTGAATCTTTTTTTAGCCACCACACCGATAGGGTTGACCCTCCAAAAATCGAAGGGAATGGAATCGAGGGGGCCGATGAGGAACCCTTTGTTCAACTCTGAGTCAAATCGATGCCTGCACTGCCTCCGGATCCCGTTTGGCGGAAAGAAGGTTATCACACTCCCAGTTGGACTGAGGGAGGGCCACCAACCCTGTATGGAACCCATGCGAAAGACCCGTCAACAAATGAACTACAAACTGCCGATCGTGGTGGCCCCTCAGAAGCGCTTCGAGGAGGTCCACGTTTATGTCGGTTAGTCATGGCTGCTTGGAGGATCTTTTGGGACATGTGGACCTGGGGTGAGCACGGAAGCAGACTATGCAAACATGAAGGGCCCTGCAGCCGCTGAACAAGCAGTGACCGAAATTGAAATTGTTACATATCTGACTTTTCCCCAAATAGACAATAGGTCTACCAAACTTATCCATGGGGGCCGGGCCCCTGGGGACTCCAGACGGGCCAGGAAGGGCTCTATCTGGTTGGGAAGCAGCCTCATTGGGGCACCATTCGGTAGAATGAAAGATGGACTGACACAAACCACAAGTGGGGGCTCGGAGATCTGCAAAATGTCTGCAGAAAAGCTCCATGTCAAGATTAGCCCAATTTGTTGAAAACTGGAATTGCGCCAGGGTGGCTGCGAAGGAACGATAATAATCATAGAAGGCAGTGCCGCTATACTTGTGGCCTAAGTCGGTGACCCGGTAGAGGTACGAGTCAAGCTCTTCCCTCCTATTCGGCTGAGCAGAGCAGATGACATCCCTGTAAAGACTGAAAGCTAGCACAAATTCGGGTATGGAAAGCTTCCGATTGAGGCGGGCATCTTTGGATTTTAACACTACTGAGACCTGGCCGCAATTGATCGTTTTGTTCTCATTAGCATCGTGAGATGCTATGAGAATTGACGCCAGGTTGACGTCTTTCCCTGCCAATATGTCCTTCCTGATATTCTCTGCCACGAAGTGGGCCGGGCCGATGGCCAGAGGAGTGAGGGACATACCTGGGGAACCTGACTGAGGCCAGGGGACGGGGGGTTGCCACGGGTGCGAGGCGGCGGGTGCCCTGGATTTGAGCTCCATGACCCTGGCCTGGATGTCTGCTACCGTAGTAGCCAGACTTCCCATCATGGCGTGCAGCTGTGCCAATGAATTTTGAATCGAGGGTAGCAACGTTTGATCAACGGAAGGTCCCAGGTTAGATACTAGAAGTCTATAAAGCTCCGCCTTTCTGGCCGATGGCGGGTGGCTGATGCACCTTCTGTTTAATTCAGCGACCAGCTTCGGAATAGTCCAATTCCTGAGGGATCCATGGGCCGTCTGTCCGGATATTTGAGACTCGGGGATGGATGATGAGTCTTCTATGTCTGAAGCTTGAGACATGTCGCCCGTACCGACTGAAGAGCCGTGGACCGGTGACCACCTGAGGACTAAAAACCCTAGTTACAAGAAAAGCCGCTGTGGATGGGAGACCGTGAAGAACCCAGGACGCATGCTAAGGAAACCCTGGTGAAAGGGGAAGGAATACGGGGGGGCCACCACCAGGGGTGAGGTGGGCCGACCCAAGAAGGTGGAGGGTGACACGTGGACAAGCGCTAAAACACTTACCTGGGTATGACTGTGGACGTGAACGGATCAGGTACCATGGAAGTTGACACGAACAATCTGAAGGGGATGGTGGCCCTGCTTCACAAAGGCCGGAGATAACTGGTGCCACCTAAAAGTTGCTGGCGTGTGAAGAAGAGATTTATGATGAGCACAATACTGTACCTGCATGACCGGAACGCAGAAGGTGACACGCATGCTAGAAGTGAACCGACCAGTGGCCACCCCACCACTAGTGTGTGTTTTTTTTTTTTATCATCATAAAAGACCGCCGAGACACAATGACCTGGACGTACCAGGCAGTACAACATGCCACCGCGGGCAGCAGACGTGACAGAAAGCCTGAACGCTTCAGGTGGACGTGCAACGAGGACTGACGAGCATAACGACCTAGACGTTCCAGGCAGGACAACATGCCACCGCGGGCGGCAGACGTGACAGAAAGCCTGAACGCTTCAGGCAGACGTGCAACGAGGACTGACGAGCATAACGACCTGGACATTCCCGGCAAGACTACATGCCACCGCGGGCGGCAGACGTGACAGGATGCCTGAACGCTTCAGGCGGACGTGCAACGAGGACTGACTAGCATGACGACCTGGATGTTCCAGGCAAGACAACATGCCACCGCGGGCGGCAGACGTGACAGGATGCCTGAACGCTTCAGGCGGACGTGCAATGAGGACTGACGAACATGAAACCTGAAGGAACCAGGCAGGACAACATGCCAACATGGTGATAGACGTGACAGAACGCCTGAACGCTTCCGGCGGACGTGCAACACTTAATGGAACAATCCCCAAACTGGGCAGACGTAGGACATGACGAGCACCTGAAGCTTCAGGAATACGTGAAACGAGGACAAATGACACGCCTGGACGCACCAGGTGGAGACACACACCAACATGGAGCCCCAGCAAAGCCTGTATGCAACACTTAACATGGTGACATTATCGTGACAACATGCGTGGGATAACTGGCAAACTTGACAGTTTGAAAAATAGACGTCTGCGAATATGGGCCTGAAGCTTCTGCTTCGTGGGACCACAGACCCTAGCACCTGACAACAGAAAAACAAAAACACGTAGTTTTTTTTTTTTTTTTCTTTTTCCCAATGCAATCAGCTTTCTATTCCTTTCTTCCCTGTCAGAACACAACAACGGGACACTCAGAAAGGCAGAAGAAACACAGGTGGGCGGGTCTTCGACGCGATGACGAGGCTGGCCGCGACGCGACACCCGTTACCTTGGAGCTTGCCGTAACCTGCTGCGGAAGAGGCCGTGGTGTCAGGATGTGGAGCAGGTGCGGTTGCCTAGGATATGGCAGTACAACATGGCGCCCTGACGGAGATACAGTGCCCTGCTCCTGGAGTGCGTGAGAGCGGAGGGGGGAGCGATGCCTGTGCCAGTGCTGTTTGAGAGGCTCCTCCGGGCGACGGCAACACCATGAACAGTAAGTGACACCGGCGGGCGCCGCCGCCATCACTGCCGCCAGGCGTGGATCCGGACCCGACCACCAGATCACCCCCGCAACATGGCCGAAAGGTAGGCGGCACCTCCCCCCACCTTGAAACGGCTCCAGCCAGGATCTGCATCGGGCCCCGACACCCGAACCCCTGGTCACCTGTTAGTGTAGCCTCCCACCCGATCGGAATATGAACGGGCAGGTAAGTCCCCGTAACTTACCTCAGCCTATAGCGGAGCCGCGGGACGTGCAGAGTACAGGGTGGCGAGCGCGCCGTGACCCGGAAGTACCTGGCTGCACGTCCCGCCTAAGTGTTAGCACGGGGTTATAAAGAAAAGGGGGGGGGGCCTCAGCCCCTCCCACAAATACAGGCTGCCGGGCAGCCTTAACTACATAACTACATATATATATATATATATATATATATATAAGCTAACTAACTAATGTCCCCTTTCCCCCTCTGCTATTTGCTATAGCTATTGAGCCACTTGCAGACATGATTAGGCAGGATCCGGGAATTGTGGGGTTTAGATATGGTACTCATGAGGAAAAAAAATCGCCTTATATGCGGATGACATTATGTTATTTGTGGGTTCACATGGATCACTCACCAGGATTTTTCAAGTATTTGAGCAATATGGTAATCCCGATTGATCCTCTGAACAACTTTAGACCGGGACTGTTGGAAATTAAGAAGATTAATGAACCTGTTAAATATCTGGGAATTCAGATTACCCCGGATCCTAATGATTATGTCCGACTGAATGTGGTTCAGAAAATTCAGGAATTTAGGAAGAAAATAGAGGTATGGAAAAGGTTGTACATGTCGATGGCGGGTCGAATTTCATTGGTGAAGATGTGTTTACTACCTGCCCTGAATTATATTCTGTGGAACACACCAGTGATAATCCCTAAAAGATATTTTAAAATAATAGCTAGTTTACTAACGGATTTAATATGGCGAGGGAAAAAACCGAGGATAAAGGCACAGATACTGTGTATCCATGAGAAGGAGGGTGGACTATCTGTACCAGACTTGGAACTTTATTTCATTTCTGGGATTAAAATTTATAAAAAATATGATAAAATGGAGTAACACGCAAAGTTATAAGAATATAACAGCAGGGATAAATAAAAGACTGGAAAAATGTAATATCTTTCAAATAATGGAAACAGGTATTCTGGCCCAACAGGGATGTAATTATACACCTTTAATTGTGTTGATGGCTAAAAGTTGGAAGACGGCAAAAGAACTATGGTCCCAAACTGGTTTTCATGTTGACACCATATTATGGGACAATATTAACCTCACAGAATTAAAGTTAATTGAACAGAAGATCTGGTGGAAATACGGCATATATAAATTAGGCCAGGTATGGGAAGAGGGGGATATAATCTCCTACGAAGAGTTAAAAAGGAAATACCAATTGAAAAATATAGAGTTGAGGTTTTATTACTTACAACTAAATCATGCACTGTATAAGATGATAGGGAAAGGCACACAAATAACTATTCTACCGCAGCCTTTGGTTAATATTACTAAATTAACACCTGGCAAGCAATTGGTCTCAAGAATATACCAATGTCTGTCGCACCAAAAGAACAACAGAAGAGCAGTTGACAATCTGATGCATAAATGGCAGGGAGCCTTGAACCCCTTACGGGAAGATTTTGGGGATTCGGCTATACAGGCAAAGAACAGGGTCTCAAGGAATTTCTCCTATAGAATAACCCAATTTAATATATTGTATCGTCTTTACTACTCTCCCAAGAAGTTAATGAAGTGTTATAAAGCTAAAGTTTTTACTTGTCAAAAATGTGGAGAGATAGGAGTGGACGATATACATATATTATGGACATGTGTAAAAATTCAAGATTATTGGGTAAAGATTGAAAAAAATAGGAGGAATACTATCAGTTTATAGTGCCTAGGCACTTCGAGGAATGTATCTTAGGGGTGATGGGTGGAGTGGAGGCCCCCCAACATAGAGAGATAGCAATTAAACTACTATTTCAAGCTAGGAAATGTATAGTTGGACATTGGGGGGGTTGTTCCTACAGTTAAAGAATGGGAGAACCTCACTAGGGTGTCGCTGGCCAGAGAGGAATTCCATTTGGTTGGGATTAAGAAAAAACATAGAATTGCCAGGTTTTTTTTTTTCCGAGCAACTGATATGTCAGGGGTGGGGGGTTGGGGAAATACATGTAATGTAAGAATAAAATGACTTGAATAACCATGTAAAATTTGGAAAAACGTAATAAAGATTTATTATAAAAAAATAAAAAACTATCTAATGTAATGACTCAGCAAAGCACAGAGCACAGCAATGACACTGCTGTCTCTCTCCGAACTGCAAAAAAACTGAAGAAAATGGCTGCTGGGGAGGTTCTTATATAGTAAGGGGTAGGCAACTTTCCTATTGGTTGCTAGGGATATTGCTAAGCTCAGACAAAGACATTGCAGCATTCTCATTGGCCCACAAGCAAGAAGCAGGGAGAGATCATGGGTTCAGATTAAAAAAAAAAAATTAATATTTGCGAATACGAATATATAGCACTATATTCTAAATCTTCGCGATTTCTCGAAGTGTCGATATTTGCGATTAAAAATCGCAATTCAAATATTCATACCAAACACTAATGGACAGCCACCAGTCAAGAGTTGATTTGACCACTGGAATCAAGCAAAGGCTTTTGTCTAGTGAAGTTGCTTTGTTCCACCTGGAAAGGATTAACTCCTGGAGGAGTCTTATGTGAAACTGGGCCCATGCTATAGACAGAAAGTTAGATCTCCCAGAAAAGCTATGACTGAATCTGCCGTGACAGAAAAGCTATCTCTATCTGTAGGAAGAACTATTGTTTTTAACGAGTCCAGAAGAATACCAGGAAGATCTTTTGAGAACTTGCTGAGAGATCTTACTTCTTCCAGTAAACTATCCAACACAGCTATTGAAGGAGATGAATTGTTGACTGGACATGATCCAATAACTGGGATTCTGACTCTGCTACTGCAAGAAGGTCGTCTAGATCTCACGGGCAGGGCCCTCTCTCCTTCTGTACCAGTTTGTAACTCGTCTTGTTCATGATTATTGCAATTGTCTGTATTATGTATGTAAAGCACCATGGAATGAATGGCGCTTTAATAATACATAATAGTTACAGGATGACAGTGATGAATTTTTATCTTAATACAGCTACCACTTTCACTATGATTTTTATGAAAATGGGAGAAAAACAAGTTACAGATGTTGATACTGCAAATCTCAAAAACATCAGTGAAGATTGTTGGATAGGAATATGAAAATATGCATCCCGTATTTCAGCTGTTGACATCACTGCATCTTTCTTTATCAGTATTTTATGGTCTCCATCTTGAATTGTTACAGGTCACAACTTGTTGAAGGGTTTCAAGTGTATAATGGTTTTGTACTTTCCATTTGGTTAGCTTACCAGGAACAATCTGGAGCAGTGCCATTTGCCTTGTTCACTCTTTGGAACTGGTTGGATTGCTCCCAGGCAAATGAAATGGTGCACTCCTTCCTGTAATAACTGAAGCTGTGTAGGTGATGGATTGGTGAAGATAAATCCTTGAGGGGCCAGGATTGAAAGCTCTGTGATAAACCTCTCTGATATTTGTAATCCAGGTCCCATTTAGTGACAAACGTCGTCTAACACCAACAGAACTGGCATCATTGTTTGGAGGAGGAAGCTTAATTCTAGTTAGGATTGAATATGAAATTCTATCCTCTCTTTCCTTTACCACAACTTCATCTTTTAGTTTTACTCTTAAGATGCATTTACACCAAAAAAAGTATCTGACCAATTTCTGTCCAATCAGACCAATAGTTGTTGTGTATAATGGCCATCTGACCAATGATTGGTCAGAAAATCTGTCAGATAATCTGTTGGTGTAAATGCACCCTTAGGCTAGGTCTACACGACAAAATTTGTCGGACGACAGATAGGGCACAACCACACTGCCACATTTTGTTGCACCAATGTCGCACGACAATTTTTATAATGGCAGTCTATGGTGTCGCACTGCAACATGCGACTGCGACAGTTGCAGAAAAATCCATCTCGAATCCGTGCCCCCATTGAAGAGGTATTATTTGATTTTATGCAAGTTAGATTCTTGATGCAATGAGAGCATCTTCATTGCACCTAAAGCACCACTCATTTTCCCTGATGGCAGCGCCTCCTTCCTTTTGAGTGACCGGGCCAAGCAGTGTTGATGTAACCATGCCTTCTCGTTCGCCTTTGTGATAGGCACATGAGCAGTAAAGGCCAGACACTTCCTGGGCTAAAGGAAACTCTACTATGCCAAAGTTGTTCTTCCTGGTGAAGCAAACATTGGCACAGTACAGTTTTCTTAAGTCCAGGAGGTGTGTGGCCTGTACTGTGCGTGCGCCTATTAGGCACGAGACTTCAAGGCCAAAGGGAGATACAGCCATCAGGGAAATTGAGTATGCCTTTCCATGAATTTGTTGCATGGGCTGGTCATGAGCCACATACTGAAACCTACAACACTCTGGGTTTTCCATATAATACCTTAACTGCTTGAGTCTTCCTTTTTATGACTGGCTCTAACTAACATCCATAAGACATACAGCTAGGGGTTGTCTACCTGAGGCACCACATTCATTGCAGGTCCTTGGGATAGGTCTTCTTCTGTCAAGTTTTCAAATCATCATTAGTCATATCTCCTTTATCCTACACAGCAGGTTTCAGGGTTCCCGGTGTGACTTCTTATGCTCTGTCTATACATTTCTTCTTTACAGACATGTCAGGAAAAGGGAGAAAAAGGAGGCAAATCAAAGCATCATGGCCACCGACAATGAGACAGAACTGGAGACGGGCAGCTTTGTGGATCAGAAAATGCTAGCACAATACCAATGGACTTAATTCACAGCATAGAAGACTAGTATATCCAGTACTATGGTCTACAGGATGGAGAATATCATAATAGAGAAGAGGAACTGGAGAGTAAAGTAGGAGATGGAGAAAAAAAGATCCATAAGGATGGAGCGAAGGGACTGGAGAACCCAGAGAAAGCCAAAAGATCCTGTTCTTTGACAGCCTAGAGATAATGCGTGAGTATTACTGTGTTAAAATGGAGGAGGACAAGTCATATCACAGAAAAAAATAAGTCCTTGTGAAATCCCAGGACCTATTGACAATAGTAGTAGAGGTACCAAAACATCTCAGAGCAGCAGTCGTCATGACCAGAAATCCACAAGTGACATCTCTTTGGAGAAACTTGATCAGGCTGGCAAAAAAACCTGTCACAGTACCCCTATCACTAGAGTCTTTTACTTTCCAACGGACGGAAGAGGAAGCTTTGATCAAGTCTTCATGGCAAGTAATATCATCCACAAAGAATGTGTTGCCATTAAAGTGTCAGAAACAGGATTTCACAGAACAAGGGTACAGCTTCAAAGAGCGCCATGTCCTACAACTATCCCCGGAGAGTCATTAGCTGATTCACGGCCTGGCCGTTTTCCACACAGCAGGTCCCTTCTGATGGCCTATTATGTGATGGAATTGGCCACCAGAGGGGACCTGCAGAATTTCATCTTAAAAAATGGACAAGGGGTAGGTTACTTTGCAATTGGTGTGATTCTACTTAAACTGTACACAGATTAACTTTACCGGAAAACATCCCAGAAATTCTGCAATCTGTCCTTCACCATGCTCCAGTCTACCCAGAGTCTTTGGTAGCAAGATAATCCCAGCAATGTTTTCTTCTGAACTGATATGCTTTTATTTCATACACAGATAATGTTACCCAGAGTCTTTGACTCCTGATTAAAAAATTGTCAGCACAATATTGTACTGTCATTTTCCAGACCAAAACTTGGATGGCCAAACTGTTCACCAAGAGGCCATTCAGCTAGAAAGAAAAGTAACCAGTCTGTGGATAAAGCTGGTGGATGACCAAGTAAAACCAGCAAAACCAGTGAAACCTCAGGACGGGGATAGAGTTGAATGCAGTGATGAAGTCAGCAGTATTTTGTGCTGTACTGTGGTATCTGGTTCTGGTGAAGCAATATTTTGTGCTGCACTGTGATATTTGGTTCTGCTGGGGCGGTATTTTGTGCTGCACTACGGTATTGCAGGCCTGCCTACTTCTTTTGTCCCTATCAATTTGTGTTGCCCCATCTTGTCAATTTGGACCCACTTTTAGGTTTTTCCAAGGCCACTTTAAGTTCCCAGTTCACCCATGCACAAAGCATATCTGTTAGAGGGTCCAGCTTTAGGTTTACTGACTCCTTTATCACCCTATCAAAACAAAAAAGTTAGGGTAAGTGAACCATATCAATATCAAGAATGGGTACAAATAGGGCTGGGTGATTAATCAAATTAATTTGCCTTTGAGGGCTCTGACTATTCCATTATTTATATTTTTACATCAAATCAACTTTTACTGCCCTGCTGTCTTTTACCTTGCTGCTGCTTTCTCCTTATAATCCCACCTTGTATCTGAATAGATTCATAAAGAGACCGAGAGGGAGAGCTGGGGCCAGAGAGGAGACGGGAGAGACAGCAGCAGCACGGGGGGAGGAGAGAAACACAGGAAGTGTGGCAGGGGGACACACAGCTCTCGGGACCGTGTGCATGGAGACTGCCAGTGACAGCTGTGTTGTCCCACACAGTCAATGGCGACTGAGGCACTGCCACCAACTGAGGTGTAGGGCTGTCATTCTGGGAATGCTCGGCTTAGCCTAGAAGACAGGCAAGCACTGCCATGCATGAAACTGGGAGGACAGTAATGGGAACATGTGCGCACATTGCTCTCCCTGACACTGCAGGTGGTGGCTTTGGGTGACCCGCTCTCAGCACTCTATTGAGGCACCTCCGGCAGGTGGACATCCCCTTTGTAGCTCCTCCCCCTGTGGCCACTGCAGTACTTCACCATACAATGACAAGTGCAGAGCTGTCACTCCATGGTGTATGTGATAAGGGCAACGGAGGAGCTGCCCTCTGAATGTGCCACCTCACCATTCTATACCTGGTATGTGGCTGACGACCAAGTGACCGACAATTATGACTTCATATTGGTGTAACCGGATCATTTGGTTCTGATGCCCAGGCTTGCCTACCATTCAAAGTCCATAAACAGATTACATTCCAGCTCACCATACGATCCCACTGCACGGAACAGACCGGACAAGCCCTTGGAGCAAACACAGAAAAGAAGTTCCAGCATCCAGGGTTGTATATGTTGCCGTTATCTTTATTTGTCTTCGGTTAAAATACAGCTATACAGACATCAACTCCCTCCAACGCCCGCTTAACATGTTTTGAACTTAGCAGTTCTTACCCATAACCTCATACCAGTCAAAGCTTTTTCTTTTGGCCATATTGTTGATTTTAGGACCACATTAAAATGTAAAAGACATTCCCATCATTTTGCTATAAACATCTGATAGGTTGGGGTTCCACTTATTAACCATGCGTCACCGAGGTTCCTGGCTTTGGTGGAGTAAGAGCCAGTTTTCTGTGTCAGCAGCAGTTGCTGTTTGACACCTTGCTTTCTAGTATGGCTGTAAATAGCTGATCGGGAAGGCTCTTACTGGGAGTAGTCAAAGTGCTGGGTGGGTGACTACTTCCCACGGTCCAGGCCGGGTTTTGACAGGCCTATAAAAAACAGCCAGCAGTGTCAGGTTGGTGGATTACTCCTCCGTGACACTGGAGCTGTGTGAAACTCTGCTGAGATCTGAGGCCTGTGTGCGGGCTGAAAGCTGAAGACAGTGTGTCAGGCGAGCAGGCCACCTAAAGCCTACCTTGAGACTGAGCATTCAGCCGGGTGTGGATTAAACACCCAGGATCAAAAGGTGAATGTTTTTTCTGTATTAACTTTTTTGGGGGTGAACTAACACCAATACTGGAAATGGGCTGTCATACTGTGAACCTGCAACTAGTGTGAATAAACACTGCAGTTTTTGAGTTACAAACGTGTCTGCCTCTATACTGCACCCGCTTGTCCTGTCTACCAGAGCAAATCCCCACAGTATTTAAAGACAATTTAAAATCGGAATCCAGAAATCAAAATATATGAACACATCAACTTCGGATCCAAGATCCGAAGGTCGACTCGCCCAAGCCTACTTGTTACCCTTACCAGCACATGTTGGTGACCTGCACTCCTCTACACGTGCTCCTGGTAAGTGGTTCAGTACTGTCTTGGTATTTTTTTCAGTTTAATTAACAAAAATAAGAAAAATTGAGATTCAAATTGAAAATTGATTCAAATGTTGGAAATGAAAAAAAAAAATTGGTTTTAATTTTTTGGGCAAAACCACCCACCGCTAGGTACAAGTGTTATGATTAGAATCTAAGACTGTCACAGTATAACTTAATTGTGGGACCTGTAATGATAGCTACTAGTGTCTGCATGGTTGCCACTAGCAGATTAAACTGTCTGTACTGCAGAATCCTGCCCGCTCAAACTCCTGTGAGCTTGCTCACTTTCTTTCCTGAGCTCCATATTCAAATCCATGTCACGCTACAGGAAATGACGTGGTGCCCCTGCTTGATCATGTGACCCAGAAGTATCTGGTTCTAGCCGGGGAGGTCTCACACTACCTTTCAATATCCTGCTTTAATACTAGTGATCCTGCTAGGTAAGCAGCTGAGAATATCGGGGTACTTGTAAATAAGTATCAGGTTCCCCAGGCAATGAGTATGAGGGTGCAGGGAGCACTGGCAATGCCACCTTCCTCTGCCATGCTCAACCTTCATTGAGCAATAAATAAGCCTGACCTCAGTGCATCTGTCCTGCACAAGGACAGAAAAAAAACAAAAAAAACACTGAATGCGTGAGCGAGGGAAAGCCCTCTCTACCCATTCTCGTGAGCAGTGGTGGTCCCAGTGGTAGGACCCCCCCCCCCCCCCACAGATCTGATAGTCACCCCTTATCCTGTGGAACTACACATTTCTTCTCTGGATACCATCATACTGGGCAACAACAATTCAGCACGTTGCACATTGGCTAGATGAGAACTAGGTTATAATGAAAAGTAAGGCGGCAAGCTCTTAATGTTTTTTTTTATTTTATTATTAAATACAGCAAATTTACAAGTTTTATAAAATAGTTATGTACAAACGTTGGTGGGCAAGGATAAAAGAAGTTCCATGAGGCTTTGAGCACTTCCTGTGGTCTCAGTCGGTAATAATCAGTTCATCCACCCCCCAGTCTTCATAACTGCCATCAGGGAGATAGCGTCTGATGATTATAGGGATCTTCCTGGCTCTGTAGCAAAATAAATAGTTCATAAGTAAAAAGAATAATTAAGCATTTTTATCTGCAGCTCAAACCAATTCACTTGAACCGGACTGAACTGCAAGGACAGACGTCAAAGGCCTAGGAAGAGGACATGGTACTCACCAAAGTGTTGTGTCCTCATCAAAATCAGCAGAGAAGCCAAGAGTCAAACCCCACTGATCCAATATTGATTACCTTTCCTGCTAATGTCATCAATATTTCATTTCCAGACAACTCTTACTATACAAAACATAAAACCTTGACACTTACTTAAGCTCCTTCATAGCAATAAGAAGAGGATCTGTTTCTCCTTCCAGTTCTACCATAACAGGTGCGCACATTCTAAAAAGCAAAATGGCAAATGTCAAGGAATATCTGACTTTTTTATGCCGATAGCATGTGGGGCTCATTCCACAAACAACTCAGTACTTAATAGACACACTTACTATATGCATCCCTCACTGAAATCAGCAGATCTGTCACTACACTATGCTACCCTCAGCAGGGGTAGCATAGTGCAGGTAATAGGTTCCCTTTAAAGGTTTAATTCCCAGGGTTTGTATATTGATCGCCTATGCCCAGGTGAGGCCATCAATAACTGATCGGTAGGGGTCCAACACCCCGAACTAGAGCTCCACCCACTGTGTAGTAGAAGGAGCTCCAGCTCTGTTCACCACAAAACAGATGGAGCTGTTTAGTTCCGGTGTTCTGACAGATTCCTATACCTTGGAAGAACAATATACTGGAAGTGACGCGGTCGCACAGGAATCAGCTGGCGGAGGGTGTGTAAAGCGATGCGCAAGCGCACATCCACTGGATTAGCAAAAAATCATTGCAGCGCCACGGGAGAAGGACTTAATGCGCAAAATCGTACACCGCGCGTGCGCATTTAGGGGTAGGTACATTTTCCAGCGCAAAATGTTCATCAGATCTCCCTACCCCTGAGTGCGCACAAATCATCAGGAGCAGTTCATTCTTGCCGCAGAGCTGAGTGAAGAATATCGAGGTCACCACACAGCGGAGCCGAGTGCTGGACTCAGCTCTGCGGTAAGGATGAACTGGCCCTGATTTGCGTGCGCACTCATTGGTAGGGAGATCTGATGGAACATTTTGCGCTGGAAAATCTACCTACCCCTAAGTGCGCACGTGCGGTGCACGGTTTCGCGCACACAGTCCTTCTCCTGCCTCCACACCCTCCTCCAGCTGATTCATGTGCGGCAGCGTCACTTCCGGTATAGCGTTATGCCAAGGTATAGGAATCTGGCAGAACACCGGCACTACTCCCAACAACTGATCATCAAGGGGTGTGGGGCCAAATAGCCCAATAACCTCATCAATATACAAATCCTATAACAGAAAGCACAGCTCCATTCACAAAGTAGTGAATGTGTTGGCTACTGCAGCTTAGCTCCCATTCACTTCAATGAGCTTAGGCGCAGTAACCCAAAACGGCCACTAGTCTGTGAAAGGAGCTGTGCTTACTGTTCCATTTAAAGTGCTAATTCCAGCGCCAATGGCACCATGGTGGAAGTCTTGATGTTGCAGACTTTCTGCAGCGTGTGAAGGCACCCTAAGGAACATCCCTTTTCAGATAAGCCACACCTCTTCCTACTGGCCTCTGGGATATTTTGGTGCCAGCATTTGGGTGAAGCCGAAACAGTAGGACACAGGAATTAGTCTTCACCCACCATATGTGACACATTCTGCCAACAGCTTCGCATGGAGTTGGTGAGCTCAGCGTTAGGTGTGGTGCAAGAAGACAGGACTTCCAGTGAAACGCCTCTCCTACAGATACAGACTACCCATGTACGCCTAACGGCTGTTGCAAGGCTTCCAGCATACCCCGACAGGCTGCTGCCCTAGGTTCTGAATAAGAGTGTTTCCATGTAGCATACTTACGCTATCTGCAGTGCTCTGGTTCCGAGAACCCGGGCCCGCTCATATTTGGTCATGTAATTTGTTGTAATCCGCTTCTGATTTGCTTGCTGCCCCTCACCAGCAGGTAAAATGGCAACATGCTCCTGATCTTCCTCTTCTGCATTGTCCAAGTCATCAAGCCCCTCATCCTCTTCAGCGTCATCAAAATCATCTCCATCAAAACTTGAGAAAAGAAAATTAATTGTGCATTTTAAGTTAACATAAAATAACAAAATTAAAATGGGCTTTCCGAGATTTTTATACTGATGACCTATCCTCAGGATAGGTCATCAGTATCTGATCGGTGGGGGTCTGACACCCGGGACCCCTGCCGATCAGCTCCTTCTCTATGCTTTTCCTAGGCCAGAGGACAAGTCATCAGTTAAAAAAAAAATCCTGGAAACCCTTTTTAATAGGATTATTCACTCAAATATCAGACTCCTCATACTCAGAGAGTCAGTGATGCAACTATCACACGTAACTTCCCAGAGTCTGGACGAATGCAGCTGACAAGGGTAAAATAACCGTCCGGCATAATCATACCTCCATTTTCACAGCCGCTTTCATCTTTAGTCACGAGATGAAAGCAATGCAAGAAGTCCCTCCTACATCCCATGTGACCCCCACATCCTCAGGCCTGGTAACTGAAATGCATCAGGGCATAGAACAGCAAGGATCTGATAACCTTTGTCACACTGACCCCTAGTGGCAGAGTAGGAGTTTACATGATAAACAAAATAGATCTGCTATTTCTTTCCCACAATATTTTGCGCATGCAGCAGGTCCTGGTAGAATGATTAGGCACCCAGAATACACTAGATTTAACAGGGGTTGACCCGTCTCATACATGGGGGCATATTGCTAGAGGTGTGGGTCCAATATCTATCTAAATAAACAGAGCCCCCAAAGTGAAGGAGAGCGGCCCATGTATGTATTCTACGGGACTGCTGAAGATGGGGCACTGGCTCGACTATTTCCATCAGCCTCACTGAAGTGAACAGAGCGGTGGCTGCGCTTGCGCTTCCCATCCATTTCTAGGGGGCTTCCAAAAATAGCCAAGCGTGGTACGCCCTCCTGCACTTTGCGGGCTCCGTTTTAGATCAGACATTGGGGGCATACGCTAGCAATATGCCCTCACTGTATGAAACAGGCCAACCCCTAAGAAAATGCACATTTCTATAGAATTAGGCCTCAGAAAATGTACCGTTGTTCATCAGCGACCGTGATCCGTGTTTCCTGTCCGTCAAAAAAATAAGACCTGTCCTATTTTTTTGACGGACAACGGTTCACGGAACCATTCAAGTCAATGGGTTCGTGAAAGAACACGGATGCACACAAGATTGGCATCCACGTCCGTAGGTTACTTTCATACAGACGGATCCAAAGATCCGTCTGCATAAAAGCTTCTTCAGAGCTGAGTTTTCACTTCGTGAAAACTCAGATCCGACAGTATATTCTAACACAGAGGCGTTCCCATAGTGATGGGGACGCTTCTAGTTAGAATATACTACGAACTGTGTACATGACTGCCCCCTGCTGCCTGGCAGCACCCGATCTCTTACAGGGGGCTGTGATCCGCACAATTAACCCCTCAGGTGCCAGGTTAATTGTGCATATCATAGCCCCCTATAAGAGATCAGGGGCTGCCAGGCAGCAGGGGTCAGACCACCCTCGGCCCCCCCCTTCGACAGATCATTAAGCAATGCGCCGCACAGACCTGTCACTTACCAGTAGGAGGAGCTCCCGGCCGGTCACAGACAGCGCAGCAGGTAAGTATGATGCTTCTAATATTGCTAAGTAACCATGGCAACCAGGACTGCAGTAGCGCCCTGGTTGCCATGGTTACCGATCGGAGCCCCAGCGATTAAACTGGGACTCCGATCGGAACTCTCCGCTGCCACCAATGATTGGGGGGGGGGGGGGGGGGGATAGAGGGGAGGCCGCACACTGTGCCACCAATGAAAATAATACAATAGAGGGAGGGAGGGGGGGCCGGGGGGTCTGTTCCCTGCTGCCTCTGATCTCTTACAGGGGACTATGATACGCACAATTAACCCCCCTCAGGTGCGGCACCTGAGGGGTTAATTGTGCGGATCACAGCCCCCTGTAAGAGATCGGGTGCTGCCAGGCAGCAGTCATGTACACAGTTCTTAGTATATTCTAACTTGAAGCGTCCCCATCACCATGGGAACGCCTCTGTGTTAGAATATACTGTCGGATCTGAGTTTCACGATCTAACTCATATCCGACAGTATAATCTAACAGAGGCGTTCCCATGGTGATGGGGACGCTTCAAGTGAAAATATACCATCGGATTGGAGAAAACTCTGATCCGATGGTATAATAGGGACTCCTGACTTTACATTGAAAGTCAATGGGGGACGGATCCGTTTGCAATTGCACCATATTGTGTCAACGTCAAACGGATCCGTCCCCATTGACTTGCATTGTAAGTCAGGACGGATCCGTTTGGCTCCGCACGGCCAGGCGGACACCAAAACGACTTTTTTTTCATGTCCATGGATCCTCCAAAAATCAAGGAAGACCCACGGAAGAAAAAACGGTCAGGGTGTGTTCGGGTCCCCCTAGAGGAGATCAGGGTAGCTGGAGTGCATGTGTGGCAGCCACGGTCCTCCTGTGTGACAGGAGGCTGCTGCACATTAGTTCCTATGGAGGTCTGAACATAGTATAATCTCCATAGATTCCAATGCTAATGCATTGGCGTCTGTGAAATAATCAATCTGATGACTGTTTGTTACAGCTCCCTATAGGAAGTTACTTAATCCAGAACAAACCCTTTAATGCCGTCTACCAGTTCTGAGGTGACTGCAGGCATGTCCAGCAGTGAATGTCCTCCTCTGTTCCTTACTGCTAAGCATGTGCAGTATCAGGTGTTTTAACTAAGGGCCTTGGAGCAGCATGCAGTTACCTGGTATAAGGGTCTGATAATCATCAGTAGAACACCCCGATTATCACTGTTTATAGTATAAGGACAGGAAAGGTGAGAACTGATTATCTATCACCACTAGAACACCCTGCTTATGGTGGATGTACACTGCACAATTGTGGGTACAATTGGAAACGAACGTCACTACAAACACTCATTCCAGTTAATATCTAAATGTGCTGCTGATCAAGTGATGAAAAAGCAAAATGCTTATTCTGGCCAATTTATATTCACCATATGAGGTGCAACAGTCAAGAATAGCAACATTTCAGGCCTATATGTGAAAAGGCCCTTCAAGCTAATAAGCACGCTGCTCACTGCATATGGTGTAGGGACCTACCGGGAACGAACAGTCCCTTCCCAATAATTGCCTGCTGGGACTGAGCATGGAAATGTGTTTTTAGAATAACAAAATATATTATCTATTTTTCTAAACTTTTCTACATTCCAGATATTTTCTGGTACTTTTCTACCGACTCCACCCAAAACTAGTTTTGACTCTGACGTCCCTGCAATGTGTGGGTTTGTTTTTTGCAGGACGACATGTAGTTTTCATTGGTACCAAGTTAGTGTACGTGAGACTTATTGAGAAAACTGGATCTGGCCTAACCGTTTATTGCCGTTAACCGCTGAACGAAAATCCACGCGTGCACCGGTTTTTGCCCGACTAATACCCGCCACACGTGCCAAAAAGACGCCAGACCCTAAAAACAATGGTGGAATCATGTTTCTTTTTCAAACTGTCAGCCCTCCAAATTTTCAAAAGTTATACAATATAGTAGAAGTACCCCCCCCCCTCCCCCCCCCCAAAAAAAAGAGAAATGGTGGCATCACAGGGGTTTTCCAACAGTCCTTTTATTGGTGACTTGTCCTCAGGATAAGGGTACTTTCACACTAGCGTTTTTCTTTTCCGGCGCTGAGTTCCGTCCTAGGGGCTCAAATCCGGAAAAGAACCGATCAGTTTTATCCTAATGCATTCTGAATGGAGAGTAATCTGTTCAGGATGCATCAGGATGTCTTCAGTTCAGTCTTTTTGACTGATCAGGCTTTTCAGAAAACCGTAGCATGTTGTATTTTTTACCTCCGGCCAAAAATCCTGAACACTTTGACTGAACGCTGGATCCGGCCTTTTTCCCATTGACTTGCATTAACGCCGGTTCCGGCGCCGTGTGTTCCGTCAAACCGGATCCAGCTTTTGCATGTTAAACCCGAAAAAAGTGAAAAAAAAAGTTAAAGTCCATAAATGGCGGATCCGTTTTTTCCAATGCATTTTTTTTTATTGTGATCAAAATACTGATCAGGATTCAAATGTAATCCGTTTTCACACGTTTTTCCGGATCCGGCGGGTAGTTCCGGTGTCGGAATTCAACGCCGGATTTAAACAATGCTAGTGTGAAAGTAGCCTAATCCGTCCAGGATGCATCAGGATGTCTTCAGTTCAGTCTTTTTGACTGATCAGGCAAAAGATAAAACCGCAACATACTACAGTTTTATCTCCGACGGAAAAAAACTGAAGACTCGCCTGAATGTCGGCATTTTTTTTCCATAGGAATGTATTAGTGCCGGAAACCCGGCATTCAAAATACCGGATCCATCCTGCCGGTCTGCGCATGTGCAGACTAAAAAAAATTAATGCCAGATCTGTTTTGCCGGATCACACCGGAAAGACGGATCTGGCATTTCAATGCAATTTTCTGAATGATCAGGATCCTGATCCAGTCTTACAAATGCCATCAGTTGGCATACGTACTGCTTGCCGGATCACTCTGCCGCAAGTGTGAAAGTAGCCTAAGTCATCAGTATCTGTTCAGTGGGGGTCCAACACCCGAGACCCCGCAGTAGTGCAGCAGCCTTCTCCCAGATTTCCTTGGGCCATGTGACGACACGTATATCAGTCATGGCCTAGGCGCAGCTCAGCCCCATAGTAGTGAATGGGGCTGAGTGCGATACACAGCCGCTATACAGTGTACGGTGCTGTATTTGGTGAGCTGAGAGCACCGGTGCCTTCTCAAACAGCGGATCTGTGGGGGGCCCTAGGTGTCAGACCCCCATCAGATACTGACAAATTGCAGATCTGCAAAACATGTATACCAGCCATGTGCATCCGGCATTCTGTGGTCCCGCACATTCAGCCCTATGTTAGAAACGCCTATTCTTGTCCACAAAACGGACAGGCTCTTTGTGGCACCGGACACATGGATGCATGCCGCACACAATGTGCTTTCCACATCTTTTGAGGTCCCACAGAAATGAGTGGGTCCGCATCAGCTCCGCTAAATATGAGGATCGGACGCAATGATGAAAATACAGTTGTGTGAATGGGCCCTTACACTGATGCCCTGGCACAGATCAGAGGGGAACTGGATCAGTGACAGGTGTTTTTT
This sequence comes from Bufo bufo, assembly GCF_905171765.1. Taxonomy (NCBI): domain Eukaryota; kingdom Metazoa; phylum Chordata; class Amphibia; order Anura; family Bufonidae; genus Bufo; species Bufo bufo. The sequence goes on from NC_053397.1 coordinate 161,675,446, forward strand.
TTAACCCTTGCACCCAGACAGAACATATGAAAAGGGGTTAAAGGTCCTGAGAACCCCTTTGAAGGGGCTGTAGAACAGGCTGTGTACAGGACATGGGCCGTGCTGAACACCAACACTTTACAGCACATCATCAAGTTCTTCCTCACTGAGGAGCAGGATGATGATGACGACCCCCATTGTAGTGATAAGTGAGGGTCCCAGCAGTGGGCACCTGTAGGCACAAGCCCTTACCATCCACAGGTCATGTACAGACTGCCAGCCTCATGGTTGTGGGGCCCCCACTGATACGTAATAGAGGCATGCGGTGAAGCCCCCGCTCCCATGTAACACTCACTTGTCCTCGTTGTCGGACATGGCGCAGCTCCTCAGTCGCACACAGTTCTCTCCAACGAGCAACACACGCGTGACTAAGAAACCGGAAATACACAGCGGCCTCAGCGGAAGTGCGTAGGATAACACAATGTCCGGATGTACGTAACGTGTCTCCGCCCCTGACTCCAAACAAGGCCACGCCCCCATGGAGGCCTCCCTAATGTAACTCCTCCCCTTGGAAACCCCGCCCCTGTGTTTCTACGGAAACAGTAAACATCCCTGGTGCGCGCGGTACTGTACGGTAAGAATGGGAGATGGATGTACGTGCACGGACGTGTAATAACGGATCAGCTGTCATCCACGGTGGGCATGAAGCATTACATGGTGCCCATTAGGGTCCATTCACACGTCCGTAAGCGTTTTGCGGATCTGCACACACGGACACCTGCAATTTGCGGATCCGCACACCACAGACACTATAGAAAATGCCTTTTCTGGTCCGCAATTGCGGACAAGAATAGGACATGTTCTATTTTTTCCCAGGAACGAAATTGCGGATCCCGAAAAAAACGGATGCGGATCCCGAAAAAACAGATGCGGATCCAGGAAATGTGGATTTGCATCCGTTCCAGCCCCATTGAAAGTGAATGGGTCCGCAAATTGCGGAACGAATGCGGTCCCAAAGGGTATTCCAGTTATATTACGTTATTCTCCAGCCACATACAGTGATGGCTAACCTCCGGCACTCCAGATGTGGTGAAACTACAACTCCCAGCGTGCTCCATTCATTTCTATAGAGTTCTGAGAACAGCCAAGAAGGTTAGCATCTTGGGAGTTGTAGTTTTACCACAGCTGGAGTGCCGGAGGTTAGCCATCACAGATAGGGGATAACTATTAGGCTGGGTTCACACGAGCGTGTCCGGATTAGTTCCGGATGCGTCCCGGTGTGTTGCGGCAAACCCGCGCGAGTAGGAATGCAATTGCAGTCAGTTTTGACTGCGATTGCGTTCCGATGTTCAGTTTTTATCGTGCGTGTGCAATGTGTTTTGCACGCGCGTGATAAAAAACCGACTGTGGTACCCAGACCCGAACTTCTTCACAGAAGTTCAGGTTTGGGTTCGGTGTTGTGTAGATGTTATTATTTTCCCTTATAACATGGTTATAAGGGAAAATAATAGCATTCTGAAAACAGAATGCTTAGTAGGTGATCAGTTGAGGGTTAAAAAAAAATAAAAAAAATTAACTCACCTTCTCCTGTTGTTCGCGTAGTTCTCCCGGTCTTTAGTTCTTTAAAAGATAAACTATGGGCTAAAGGACCTTTGGTGACGTCAGATCACATGCTCCAATCACATGGTCTGTCATCTTAGCAACCATGCGTGAAAATCGCACAGCATCCGCACTTGCTTGCGGATGCTTGCGATTTTCACGCAACCCCATTCACTTCTATGGGGCCTGCGTTGCGTGAAAAACGCAGAATATAGAGCATGCTGCGATTTTCACGCAACGCACAAGTGACGCGTGAAAATCACCGCTCATCTGAACAGCCCCATAGAAATGAATGGGTCAGGATTCAGTGCGGGTGCAATACGTTCACCTACCGCATTGCACCCGCGCGGAATACTCGCCCGTGTGAATGCAGCCTTAGTTGGTGGGAGTGTTCTGTCAGAAAATCTTAAATCGTCAGATTCCCTTACCCCACGTGACTTCCAAGGGTGTGCGTCCAGGGCATGGGTAAGTTAAAATTACAGTGAACGTTACACTTACCCTCACACTGCGCACGCAAGGATTATAAAATCCCTCACTACACAGCGCGCTTCAGATTCATTGCTGACTGGCTTCAATCCGAGCGTGCGCAGTGTGAGGGTAAGGAGATTTAACAAGACAAAAGACCGTCAGATCTCCTTACCCCTGAGAGCGCACGTGTGGTTGGGCGCGTCGCGCGTCCATGAGTCAACGCTCACTGTAATTTTACCTTACCCATGCCCTGGTACTGCGCTTGCGCGGAGGCGCACACCCCCGGCAGTCACATGGGGTAAGGGAATCTGACGATTTAAGGTTTTCTGACAAGAACAGGGGCCCCGTACACGATAGAGCCCCCCAAAATGAATGTAGCATTTTCTCAGCCGCTCCATTCTTGTCTATGGCAGTTGCGGGGATAGCTGAGCGCCATACTTGGCTATCTCCAGAACTCACATAGAAATGAATGGAGCTTTCACTCCATTTCGGAGGCTCCATGAGGTACAGGCCCCTGTTCTTGTGATCAGTGGGTGCCCAGCAGTATGAGCTCCATAGATCTAATAGTTATCCCCTATCCTGTGGACAGGTGATAATTTAATCGGAATGCCCCTTTAAAGGGTTTTTCCCAGAATCAGAGACTCTTGGCACCCCCTTCAGTCAGCTCTCTGTTGGAAAAGCTGCAGCCTCCGTGTTTTTTCCTCAGTCCGCCTTCCTTATGCTGTCTATTTAAGGCTCGTTTGTGGGGCACAAAAAATCATCATTTGTGGGCAGCACATCGCTGTGTGTAAACAGGGATGTGCTGCCCACAAACAATGAATGTGTAGGGGGATGAATGATCGTAGTAGTGATCATTCATCCCATACAGAGGGGGTGATTGCTGCAGGTGACTGAACGACAGTGATCAGAAACAAGCAGTTCATAAATTGGCCTGCGGTGTGAATTTTGGTGCTGAATTTTTAGGCAGGTGTGGACATTACCTCAAAGCAGTTATTCAGGGATGGATGGCCAACCTGAGGCTCTCCAGCTGTTGCTAAACTACAACTCTCATCATGCCAGACAGCCTACAGCTATCAGCCTACAGCAGGGCATGGTGGGAGTTGTAGTTTTACAACAGCTGGAGAGCCTAGACTTTTCCAGTGAATTTCTAGGCACATGTGGACATGCCCTTCAGGGGTCATCCAGAAATTTGATTTGGATTATCATCAGTGAGCGCTAAGGGTATGTTCACACAAACGTATTTTAAATTTCAGCACGAAATCCACACTTTTTTTAAAATGTTTTTTTTTGCTTTTGTTTCTTATTTTTAGTTTTTGACACGTTTTCGATGTATTTTTTGGACACTTTTGGCATTTTCAGCTCTAGGTTTTTGACACGGATCCATGCCAAATAACACATGAATTTACACTGAGCTGTTTTTTTTATGCTTTTCATTCATTTCAAAGGGAGATTCAGCATGGATTCTGCCTCCCCCCAAAAAACAAGTGCTGCTTCCCATTGAAATGAATGGGAGCCTCTTCTGAGGTTTTTTCTTGGAGCTGATTTTGACCTGGAAATGCTCCCAAATCAGTGCTACAAAAACACTGTGTGAACTGGCCCTTAGGCCCCTTTCACACGAGCGAGTATTCCGCGCGGATGCGATGCGGGGGGTGAACGCATTGCACCCGCACTGAATACTGACCCATTCATTTCTATGGGGCTGTGCACACGAGCGGTGATTTTCACGCATCACTTTTGCGTTGCGTGAAAATCGCAGCATGCTCCTCTTTGTGCGTTTTTCACGTAACGCTGGCCCCATAGAAATGAATGGGGTTGCGTGAAAATCGCAAGCATCCGCAAGCAAGTGCGGATGCGGTGCGATGTTCACGCACGGTTGCTAGGAGACGATCGGGATGGAGACCCTAACCTTATTATTTTCCCTTATAACATGGTTATAAGAGAAAATAATAGCATTCTGAATACAGAATGCATAGTAAAACAGGGCTGGAGGGGTTAAATAAAATAAAAAATCATTTAACTCACCTTAATCCACTTGCTCGCGATGCCCGTCATCTCCGTCTGACTCTTTTACTGTCTAGGACCTGTGGAGAGCATTAACTATAGTTTAAGGACCTGGGATGACGTCACTCCGGTCATCACATGGTACGTCACATGATCTTTTACCATGGTGATTCACCATGGTAAAAGATCATGTGACGTACCATGTGATGACCAAAGTGACGTCATCCCAGGTCCTTAAACTATAGTTAATGCTCTCCACAGGTCCTATACAGTAAAAGAGTCAGACGGAGATGACGGGCATCGCGAGCAAGTGGATTAAGGTGAGTTAAATGATTTTTTTATTTTTTTTAACCCCTCCAGCCCTGTTTTACTTAGCATTCTGTATTCAGAATGCTATTATTTTCCCTTATAACCATGTTATAAGGGAAAATAATACTATTTACAGAACACCGATCCCAAGCCCGAACTTCTGTGAAGAAGTTCGGGTTTGGGTACCAAACACGCGCGATTTTTCTCACGCGAGTGCAAAACGCATTACAATGTTTTGCACTCGCGCGGAAAAATCGCGGGTGTTCCCGCAACGCACCCGGACATTTTTCCGCAACGCCCGTGTGAAAGAGGCCTTAGGTCTCTTCCTAGGCAGGAGCCGCTCAGCACCTTTGAAGTGTATGGGGCTGAGTTGCAGTACCAAGCACAGCCACTATACAATGTATGGCGCTGTGAGGAGGCTGCGGCTCTCACCGCTTCATCCTGCAAGAGACTGCAGTATCTCCTTATCATACTGTCATGGCCGCAGCTGTGTGGCCCAAGTAATTACTGTAAGGCCTCTTTCACACGAGTTAGTTTTCTGTCTGGGTGCGATGCGTTATGCAAAAGCATAGCATCCGAACTGAATCCTGACCCATTCATCTTAATGGGTCTGTGCACATACACGTTGTTTTTCACGCATCACTTCTGCGTTCAGAAAAAAATCGCAGCATGTTCCATATTCCGTGTTTTTCACTGATCTCTGGCTCCATAGAAGTGAATGGGGCTTCAGTGAAAAACGGATTGCATCCGAAGGCATCTGGATTCGATGCGTTTCACTGTTGGTTGCTAGGAGATGTAGATTGTTATTCTTTTATCCAAAACTGATTGCACCCGCATGGTAAAAACTGAAACTCTGAACGCAATCGCAGACAAAACTGACTGAACTTATGTGCAAAACCATCCGTTTTTTTGCTGAACAGATCCTGACACAATCCGTATGGTTCATGTGAAAGAGGCCTAAACTGGCCACGTGGCTGGTACAGTTGACACATGTTTAAAACGTGGCCCAGGTTTACTAATGTGTATATGCTAAAAATCATCTAGGGGAAAATTCATCAAAACTGGTGAAAAGGAAAACTGGCTTAGTTGCCCATAGCAACCAATCAGATTCCACCCAGGGCCGTAGGTAAAGGGGAAGCGGCTACTTTTGGCCCAAACTCAGAAGGGGTCCGCCCAGGAGGAGGACTAAAGGATTTTATTGTCAGGCAGGGTCGGACTGCCCCACCAGAGTACCAGAGGCTCCTCCGGTGGGCCCAAGCTCTGAAAATAATGGGCCCTAACAAAGCAGGGCCCTTAAGGTCCTGTATGCAAAGAGGGTGGGCTCTCAGACCTTATTTCTTCTGGTGGGCCCAATAGACTTAAGACTGACGCATTTGAGGGCCCCCTCAACAGTATTATACAATGATGACACTATATACAGTTGCAACGCAGCGGCAATGGCCAGGGCCCCTTTTGTAATTGGTGGTGGCACCCAGGTTTAGGTATGGCGAGTGGTATAGGGTAGCCTAAAATGTCCCTTAATGTTTTGTGTCACAGTGCTCCTACCTGGATACGGCTGGACCCCAGGCGTTGGCTCAGAAGCTGACAAATAGGGGGGGAATAGTTGAGGAATTTGAAGAAATAATTGAGTCCAGATCTTGTGATGAAGTTGAATAGCAGCTTTAATTTGATAAACTTTCATCAGACACAATCTTCAAATTTTGTCTTGGTCCCAGCAGGCGCTGGCATTAAAACTCTGGCAGGCAAACTATGCTACATCTGTTGCTCTCTGGCTCTGCTGTGCTCACAGGCTTGCTATATAAGGCCTCTTTCACACTTGCGTTGTTGGGATCCGGCATGCACTTCCGTGGCCGGAGGTGCCCGCCGGATCCGGAAAAACGCAAGTGTACTGAAAGCATTTGAAGACGGAACCGTCTTCCAAATGCTTTCAGTGTTACTATGGCACCCAGGACGCTATTAAAGTCCTGGTTGCCATAGTAGGAGCGGGGAGCGGGGGAGCGGTATACTTACAGTCCGTGCGGCTCCCGGGGCGCTCCAGAATGACGTCACTCTGGAGCGCCGGGGAGCCGCACGGATGGTAAGTATACTGCTCCCCCGCTCCCCGCTACACTTTACCATGGCTGCCAGGACTTTAGCGTCCCGGCAGCCATGGTAACCATTCAGAAAAAGCTAAACGTCGGCTCCGGCAATGCGCCGAAACGACGTTTAGCTTAAGGCCGGATCCGGATCAATGCCTTCCAATGAGCATTAATTCCGGATCCAGCCTTGCGGCAAGTGTTCCGGATTTTTGGCCGGAGCAAAAAGCGCAGCATGCTGCAGTATTTTCTCCGGCCAAAAAACGTTCCGTTCCGGAACTGAAGACATCCTGATGCATCCTGAACGGATTTCTCTCCATTCAGAATGCATTAGGATAATCCTGATCAGGATTCTTCCGGCATAGAGCCCCGACGACGGAACTCTATGCCGGAAGACAATAACGCAGGTGTGAAAGAGCCCTAACTTAGCTTCTTCTTTATGCTGCAGCTTCTCTCTTTGTAGTCTGTCTCTTAATTATGCCAGGGAACTCTCCTCCTGGCTCCTGAGACTATAAGCTGTGGCCTCCACATCCAGCAGAGCTGAAGGTGCTCTGGCTGGCTTGGCCTGGGCACGTCCAGCAGAGACATGCCCAGCACACCCTCCTTCCTGTAGCAGGGGGTAAGCTAGACTTACTCTCACTGGTCCCCACCTTTCCTGCAGGAAGTGGGACTCACCCACTCCTCCACAGAGGGGGGTTAGAATGGAATGGAAGGTTCCATTCTACCTAACTGTAGCTCTGCCATGTTTGCTGCCACCTGCTGGTGAACCAGGCACATTACATTTTAACATAACAGTTACATAGAAATAGGAATGCACATTGTGAAGGACTTGGAATAAATGCACCAGATGACATGAGGTTAACCAATAAAGACAGTAGCAGGGCGCAGAAGGGGTAATGCCACTCTGGGGCGTTACACAGTGACACTGTATGAAACGGACGGTGCGGCTGCCGCGCCTGGTCTCAGAGAGTGATCTTCACTAGCCACAAGAGTGGGGTTTGCACAGGGGGAGGGGGTTGCGAAGAAGTTGCTGGGGATGGGGAGGGGGCGCGTAAATTTTTTTGTTGTAGGGCCCAGTCATTTCTAGTTACGCCACTGATTCCACCTTTCATTTTCCAAAAGAGCTCTGAGAAATGAATGGTGGAACCTGATTGGTTGCTATGGGCAACTAAGCCAGTTCTACTTTACACCAGTTTTGATAAATCTCCCCTCTAGGGTTTCTACACTTTTTACTATCATACTTGACAAGGGGGTGGGGCTTAGGGCTCATGCACACGACCGTATGTATTTTGAGGTCCGCAAAAAATACGGATGACGTCCGTGTGCATTCCGTATTTGGCGGAATGGAACAGCTGGCCCCTAATAGAACAGTACTATCCTCGTCTGTAATGCGGAAAATAATAGTACATGTTCTATTTCTTTGCGGAACAGAAATACGGACATACAGAAACGGAATGCACATGAAGTAACTTCAGTTTTTTTTGCAGACCCATTGAAGTGAATAGTTCCGCATACGGTCCGCAAAAAAAACGGAACGGACACGGAAAGAAAATATGTTTGTGTGCATGAGCTCTAACTGTGAAAGTGATGGGACCTAGAGGAGAAGTAACAGCAGAAAAATAAGACCACGACCAAGAGCTTTCTGCAGCTCCAAAATAACTCAAAACTGCCAGAAAAGTCTGGTCTTTCATTACTCTCCAGCACCACTGATCCGGGGGTCCCCGGCTGGTCTTTCATTACTCTCCAGCACCACTGTTCCGGGGGTCCCGGCTGGTCTTTCATTACTCTCCAGCACCACTGCTCCGGGGGTCCCCGGCTGGTCTTTCATTACTCTCCAGCACCACTGCTCCGGGGGTCCCGGCTGGTCTTTCATTACTCTCCAGCACCACTGATCCGGGGGTCCCGGCTGGTCTTTCATTACTCTCCAGCACCACTGCTCCGGGGGTCCCGGCTGGTCTTTCATTACTCTCCAGCACCACTGCTCCGGGGGTCCCCGGCTGGTCTTTCATTACTCTCCAGCACCACTGCTCTGGGGGTCCCCGGCTGGTCTTTCATTACTCTCCAGCACCACTGCTCCGGGGGTCCCCGGCTGGTCTTTCATTACACTCCAGCGCCACTGCTCCGGGGGTCCCCGGCTGGTCTTTCATTACTCTCCAGCACCACTGCTCCGGGGGTCCCCGGCTGGTCTTTCATTACACTCCAGCGCCACTGCTTCGGGGGTCCCCGGCTGGTCTTTCATTACACTCCACCACCACTGCTCTAGGGGTCCCCGGCTGGTCTTTCATTACTCTCCAGCACCACTGCTCCGGGGGTCCCCGGCTGTTCTTTCATTACTCTCCAGCACCACTGCTCCGGGGGTCCCCGGCTGGTCTTTCATTACACTCCAGCGCCACTGCTTCGGGGGTCCCCGGCTGGTCTTTCATTACACTCCACCACCACTGCTCTGGGGGTCCCCAGCTGGTCTTTCATTACTCTCCAGCACCACTGCTCCGGGGGTCCCCGGCTGGTCTTTCATTACACTCCAGCACCACTGCTCCGGGGGTCCTGGCTGGTCTTTCATTACTCTCCAGCACCACTGCTCCGGGGGTCCCCGGCTGGTCTTTCATTACACTCCAGCGCCACTGCTTCGGGGGTCCCCGGCTGGTCTTTCATTACTCTCCAGCACCACTGCTCCGGGGGTCCCGGCTGGTCTTTCATTACTCTCCAGCACCACTGCTCCGGGGGTCCCCGGCTGGTCTTTCATTACACTCCAGCACCACTGCTCCGGGGGTTCCCGGCTGGTCTTTCATTACTCTCCAGCACCACTGCTCCGGGCCAATCGTTGGTCATCCATTGTCAGTGATCCTGGAATATAAACCAAGACCAGCAGAGGACCACTGGAGCATTAGCACTGGAATGGCGGGCGATTTAAAAAGCACCTGTCAGAAGAATCAACCCTATTAAACCAGGCACACTGTTTGTTGGGCTGATCCAGCTGATTAAAATGATACCTGTCTTGTGGACATTGGTTGTGGCATTTACAAGAAAGAGATCTTTTATTCTTAATGCAAATGAGGGCTTCAGTGCTCTGAGGGGCGTGGCCTCTCTCCATGGTGCACCACGGCACCTTAGCTTTCCAGCGCTGGCCAGGTCCCTTGGTGCATAGAAACGTGCGGAAAGAATAAAGGTCCAACAACCAATTTTCACAAGACAGTTATCACATTAATCAGCAGGATCAACCCCACTAAGCAGTATGCTTGAGTTGATCCTGCTGACAGGTGCTCCTTAACATGTCAGTACTTTTTTTAAAATCTTACAATTATGACTGCATTTCTTTTTTTTTACTCTTGGACGATCCCTTTAATGTTTCTACTAGTCTCCTGTATGTTGATGTCTCGGTCTACTGTACCTTTAATAAATCCACCGCTTCCCTGGCACGCGTATATGCTACAGATGGCTTTTAATTAGCACACGGCCAACGCTGCCAACTTGGAGGGTGTCATGCATTCACTGACTAATGAACGTTCACATTAACTACTTGTGGACTGGAGAGGCAATGGGCAGAAAATGGCGGTAAATGGGGAGATTTATCAAAATTGGTGTAAAGGAAAACTGGCTTAGCAACCAATCAGATTCTACCTTTCATTTTCCAGAGGAGCTGTGATAAACGAAAGGTGGAATCTGATTGGTTGCTATGGGCAACTAAGCCAGTTCTCCTTCACACCAGTTTTGATTAATGTGTTTTGATCGGCGCACGGTACGGATAGTCTCTCCCCGAGGTTAATGAACATGAGACGTCCGGGCGATGAATCTGTCATAGAGCAGATTGGACTTGGCCTGGCTTTCTGAAAGTCTTCTAGTTAGAAAAGTGTCAGAACCCATCAGTAAGTGAGTTGTGCTTGGCACAGCTTCGAAGCCCTGGCCACTTTTCAGCGTATGTTCCTATTTTTCAGAGTAGGGGCCTCATAAATAGAGCTTGTGGCCCAAACGTCATACTTTTCATTATATTTATGCCGGAAAACTGGCACGGATCACATATGATGCTTCTTTCTCATAACTCAGGACTTGTGTCTAGAAGACCACCTACTATCTGAAGTAATCTGGCTCGATGCTTGGCTGAGCAGTGCGGCTCTGGTTCCTGAAACTTCCAGGATTCAGCTCATCTTCTGACCAGTTTAAGAAGGTACAAGGAATCATTGTGGATGATAGGTTCCTGGCCTCGGTGGAGCAAGAGCCGGTTTTTATGTGTCAGCAGCAGTTGCTGTTTGACACCTTGGTACTTAGCATGCTGCAATAGCTGATCTGGGACGGCTCTTACTGGGAGTAGTCAAAGTGCTGGGTGGGTGACTACTCCCCATGTTCCAGGCCGGGTTTTGCCAGGCATAAAAAAAGGCCAGCACTGCCAGGTGGAGAGGATTACCTCTGTCTGACAGTGGAGCTCAGGGGGTCTGTGTGCTGGGATCTGGGGCCTGTGCTGGGCTGGAGAGCGGAGACCAGTGTGTCAGGGGAACAGGCCGCCTAAAGCCTGTATTTGAACTTTCTGAGGTGACTTTTGTTTTATTAAAGAGGACCTTTCACTAGAATAAAACCTCTAAACTAACTATACAGACATGGAGAGCGGCGCCCAGGGATCCCCCTGCACTTACTGTTATCCCCGGGCGCCGCTCCGTTCTCCCGTTATAGCCTCCGGTATCTTCATAGTTAGGCTCCACCCAGGGGAACCTTCCGGCGTCTCATTCTCCCATGCTGTAGCGCTGGCCAATCACAGCGCTCAGCTCATAGCCTGAGAGGCTTTTTTTTCTCTCAGGCTATGAGCTGAGCGCTGCGATTGGCCAGCGCTACAGCATGGGAGAATGAGACGCCGGAAGGTTCCCCTGGGTGGAGCCTAACTACGAACATACCGGAGGCTATAACGGGAGAACGGAGCGGCGCCCAGGTATAACAGTAAGTGCAGGGAGATCCCTGGGCGCCGCTCTCCGTGTCTGTATAGTTAGTTTAGATGTTTTATTCTAGTGAAAGGTCCTCTTTAACTTTCCATTGGGTGTGAAGTAACACCAACACTGCAAAAGTGCCGTTTTGTTTTTGGCACCATGTGTGAATAAACACTGAAGTTTGAATTACGAACTTGTATTTTGCCTCTGTACTGTGCCCGCTTAACTACCAGAGTGAATCCCCACACCAGCCACAGCAGAGGAGATGTCGCCATACACCTCCACTTAGAGTTCAATGGCGTTCACCTCTTGCTTCTACAAAGGGAATGCTATTTGTCAGGATAGTCTTGTGATTTATGTATGTGACCCTCTGAGGCAGGGCCGGATTAAGAGCATCATGGGCCTGGTGCTGAGGATTTTGCTGGGCCTTTTTATGGAACTGCACTCAGTGTCTTAATTACATATATATTTTATCGATACCATTAAAGTATTTTGTTCCTGCAACTACCCCTTCATTTGGCTTCTATCTTGGCAACATGGAGGGGGACCACGGGTGGGGCACCCTCAGGGCACTATAGTGTCAGGAAAACCGCTTTGTTTTCCTGACACTATAGTGATCATTTAACATGACTATGAAGATTACTGTTTTCTAGCTGCTGTGGACTGTGGACAACAGCAGCTAGAAACAGTAATTTTCATAGAGCTGTGTTATGATTTATGGACACAGCACTCAGTATGCTTAGCCAGTCAGATAGAAGGCTGGCTAAGCATGCTGAGAGCTGTGTCTAAATAACATACCACATTAAAGGGATTCTGTCACCAGGTTTCACCCGTCAGCTAAAAATATGCTGATGTACAGGGCGTCTTCACGATTCCTAATGTGGGCTTATAAATGTCATCTGTGGGCTTATTTAGCTAAAAAACAGCTTTTACTAACCTGTCAGTCAAACAAATAAGGTGCCCAAGGGGATGTTAATGAATGCAAGGTGTCGGCCGCACCCGCCGCCGTTCGTGCCCAGCGCCGCCTTTGCGGACTTCTGCGCCGCCTCCTAATCCTCTGTGCAGCCTCTCGCTCTCCCTCCCTCCCCCCTCCTCCTGCTGTAAGATCTTGCGCATACAGGGGTTGAGCGAAGTGCCGGCGCATGCGCACTTCGCTGTAAGAAGCCAAATGGAGAAGTCTGCACGGGCGCATCAGGCAGAGCCCTGTGCGCAAGCGCGAGATCTTACAGCAGAAGGAGGGGGGAGGGAGGGAGAGCGAGAGGCGGCACAGAGGATTAGGAGGCGGTGCAGAAGTCCGGAAAGGCGGCGCTGGGCACGAACGGCGGTGGGTGCGGCGGGCATCTTGCACCCATTAACATTCCTTTGGGCACCTTATTTGTTTGACTGACAGGTTAGTAAAAGCTGTTTTTTAGCTAAATAAGCCCACAGATGACATTTATAAGCCCACATTAGGAATCGTGAAGACGCCCTGAACATCAGCATATTTTTAGCTGACAGGGGTCAAACCTGGTGACAGAATCCCTTTAAAGAAATTACTGTTTCTAGCTGCTGTGGACTGTGGACTGTGGACTAGCAGCTAGAAACAGTAATTTCTTTAATGTGTTATGTTATTTAGACTGAGCTCTCAGCATGCTTAGCCAGTCAGTAATTTCCATAGTGCTGTTCTGATTTATGGACACAGCTCTCAGCATGCTTAGCCAGCCTTCTATCTGGCTGTGCTTCTTGAGAGTCACAGTCCACAGGCTCAGAAACAGCCAGATAGAAGGCTGGCTAAGCATGCTGAGAGCTGTGTCCATAAATCAGAACAGCACTATGATTGCCCTCCCTTCCAACTGGATGAGTTTATCTGATACCTGCCCTGCTCCAGAAGCTCCTGCTGTCTCACGGGCTGGTGTGGCTGAGCGCTGTGGGCCGTGTGCTGGTCGAAACTGCTGAGTAGGTTGTACACAGCGCAGCGTGCAGGAGGGATAACCGCGGGCGCACTGAGGTCATATCCGGCGGGCCGGCATTACAGGAACCGCACCAGCTGCTCTGACGTCCTGCCGCCGGATATCCTGTGACGTATATCCGGCGGCAGGACGTCAGAGCAGCTGGTGCTGTTCCTGTAATGCCGCGGCCCGCCGGATATGACCTCAGTAGTGATAGGAAGTTCGGATCTTTCAGATGAATCGGTTCATTTGAATCAGCTCATTCAAATGAACCGATTCATGAATCGGATCTTTGGTTCACTTGGTGAGTCACTGACTGCTGAGCTGACTCGCAAGTGAACTGAAGACTCTAGGTGCCGGTGCGCATGCGCAGATGCTATCCATTCGATTCACTTGCTGCTGCTGACTCAGTCGGCTCTTCAGCTCTCTAATGAGTGAGTCAGGATCAGGAAGAGTGATTGATTATAGTGATAGTGAAGGGAAGCTGAGGCTGACGCCGGACAGGAGTACTCAGGACAGGACTCAGGAGCTGTCACTGTGGTGTGCATTGTTGTCTGTTGTGCATGGTTACCCACAGGGACAACAGTCTGACACTGACAGTAGTACAACGAACCAAGTGAAGTGAAATGTGAATGCACGCACAGGGAAAACTATGTGCTGAACTGATAACAGTATTACAGTAACACAGTCACTGGCTGATAATAAAATAGTCCCCACAGTCCCCACTTAATGGAATCCATAAAGGAGATGTGAACCCACCCTAAGGCTACTTTCACACTAGCGTTCGGAGCGGATCCGTCTGATGTTTCATCAGACGGATCCGCTCCGATAATGCAGACGTTCGCATCCGTTCAGAACGGATGCGTCTGCATTAAAACTTAGAAAATTTTCTAAGTGTGAAAGTAGCCTGAGCGGATCCGTTCAGACTTTACATTGAAAGTCAATGGGGAACGGATCCGCTTGAAGATTGAGCCATATTGTGTCATCTTCAAGCGGATCCGCCCCCATTGACTTACACTGTAAGTCTGGACGGATCCGCTCGCCTCCGCACGGCCAGGCGGACACCCGAACGCTGCAAGCAGCGTTCAGGTGTCCGCTCACTGAGCGGAGCGGAGGCTGAACGCTGGCAGGCGGATGCATTCTCAGTGGATCCGCCTCCACTGAGAATGCATTGGGGCCAGACGGATGCGTTCGGGGCCGCTCGTGAGCCCCTTCAAACGGTGCGCACGAGCGGACACCCGAACGCTAGTGTGAAAGTAGCCTTAGTTATATAGCTACTGAATGAGATGCCTTTAACATATTTATCTCCTGAGAAGCCAATTTGATCCTAAAGGGTTAATTCAACCTGTAATCTAAACTCTGTGTCATCTGTCACTTCTCTTATCTCTCTGCTCCTGTCAAAGGTGTACATAGAAATCACTGGGCCCCATAGCAAGAATCTAAATTGGGCCCCCATTCCCCTTTTATAGCCCCTCCTACTACCCATTCCAGGCCTCTCTCTTTGTTCCATGAACTATGTTTGCTGCTGTTTTATAATTTATGCATCAGGGCCGGATTGGGATTACAAAACAGGCCTGGCACACAAAAGAGGCATAATAGATACAGTGTGTACAGATGTATAGTGTATACAGCAGTGTACTGATATGTGAGGTACGAGGTATAATATATGCAGTGTGTTCAGGTATATAGTATATACAGCAGTGTACTGATATATGAGGTATAAATTACAGCTCGTACCTCACATATCAATCCAATGCTGTATATACAATATACCTGTACACACCATCTATTATACCTCGTACCTAACATATCAGTACACTGCTGTATATACAATATATCTATACACACTGCATATATTATACCTTGTACCTCACATATCAGTACACTGCAATATATATTATATATCTGTACATATTGCATCTATAATACTGTTTAATATATGCAGAGTGTGTGTGTGTGTGTGTGTGTGTGTGTGTGTGCATATATATATATATATATATATATATATATATATGTGAGACATACAAGGTATAATACTGTAGGTGCAGTGTTTATAGAAATATGTGGTCAGTTATGCATTATAGTCACTGTGTGTGTGAAGTACATGAGGTTGTGGTCACTGTACCTGTCTGAAGTATTATACATGAGTGAGCAATGAGTAAAAACAGGGCATGGAGGGGGGGTAAATGATGAGAAGTGGAGGACCTCCTCTTACCACTCCATTCCAGTCTGTATGGATCAATGCAGAGCTGATTGTGAACTTCAAATACTTGCTGTTAGGGGTTGAAGGACCTGTGATGATGTCATCACAGGTCCTGGCAGATGTACCTTTGAAACCTAGGAACTACACCATTTTTGGTGCAGTTCCTTTGCTAGATTCTGCAGGACCTGTGATGCTGAAGATGATGTCATCACAGGTCCTGGCAGATGCACTGTTCTAACCTGGGAACTACACTTTACACTGTGCAGTTCCCTTACAGGACCTGTGAAGTGCTTGCCTTGCCTCAGCTCTGATTGGTTGGTGGGCGGGGAGGGGAGGGGCTGGCAGAAGCAGCTTCCACTCTAGGATCATATTACGCTCCTCCCGAGTCCCTCCCTCAGGCTCCCTGCTGCCAGCGTGAGGTGAGCGTCTCTGCATTGACTGTGTGCTGTGTGACGCTGCGCTGTGTACAACAGAGGACTTTTAACCCTCCCGACGGCCTTTTGGCTGGCAGATGGGCCTATTTTATGGTAGGGGCCTGGAGCTGCAGCTCCATCAGCCCCTACGTTAATCCGGCCCTGCTCTGAGGGCATCTACTTGTAAACTGCATTTGAAAAATATTTCCAGCGAATTGAAAAAAAACACGGGGTTTAAAATAAAAAGCTGCCCTCCTGGTCTAGTGGTCTCCTGCAGGTCCCTTGCCCAGTCAGAGATGCACGTGAACGCTGCAGCCAGCGTCTGAAAGATGTTTTTGGTGATATGGTACACAAGGCACCAGTGCTGGACCACTGGACCAGGGACAGTGAAGCTACAGAATTTAAAGGGCATCTGTCAGCAGATTTGTACCTATGAAACTGGCTGATCTGTTACATGTGTGAAGACATCTGTGTTGGTCCCATGTTCATATGTGCCCGTATTGCTGAGAAAAATAAAGCTTTAATATATGCAAATGAGCCTCTAGGAGCAATGGAGGTGTTGCCGTTACACCTAAAGGCTCCACTCTCTCTGCAACTCCTGCGCCCTCTGCACTTTGACAGGGCCAGGCGTTATGATATTTTCACTACCTGGTCCTGTCAATCAAAGTGCAGAGGGCATGCCAGTTGCAGAGAGAGCGGAGCCTCTCGGAGTAACAGCAACGCCCCCCATTGCTCCTAGAAGCTCATTTGCATATGTTATAACATCATTTCCCTCAGCAATGCAGGCACATATGAACATGGGACCAACACAGATGTCTTCAGCTGCCAAGTGCACATGTAACAGGTCAGCCAGTGTCATAGGTCCAGATCTGCTGACAGATGCCCTTTAAAAGGTGAAAATGTACTTTTTTACTTGTCTCATTTGCAGCTCTCCAAAGAACATTAAATAAATAAATTAATTTAGTTTTAATGTGATCCCATATGGTCTTTTTAACCAATCGTTGTAGCCTTCAGCCTTCCCAGTATGTCTCGGAAGTACGAAAATTTGCAAGTACCGATGGGCACTGGATTTTGGACCAGCACTAAGCCACCTCCGTACAGCAAAGAGACTCAAGATCTGATTAAAGGTAACGTTATGTTTTTTTGCCTCTTTTGTTAAAATGAGTGCGTAATTAGAGATGTGTTAAAACGTCCACTATAATTCTAAACCTTCTCCTGTACTATGAAGTGATGAATAACCCTCCTCTGATCTCAGAACAGCCGGAATTCTTGGTGCTGCCATTAGAGCACAATGAAATCATTTTTCTGTTCTTGAAACCAGAGCAGATATGAACTTGAAGGCCATGTACAATTCGGAGGCAGTTTTTTTTATTATTGCATTTTACTCATTTTGGGCTAAAAGGAGGCATATTGGTCTGTATTTTAGAAGTATGTTGGGCTCTTTCTTTGTATGTAATATGTGATTTCACTATTGGTTGTTATGTATTGTTGTCCTCATCTTCTACTGCCCTGGGACATATGTATTTTGTACTAGCCAGCACCGTGCACATTTTATTGTGTACCCATCAGATGTGATGATGAGCACTTTATTAAGTCGAATTAGGCCCGTTTATTACATAAGATTACACAATAGAACCGCTGTATCCTCCTTTTTCTATATGTGCATGCCGTTGTTGTGATTGATTTTATATTTTCACTATTTTGATGGAAATTAATAAAGTTATTCAATATCTGTCCGTGATTTATTAGTGTGGGGTATTTTGATCTGTTAATGGGAGTGATGTCAGTTAACAGAAAACCAAAATGTCTTTCTTTTCCTCAGTGATGATGCAAGAATCTAAGCTGACAAACTTCCAGCAGCGTCAGATCAGGGAACAAGTGCAAAGTAAGTTTAGTGATATTCTGCAATATCAGCGGTTTCCTTCCATCCGATTCTCAGCATATAGGCCGGATCTCTGCCGGTCCCCATTATAGTGAAAGGGGCCCGACAGAGCCAGCAATGCCGGAGTGCGCAGACCCCAGTCTGCAACTAGCCTAACACATGATGGCGTTATACTAAGTGTTCATCATAACCCTGGTGGCTCATTATGCTACCATTGCCCAAAAGGCCCATGTAGATGGATGAATTGAGATTACTCTGCATGTATACAGCATTTTCCCAGCAGATAGGAGGTAGCCCTCTAACAGCTGTTTTACTCATACACTGTATCAACTAAGAAGAAGGTTTCTTGGTTTAGGATATCGATGGGATATCCTTGAGATTGGGCATAAATATCTGATTTGTAGGGATCTGACGGTCAACTCAGCACTCCTGCCAATCAACTGTTTGAAGGGCAGGATATCACAACTTCATCCCATGGAAGTGAACAGGATACAGCTGCAATACACTGCTACTACTAAGTAGACAGTGGTCTATCTCTTGTGAGAAAAAAAGAGTGGGTATGTTGAGACATCTGAAGACAGGGGAGAGTTTGGACGCCCCCATACATGTTACATGGTCAACCAATTCCACCGGGTTCAGCCAACATTCATCTAAAGTCATAAAGGCAAAAGTAAGCAATGTAGGTATCACCATGGCAGAAGACAGGTTCTCAGGTTGCAGGGAGATACATGCGATGCATGGAGACATACCAGGCTGCTTCCCATGTACTCAATGGAAAAAGATATTGGAACTCCGTCAACACCATTAAAATTGGTGCTTAATCCTAAATTACATTAAAGACACAGAGAACAAAAGACTATGCTGCTTATGCGTTTTGAATTGAACCCTTTGGGCTTCTTAGGTTCGAAACCCATAAGCGGGATAGTCTTTTGATTCTGTGGATGTGTACCTGTAACGCAGTGGGGGAGGACCCACAGTGTCACTGATTTGGCTTATGGCTACTCCTAAAGGTCCTTTTACAGGGGCCAATGATCAGGCAGATGATCAGGGATGAGGGTTTGTAGAAACGGCTGTGTAAAAGGTGCCATCAATCACCTGATAAAAAAGCAAATGGTTGTTCTTTGGGTGATCTTATCATTCTGCTGGTACCAAAAATCATTGTTCCTGGGCAGCAGATAGTGCTGTCTAAACAATGATCTACTGCCCAGGAACAATGATCCCCTATGGATACAAGCAATCACTATATAGATCGCTTGTCCCCATACAGTGGAGGTGATTGCTGCATATAAGGCTAGGGCTACACGACGACATGTGTCACGTAACACATAGGGCACAACTACACTGCAACATGTGTCGCGCGACATTGATGTCGCACCAATGTCACTGGACAATTTTTATAATGATAGTCTATGGTGTCGCAGAAAAATCAATTTCGGATGGATTTTTTGCTACTGTCGTGTCGCAGTCGTCGCATGTCGCAGTGCGACACCATAGACTATCATAAAAATTGTTGCGTGACATTGGTGCGACAATATGTCGTTGTGTAGCCCTAGCCTAAATGTATCCCTCATCTCCGCTGATGATCAGGCAATTATCAGAAACGTCTAGTTTGTTCCCAATAATCTGCCATCATCAGTCCATGTAAAAGGACCTTAACTGTGTTATCCCAGTGGCCCCCTTGGTATTCACCATTTCACCCCTCTACCACCAGGCTGCTACCTCTTGGAGTAGTCTCTGTTCGGTGACAACTGACCTAGGCAGGTCAAAAGACACCGATCCATAGCACCAAAGGGAACAGGCAGAGTCATAGTCAGTGGGTAAGCCTAAGGCAGGCAGAGTTTTTTCAATCTGGTAAACAGGCCAAAAGTTGAGGCAGGCAGAGGTCAGGGCATGGAAGATCAGCATTTAACACAACTTTGCAGGAATTAGACAAGCTAGGAACCTTTTTGTTCAGGTACTCTCCCATAAATACCCAGGGAAGGCTGTCCATCGGTTAGGGACTGATAAGAATGTGTTTGCACTGGTGCTTTAGGAGCCAGATAGTATGCGCACTCCCCATGGGCAGAAGCAGAGAGGCCACAGAGGCCTAGTGTGGAGCAGGCAGAGCTATCAGTACTCCGGCAGCCATGCCCACCAGGAAGCCGCAGGGTGATGCTGGCAGGCACAGGCCACCAGAGCTACAGGGCAGCAGGACAGGGAAGCATTCCAGCAGCCGTGCCACTGGCAGGCATGGACTGCCAGTATTACAGCACCACTATGTGTTTAATTTAAGGTAGGATTAAAATGTGAATTTTAACTTGATTTCCGTTATCTCCTTCCAATTACTCTAATATGTACAGGGAAGGAATGACCATAGACACTATAGGGAAATCTCCCAGTGGGCCAATGCCCATGGGACCACCCAAGGCCTCCTCATGGCCACCAGCCAAGCACATGAAGATCTGATGCTCTCAGCATTAATTAATGTAGGAGAATCAGGTACTTATGCACCTGGCCACTGAATTCAACTGTATTGCTGTCTTCAGGACAATGATACAGTTTTCATACATTGGTGCAGACAGCAGTATTTTGTGCTGCACTGTGGTATTTGGTTCTGCAGTACAGTATTGCTGGCCTCACCTACTTCTGTTGTCCCTCCCTACTCGTGTTTCCACATGTTCTGTCAGTTTGGACCCACCTACAACATAAGGCTACTTTTAGTTTTTTTGCCAGGGTTACTTTAAGTTCCCAGTCCGCCGCTGAATATGTATGGCCACTGTTAAGGTACGTCCGAGTGGGAATGGATACGCTGCAGATTTTGCACTGCGGACTTGCTTGTGGCTAATCCGAAGCATTTTACAATATCTGCAAAAGAGATGAGATTTTAAGAAATTTCATCCACATGCGGAAAAAAACTTCTGTTAAATTGACCTACATTCCAAACATATGGATACACTTTTAGGGAATATTGTTCAGATGTTGACACTATGTGGTGTGTGATAAGTTTGATAAGGTGGACAGTTCGGGAAGAGGTGTATATCCCACTCAGATACCTCAGCTGGGTGGGATAGCTAAAATACAGGAGGTAATAGTCTCAGCAGCATGTAGGTTGCTGAGACAAGGTTCTTGTTGGTATAGTTTGGGCCAGATTTTTGTTGGATTGGCAGATAGGATTGGAAGTGGGATCTGCCAATCCACACCCTTCGAGCATGGGTGTTTCCTTGGACCAGAGAGGATCACAGGGTGTCAGTTAGTGGGGAATGTACAGACAGAGGCCTGGTGAGGCTCTGTCAGTGTGGTCTCAGCAGGCCAAGGCTGAGGGGCCACGGGGCTAGGCGCTAGCCAGAACTTTGGGGGACGCCTTGACGCCTGGGAACAAGGGTCGCGAAGCCAGAGTCGGGAGGACTACTGGGCCACAATCCCCCAGAACGTGTTGAAGGGTCACAGCCCTGAAGCTGCTAGACTGTATGGCTGGAGAAAGCCGCATTTATGTTCCATGTGTGAACAGTGCTCTCTATAGGTGAGTCAGGGATCATGTTATATGTTTAGGTAGTGCCCAGACGGAAAGGTTTTCATTTTGTATGGTGTTTGCTGGTGCTGGTATCAAAATAAATGCACTGTTTGGACATTCAACACGGTTGTCAGCGAGAATATTGTGACTGAGACCCCGGAGATAGAGCTAATCCCTCACAGTTGGTATTATGTGGGCTAAATTATGAGAAAAACTATCTAAAAATGGCAAGTAGGGGGCACCATTGGTTATAAAATTGGTCCTGGCCTATGACCATAGCTTGACAAATAAATTGTATAGTAACTGACAAGTTCTACAGTATAGAAAAGAAACTTGCTTGTGTTGGATGCAACAATACCTTTTATTTTCAAAGGTGGTGGTGCACTCCCAATCCAGTGTCACCCCAGTGCCAGCAATACGCAAGCTAATCCTCCAGTGCCTGCATCTCGTCCAGCAAAAGCCTCCATTATAAATACAAGACCAAGCTTACGTCCTGCAGAGAGGTGCCGAGCTGGTGACGCTTACATGAGAGAAAAGTTTCAACCTCGAGCAACTAGTAAGTGATGTATGAAAATAGTGGGCCCGATTTATACTAGACCGGCGGTGTACGTCGGTCTATGATAACCCTGTGCACTGCCAGAGGCTGCTCCTAATTTATGACAAGGTGTACGCCTCGTCACGAATGAGGTGCAGCCTTCACCAGTCCGGGCGCCTGAACTACGCTAGCTACTGGTTGGTTTAGATTTCAGTCTTATTGTATGCCAGAAAACTGGCATAAAAGAAGATAAATGTGGCAGGGCTGCTGGCCCTGCCCCCTTTTTGGGAAAATCTGGAAGGCGGTGGAGAAATGCCACTAACGCAAAAGTTTTTGCGCATACGGTGTTGAAAAAGTCACAAACACAGAGTTTGCAACTTTTTCACACCAGAAAACTGGTGAAACAATATGATCAATGAGGCCTAGTGAGTTTACACTTTGTGTTTCAGAAGGTAATGTATGGCACCACCATACCGGGCGAGTCCCTCCAGTGTTCTTCCTTACATCTTCTGCATTTGCACATGCAGCATGTGTCTGTACTTTGAGGACTCAGTACAATTAATACTGAAGCCATGGAGAAGAGTATTAAACCAAACGATCACCAGCCTCCTATTATTCTCTCCAGGATTTATGTATGCAACTTTTAGTATGTAAAGACACATTTTTCTTACCTTTTAATAGTATTTTGTCTCTTAACTCCATAGGAGACCTCAACAAAGAGAAAAGCCGACTACAAAACCTTATGGCTACAGGGAAAGAGTTGCCAGACGTTCCTCGAGTACCACCACTGCAGACAGGGGATGATAACAAGGAAGAGAGGGACAGATTTGATGATTGTAAGTTTTTACATAGGTTACATCTGGTGCTTGCACTGTATAGTATATTCGGATTCTCCATCCACTTGGTGACTACAGCTGCAGAGGGGGATAATTTAATGTATATGCTGAAATGTGGTCTGTATAGATAGGATGCGGATACCTCCATTGATAGGTATGAAAAATCTAAACATATGTTTTGTCAGGAGTAGTACATATACATATGTAATAGGAATTACAACAGTTTGCATATGTGCCTCCTACTTGTTAAGCGACCAAAAGTAATGGGACAGAATAATAATCATAAATCAAACTTTCACTTTTTAATACTTGGTTGCAAATCCTTTGCAGTCAATTACAGCCTGAAGTCTGGAACGCATAGACATCACCAGACGCTGGGTTTCATCCCTGGTGATGCTCTGCCAGGCCTCTACTGCAACTGTCTTCAGTTCCTGCTTGTTCTTGGGGCATTTTCCCTTCAGTTTTGTCTTCAGCAAGTGAAATGCATGCTCAATCGGATTCAGGTCAGGTGATTGACTTGGCCATTGCATAACATTTCACTTCTTTCCCTTAAAAAACTCTTTGGTTGCTTTTGCAGTATGCTTTGGGTCATTGTCCATCTGCACTGTGAAGCGCCGTCCAATGGGTTCTGAAGCATTTGGCTGAATATGAGCAGATAATATTGCCTGAAACACTTCAGAATTCATCCTGCTGCTTTTGTCAGCAGTCACATCATCAATAAATACAAGAGAACCAGTTCCATTGGCAGCCATACATGCCCACGCCATGACACTACCACCACCATGCTTCACTGATGAGGTGGCATGCTTAGGATCATGAGCAGTTGCTTTCCTTCTCCATACTCTTCTCTTCCCATCACTCTGGTACAAGTTGATCTTGGTCTCATCTGTCCATAGGATGTTGTTCCAGAACTGTGAAGGCTTTTTTAGATGTCGTTTGGCAAACTCTATTCTGGCCTTCCTGTTTTTGAGGCTCACCAATGGTTTACATCTCGTGTTGTACCCTCTGTATTCACTCTGGTGAAGTCTTCTCTTGATTGTTGACTTTGACACACATACACCTGCCCCCTGGAGAGTGTTCTTGATCTGGCCAACTGTTGTGAAGGGTGTTTTCTTCACCAGGGAAAGAATTCTTCGGTCATCCACCACAGTTGTTTTCCGTGGTCTTCCGGGTCTTTTAGGGTTGCTGAGCTCACCGCTGCATTCCTTCTTTTTAAGAATGTTCCAAACAGTTGTTTTGGCCACACCTAATGTTTTTGCGATCTCTCTGATGGGTTTGTTGTGTTTTTTCAGCCGAATGATGGCTTGCTTCACTGATAGTGACAGCTCTTTGGATCTCATCTTGAGAGTTGACAGCTACAGATTCCAAAAGCAATTATCACACATGAAATTAACTCTGGACCCTTTATCTGCTCATTGTAATTGGGATAATGAGGGAATAACACACACCTGGCCATGGAACAGCTGAGAAGCCAATTGTCCCATTACTTTTGGTTCCTTAACAAGTGGGAGGCACATATGCAAACTGTTGTAATTCCTACACCGTTCACCTGATTTGGATGTAAATACCCTCAAATTAAAGCTGACAGTCTGCAGTTAAAGCACATCTAGTTTGTTTAATTTCAAATCCATTGTGGTGCTGTATAGAGCCAAAAATGTTAGAATTGTGTCGATGTCCCAATATTTATGGACCTGACTGTAAATAAATAAATAAAAACTCCCATTTGAGGTTCCTTCAGCTCCTCTGGACTGTTGGAGGTTTTTTTTTCAATACTGACTTCCGCTGTCCTGTGCAGTGTGCACCAGACTGAACCTGCCACTGTTTTCCACATCTTTTCTTAAAGGGGTTGTCCCATGAAGACAAGGTATCCCCTATTCAGAAGATGGGGAATAAGTGTCTGACTTCCCGGGGGACTGATTGCTAGGGCCCCTACCAATCATAAGAATGGGGTCCCGTGCTCCCCATTTGAATGATGCGACAGACAAGCATGCATGTCCACCATTCCATTCAACTCTTTATGGGACTGTCGGAGATTGCCGAGTACAAGCACTCAGCTATCTTCGGCAGCCCTATAGAGCCGAATGGAGCAGCAGTGTGCATGCATGTCTGCAGGAGAGAACAGGCCCCAGTTCATGTAATCGACAGGGCCCCAGAAATGGGACCCTGCTGATCAGACACTTATGCCCTACAGGGCACATGTTGTCTTCTCTTTTTTTTTTCCCCCCCTATAGTGAAAAATGTAAAAACACCAGAGCTCCAGCATTTTGCGTTTTTTAAAAAGAAAGCAAAACAATAAAAAAAAAAACACCACCTAATGAACAAAAACACCAGTAGAAAAAATGTGTGTGTCCTGCATTTCAGATTTCTCACAGACCTTCAGCTAAAATCTGGAGCTGACGTTTTTAGCACAGAAAACTGCACTAAAACATAAAAACATCACCAAAATCGGATGTGTGAAAGCAGCCTAACGCACATGACTGAGTTATTCCATTGTAACCTACTGTTTTTTCAGTGGTTGCAGAAATCCAAGAGAGATGGGATTTCCTACAAGAGATGGAAGCTCTGGGTCGAGGAAAGCAGTACCACACTATTATCAATACAGAGATTTCACAGGTAACCTGCATTTTACAGGATGAAACATTTGTGTATTGTTTGTAGTTGTCTCAATTTTAACTTGTCTTTACTTTCATTTGCAGAAAGTGAGAGAGATGGAAATAATTGACAAGCAGAGAAGCTCAGAACTAAGGGAAGCGAAGTCAGAAAATAAGATGCTTACAGTCTAAGGCTATATGCACACGAACGTTGTTTGTTTCCGTGTCCGTTCTGTTTTTTTTGCGAATAGGATGCGGACCCATTCATTTCAATGGGTCCGCAAAACATGCGGACAGCACACCGTGTGCTGTCCGCATCAGTATGTCCGTTCCGTAGCCCCGCAAAAAAAAATAGAACATTGCCTAAAACGGACAAGAATAGGTCATGTTACAATGGATCCGCAAAAAAAAAAAAACGGATGGCATACGGACACATACGGTCGTGTGCATGTAGCCTAACACCCAGTCTTGATATGTGTTCATGAAAACCCTACTACTAGAAAAAGACTTGGGCTACGGTCCTGCCTATTTATTTAAAAGAACAGTTTACTGTATAGAAAAACCTACCAAGTGTGAATTAAAGTCAAACTCCACTCCAAATCTACTTATGACCCCAGTGCTCTTCCCCACGTCACACTCCTTGAGATGAAGGAAGCAGAGATAGTTAGTTCTGACACTGTGCAATATAGAAGGAAATATCCAGCACCGGGAAGTAGTAGACAGCGAAAATGTATTTACCTGAAATTTTTATTTCCTGTCGTCCATAGGCAGCACAGTCACTTTAAACCCATCCATGGCTGTGCTGCCATAGGACATCCAGGAAATATAACATTTCTTTATTCGTCCATGGAAAAAATAGTTAAAAACAAATATGGGAATGTTATATATCTACTACTTCCCTGTGCTGCTTCTATATTGGACTATTCACAGGATGCCGACCCAGCTGTGTCTCCGTGCACGGTCGCGATTTGGGAGGAGGACTCTGCATCTAACATTGCCTTTGTTCTCTAGGCTTGTTTTGCTGACACTGTACAGTATGGTTCCCCAACCTTTTCTGGTACCAGTACCAGATTGTCAGACTGAACCTTTTTCAAGGTCCGCAATAAAATGTAGAAGTATTGCCATCTGAGATATATCTACAATGTATGCCCTAGATGTTTGGAGTGGGAGTTCCAGAAGTGCAACCCTACTTTTCAAGTGCTTGGTAGCTACTTGCAGTAGCACTTTGCCACCACAAGAGGGCGAGGTGGCTGTAAATACAGTGGATATAAAAAGTCTACACACCCCTGTTAAAATGTCAGGTTTCTGTGATGTAAAAAAAAAAAGAGACAAAGATAAATTATTTCAGAACTTTTTCCACCTTTAATGTGACCTATAAACTGTACAACTCAATTGAAAAACAAACTGAAATCTTTTAGGTGGAGGGAAGAAAAAGTATAAAAATAAAACAATATGGTTGCATAAGTGTGCACACCCTTAAACTAATACTTTGTTGAAGCACCTTTTGATTTTATTACAGCACTCAGTCTTTTTGGGTATGAGTCTATCAGCATGGCACATTTTGACTTGGCAAGATTTGCCCACTCTTCTTTGCAAAAACACTCTAAATCTGTCAGATTGCGAGGTCATCTCCTGTGCACAGCCCTCTTCAGATCACCCCACAGATTTTCCATCAGATTCAGGTCTGGGCTCTGGCTGGGCCATTCCAAAACTTTAATCTTCTTCTGGTGAAGCCATTCCTTAGTTGATTTGGATGTATGCTTTGGGTCGTTGTCATGCTGAAAGATGAAGTTCCTCTTCATGTTCAGCTTTCTAGCAGAAGCCTGAAGGTTTTGTTCCAATATTGACTGGTATTTGGAACTGTTCATAATTCCCTCTAGCTTAACTAAGGCCCCAGTTCCAGCTGAAGAAAAGCAGCCCCTTGGCATGATGTTGCCACCACCATGCTTCACTGTGGGCATGGTGTTCTTTTGGTGATGTGCAGTGTTGTTTTTCTGCCTAACATATCTTTTGGAATTATGGCCAAAAAGTTCAACCTCGGTTTCATCAGACCATAACACCTTTTCCCACATGCTTTTCGGAGACTTCAGATGTGTTTTTGCAAAATGTAGCCTGGCTTGGATGTATTTCTTCGTAAGAAAAGGCTTTCGTCTTGCCACTACCCCATAGCCCAGACATATGAAGAATAAGGGAGATTGTTGTCACATGTATCACACAGCCAGTACTTGCCAGATATTCCTGCAGCTCCTTTAATGTTGCTGTAGGCCTCTTGGTAGCCTCCCAGACCAGTTTTCTCTTCGTCTTTTCATCAATTTTGGAGGGACGTCCAGTTCTTGGTAATGTCACTGTTGTGCCATATTTTCTCCACTTGATGATGATGT
The DNA here is from genome assembly GCF_905171765.1 of Bufo bufo. NCBI lineage: Eukaryota > Metazoa > Chordata > Amphibia > Anura > Bufonidae > Bufo > Bufo bufo. The sequence continues at coordinate 161,703,046 of NC_053397.1, forward strand.
CTTCACTGTGTTCCATAGTATATCTAATGCCTTGGAAATTATTTTGTACCCTTCTCCTGACTGATACCTTTTAACAATGAGATCCCTCTGATGCTTTGGAAGCTCTCTGTGAACCATGGCTTTTGCTGTGGGATCCAACTAAGAAAATTTCAGGAAAGACCAACTAGAGCAGCTGAACTTTATTTGGGGTTAATCAGAGGCACTTTAAATGATGGCAGGTGTATGCTGACTCCTATCTAACATGATTTTGAATGTGATTGCTTAATTCTGAACACAGCTACATCCCCAGTTATAAGAGGGTGTGCACACTTATGCAACCACATTATTTTAGGTTTTTTTTTTGTTTTCTTCCCTCCACTTAAAAGATTTCAGTGGTACAGTTTATAGGTCACATTAAAGGTGGAAAAAGTTCTAAAATGATTTATCTTTGTCTCATTTTTTTACAGCACAGAAACCTGACATTTTAACAGGGGTGTGTAGACTTTTTATATCCACTGTATGCTTGTTATCGTTTATGGGTATTAAAAACAGCTGGGCGTTTCACAACTCCCATAATCTACAATGGAGAAAGCCACACGTGTGCCCAGCCACCTCATTTCTTCTCTGGAATGTCCAATAGTCAGACATTTATGGTATATTTTGTGGGTATGCAATAAATGTTTTAAATAGGAGTACCCCTTGTACCCAAAGCAGAGAATGGCAGTCATGGTCAAAACACATAATAGCACTGGAGGTTCTGCTGTCTTGATGTAGAGGTTCTCCAGTGGTCCTTTTGCGTCCCTGAGACATCGAGGCAACACTAATTGCTACTGATTGTCTTTCTTGAACTAATAAAATGTCTGCCTTGAGAGGTTAAAATGATTGAACTCAGCTATTTTATTTGCCTTAGGCCTCATTCACGTTTCTGTTTGATGTCTGTTGAAAATCTGTGTTTTATCCGTGAAGATGTCCTTGAAGAAGCAGTGTGTCTCCATATTCCACGGCCACTGCTCAGCTGAAAATGTATTTCCATAGCATCTCCTACCAATGGTCTGTGAAACACCACTGACAGAACATGGATGCCATCCGCGTTGTGTCTGTGGTTTCTTACAGAACAAAAGATGTGCAGATGTGTTTGGTTCGCATCGTAGTGCATGCTCTGGTGGTTTTTCAACTGACCCAAAGTGTGAACAAACATTAAACTCAATGGGTACGTGTGCGGTCTGTGGAGAACATTTGTCAACGAGGCCTGTCACCACAAACTGCAGTGCAATCTGCAGGCAGCATGATCTGTAGTATTATGGCACAACCTTCAGAAACCTTGTAATTTATACATTTATATCTCTGCTCTTTACAGCTTCAGTTGTACACAGGGGCGATATTCTCAGTGATTGATAGCATTCTCTGTCTGTGTATACATAGAGAGCTGTCAGTCACTGATGTCACCTCCCAGTGAGCAATGAAATCAGAAATAGTAGAGGTATAAAGTACAAGTTTTACTGAATCTTTTCCCATAAAACTATCTGCTCAGCTCCTCCTGATCTATAACACACTGCCTACAGACTGCATTACAGGTTCCCTTTAGTACATTTTTTTTTTGTAAAGCAAACTTCTTCTAGGATATGCAGCTGTTGCTTTATGACTCAGTAAGGCGGTATGCCAATCTGCATGCTGTCTGGATAGGCATCAAGACACAGTAACACAAGTACACTCACTATATAGCGGGTTTCTTTATTCTGATACAGAAGGCTCTTTTTCCAAACAGTTACAAACAGTGCAATAATTTAATAATTATAAAAATAACCACAAACAGGCAGCAACAAAGCAAGGTCAGTGTAACAGAGCTAAGTGCCAGGCCATACAGTGTTACCACAAGCTGGTGAAGGGGGCATCACTGCATGCTGGGCAGTGATGACAGAGAGGAACTTCTTTCACATTGAGCATCCTTGGCACTTACAGGCTGACTCACAGAGAGAAGGAGATAGGCAATGTACACGTACTAATGGCACTGGTGGAGACGAGCCCTGCAGGCCTGGGCAGATATGACAAGACAACTTTCATTTGTCACATACCAAATATATATTGGCACTGAACAATGAAGTCTGAGTTAAGGTACCAATCCCGCGAATAAAAGCTACATCCTCAGCTATTAAAACCTGTGCACTATCTTAAAATTAAAAAAAATGCGGTAAATTATTCTAATGTTGTAATGTTTCATGGTCCGGGATTGGAAAAGAAACAGATGTCTGCAATTTTTCCAGAAACAGCGCCACCCCTGCCCACAGGCTGTGCCTGGTATTGTAGTGCAATCCAAGTAAATAGGAATGAGCCGCAATACCAGATGCAACTCAAGGGCGAGTGTGCTGTTTTTGGCAAAATGCAGACCCTTTTTTTTAAGAAAATAAAACTGTGGATGCTGACTCTGGAATGAATAATGCATAGTTTTGTGGCTAAAGAAGCAGTGCTCACAGAGCAAATGTTAATGTTTAGCCATGGCTGTGCCTTCACAGTGAGGAACCGTAGTGCAGCCATATTGCGGTACACACAGCTTTTCATTATTCATTTGGCTCCATAACCTATCATTAAATTAGCCTCAACTTTTTCCATAGGCAGCTCCAGCTAAGCAGCGATCAGCAGAACTTGTTCTGGTACAGCTCTCATAAGAAGGGCGATTGAAGTAAAATGACATGGCACAGAGTGAAGGGGTCTGCGCCCCAATGAAGACCGGACAATGCAGATATTTTAGGAGGCATGCTCTCCCAGTGTTGGTGAAGCCTGTTATACGTAACTTATTTGTTTCCTTTACTACAGCAGTCTAGAGAAAGGCGGCAGAAACCTACGGTATTTCAGCTGGTTACATTTGCTTACGGCCAACCACTTGTGAAAAAGCTTGCTTCTCCTAAGCTCTTATAAGGCAAACGGTTTAATATCCGAGCAGCGTGTACTAGATGGCGGCAGCAATGTACCCGAGACAGCATGCGTTCATCTTTATTACCTGTCATTTTTCTAGTGTAAGATCTTAGGATCGCCACCCATGGCGATCCCCTTGCAGAACGCCCATCAGTCCCTCTCTGCAAGGGGATCGGCCATGGGTGGACTGGGAACTTAAAGTGGCCCTGGAAATAAACCTAAAAGTGGACCCGTGTGGTAGGCAGGTCCAAATTCAGAGAAGGCAGGACAACCCAAGTAAGCGGGGCCTGCAATGTAGTGCAGCACAAAATACCGCCCTAGCAGAACCAATTACCACAGTGCTGCACAAAATACTGTCACCCTCACCACAGTATTCCTCTCTATCACCGTCCTGAGGAGGTTGATACAGTTGAGTTCAGGAAAGCAGCATTAATTAATGCTGAAAGTATCTGATCTTTATGTGCCCTGCTGGCAGCTGTGAGCAGGACTCGGGAGGCAACCTGGGCATCGGCCCACCGGGAAATTTCCCTGTAGGGTACGTCAAGCACTCACAGGAAGCCAAGTGACCTAGGCATTTAGGCACTGTGGGAGAACACTCGAGTACAAGGCAGAAACCCATGTGAACACGAGGAGGATGTGGAAACCCTACACGTAAGCTGGTCAAATCACGTCGGCTATAGGACACACTGATCGTGGCAGCCTATGTGGAATGACGCAATACATTTAGTAAAAGATGAAAGGAATGTATAAAATAGGGATCTCACACTATAAAAAGTCAGAAGTGCGGTTATCATTTTAATTCCCATGGCAACAGAGAAAGCCATGACTTTACACCATCAGTTTTCCCCTATTGATCATAGTTCTGCTGGCACTTACTACTAGAGGTCACCAGTCTTGTGATGCCATTTTATGAATCTGCATGCAATCTTCTATCTACACAAACCGAGGCCACCATAGACAGACCAATAGCTTGAGCAGTACAACCAATTGACCATACAAATAATGGAGATTTAGCAGAACTGGTGCAAAGGAAATCAATTTTTCACAGCTCCTTTGGAAAATGAAGGGTGGAATCTGATTGGTCACTGTGGGTAACTAAGCCAGTTTTCCCTTACACCAGTTTTGATAAATCTCCCCCAATTTGTGCGCCAGTTTTGATATCCCCTGCACGAGAATGCACCACATTTATGACGAGGCGCATCCTCCTGCAGTCCGTACGCACTCAGAGCTGCCGTAGATTTCTGGCTTCATTTGCACCAGAAAAATGGCGTAAATTAAGAAAAAAAATTAAAATTCTCAGCCCTTTTACGTCCCTTTTGGAAAAGAAGTGTTGAGGGCGGCGTAAATAGAGGCACTTGTGACTTTTTTTTAATAAAAAAAATAAATAAGTCGCATTCACACAACTTGCGACTTTTTAAGGGATATGATAAATCTCTAGGTAGTAATTAAAGGGACTGTTTTTTGACAACCACTTTCCATATGCCTTAAGGAAATTTGAAGGCTCATGACCGCCTTTTATTTACCAGGGCAAACAACGTCTCTCCTTTTTGACCCATCAGCGCGCCAATGTATTTCTCGGGCAACCGGTTGAGATCAATGAGCGCAACGTAATGAAGACTAGCAGGACGCGACTTGGGAGTAAAGCTTTTTTTGGTCTATGTAAAGAATTGCGGTTGGAACTGGGACACATTTATGTGGCAATCATCAACTTTTACGGCTTAAATTAATTGAAGATTGAAATTATTCACTTCTGTAGTAATTCCGTTTTTCTAAGCAAGAACAGAAATGTAGAGATGTGCTGGGGGAAATCTCAGCTATAGAAGGATTGTTCTCTAAGCAGTGCCAACTCGCTTTACTTCAAGCTCTAGAAAGAATCGAGGTCTAAGGGTGGAGAAGCAGTTTTTGGTAGGCAGTCGCTGCACATGACTGTATGTGACTTATTACCACCTCCACGCTGCGTCATCTGCCAAATAATGACTCAGTGGGGTTCTAGGTCCCGTGGTATGAGGAGACTCCTTTACCAAGCATTGTGAGACAGTCCGCACAATGGAAGGGATGGCACAACAAAGATGGAGTCAGCATCCTGCTGGTCAGCTCCGCTTCCACTTCAATCCTCATCTACCTCTTGGCCCCCTCCTCCTGCTCCCGAGTTTTGTCCTTTGGGCTCTTTGTTTTGTCCTTTGGGCTCTTTGTTTTTCCCTCTTGCTTTGGAGACAAGAGCTTTAGGACTTTCATAGGTTTGAATTTACCTTTCTTCTTCTTATAACAATCTCTGTGAAAATCTGAAAAATGAAGTAAAAAAAAAGTAAAAAGACTAGAAGTGTGAGCGGTCTGCTGTGCTACGTATAGGGTGCAGAGAGGTGGGCTGCCATTCAGGGTGTTCTATTTGTTCTCATGTTAAGGATATAAGGGCAATCCTATGTTATTCATCTTAGAAATGCTTCAATTAAGCCTCATGCATGCGACAGTATTTTCAGTCCACATTTTTTGTGGATCAGATGCGGACCCATTTATTTCCAAGTTGTGCTATCCGCATCCGTATGTCTGTTCTGCCGGCCCGCAAACAGAACGTGTCCTATTCTTGTCTGTTTTGAGGACAAGGATAGGACATTTCTGCAGGAGTTTTAAAAAATGGCAGCCTGCACATAGCTGGGATCTGGATTTGAGGACTGTAAAACACATACGGTTGTGTGCGTAAGGCCTTAATTGACAACTGGGTGTTACCAGCTGGAGATGTATGCCAACACACTCTACCAAATCACATGGACCACACATGTAATGTAACAAAACATCACTTTATTGAGACACAATGTAAATATATAAAACCATGCGGATGAGTACTGCGATAGAGACCCCACTTGGCCAGTAAAGTGCATCCAATATTAGATAAGGTGACCAGTGCAAAATGGCAAGAACCAGGAACTACTGTAGGGAAAACAACTCGGACTACCAACTGAGTAAAAGGTTGGACCCACATTATTTGGCCCATACGGGTATCAGAATCCAAATAGTGATCAATACAGTCTACTGGTGCAGCCAGAATCAATGCATAAATACAAAAATAGACATAAATTAATGCGCCATACTAACCCGGGGGGAAGCAGTTTCGCTGACACGCGTTTCGCCTCACAAAGCTTTTTCAAAGGGATACAGGTCTCTAAAAGTTAGTCCTATATACCCCCCACCCAGCTGAAGATAATCGCCCCACCTGTGTAATCAAGTGACCACCAATCGGCGTCCAGGTGGCGGGGTATCCTATATTAGATCCAATTGGATCGCACTGCAAGTAAAGTATCTGCCCAGGCACCCAAACAGTCTGCGGGACCTTCAGTATCATCATAATCACGTGGATGCTCACATGACCGAGATTCCGGTCATGTGACCAAACCACATGATCGAAAGAAGGACACATACACATCATTCTCAGGGGTGCAAATGAACAAATTGTTCAAAAGATGGGACCAGTTGGTATCCAGGGGGCGAGAACTCCTATATTAGGTCCAATTGGGTCACGCTGCAAATAAAAAGTCTGCACCGACATATAAATAAATAAACAGCAGGACCTTCAGTGTGATCATGGTCACGTGGCTGCTCACATGACTGTAATCCTGGTCATGTGACCAACCCACATGATCAGGAGAACCCACCCACATCATTCTCAGGAATGCAGATGAGCACATGTTCGGGTACTGGGGCAACGCATGTTATCGCCTATTAACCCTTGTGTCCCCTCATCCCAGGAGAGTGGATACCACTCTATAATTCCCTGGGTATAGAGGAAGTCTAATACCAATAAGGAATCCTTTAAATAAAAAATATACACACAGGGCCAGCCTAATGTGGGTTCAACCTTTTACTCAGTTGGTAGTCCGTGTTGTTTTACCTACAGTAATTCCTGGTTCTCGCCATTTTGCACTGGTCACTTTATCTAATATCGGATGCACTTTACTGGCCAAGTGGGGTCTCTATCACAGTACTCATCCGCATGGTTTTATATATGTGTTTATTGTCATTGTTACATTGGGTTTCAATAAAGTGATGTTTTGTTATATTACATGTGTGGTCTATGTGATTTGGTAGAGAGGCTTTTAGGTGTCCACACATTAGTGATAGGTGCTCCAGTTGACAATATTTTGGTTTTCTACACTCCGGCTACATTCACACGACCATATGTGTTTTGCGGTCCGCAAATTGCGGATCAGCAAAACACGGATACCGGCCATGTGAATGTAGCCGGCCCCATCATAGAAAAATGCCTATTGCAGCATAAAAAACCCCCAACAAACTGTAAATTGTATGTGTTTTTTCCACAACTGCAACCTTGTTAAAGGGGTTTTTGGAGACTTATATACTGATGGCCTATCCTCTGCATAGGTCATCAGTATCTGATCGGTGGGGGTCTCTTCTACTGGAGGTGAAAACTTGGTCAGGACTTTACTCTCTAAAGGAACAACTATTAGCAAATGAGGCAGTGGAAAAAATGGCCCAAGGGTGATTGAAAAGGGTTTAGGCTGAAACCCTTCTGTCCTGTGTGGGGGGCCGGGTTTGATCCTTGCTATGGGGCCCTTACTTCTCTATGTACTCCACTGCCCCGTCACTTTCCCATTAAGCTCTGCCCCCTTTCTGCTACGCCCTGTCCCCTTGTCAAGGGGGAAAAGTGTAGAAACCCTAGATGTGGCAAATTGCACCACTAGACAGATTTTTGTCACAGATACATTAGTAAATCTGGGCCATGACTGTAAAAAACGCATAGTCAATTAAAAAATTGTAAAACCGTGTAAAGTAAAGTAAACATGCATGAATTTGTTTTATTTTTGCATGTAAATGTCTAAAGCTTATGTAATATCATGTCTTCTTCAAAATTAATATACACAGCTGCTTTCTCACCTTTCCTTTGGATCATTGCTTCTATTAACTTGTCCTCCTCCTTCTCCCTGCAGAGGAATCACACCAGCATGTAACTTAGGTAAATCATACGAGTTTCGCACGTTTCATCATGTATGTTTTCTCTACCGCTGCCTCCAAATAATAGTAAAGATTAGCACATCTGTAACAATGTCCTCTCCCAGGGATTCACCAGAAGACACATTTCACAGCGCTGGATTTCAAGTATATTAGACCACGGAGACTGAAATGCCAAAATATGGGATTCGAAAATAACCCTCCATAGGAAATATGGCCCCATAATAGAAAATTCATGGCTCAAGGCAAATTTTCATAGATTTTGAACTAGGAGGTGTGTGAAATGTCCAGATACTGTCTTAGGGCTCATGCACACGAATGTATTTTCTTTCTGTGTCTGTTCCAGTTTTTTTGCGGACCGTATGCGGAACTATTCATTTCAATGGGTCAGCAATACAAAAGGAAGTCACTCCATGTGCATTCCGTTTCCTTATGTCCGCATGTCCGTTCTGCAAAAAAACAACTGAGCATGTCCTATTGTTGTCCACATTACGGACAAGGATAGGACTGTTCCATTAGGGGCCAGTTGTTCCTTTCTGCAAAATACTGAATGAACACGGACATCATCCGTATTTTTTGCGGATCGCAAAATACATACGGTCGTGTGCATGAGCCCTTAGTGAACAGTTTCTGAGTCAGTTTCTTGCCATGATCTATACACTTAAAAGTTGAATAATTACATATTATTAAAAATGTTCCAATGATTCAACATTTATATCTTAGGCTACTTTCACACTCGCGTTTTTTGCGGATCCGTCATGGATCTGCAAAAACGCTTCCGTTACAATAATGCAACCGTCATGAACGGATCCGGTAGTATTATGTCTTACATAGCCAAGACGGATCCGTCATGAACTCCATTGAAAGTCAATGAGGGACAGATCCGTTTTCTATTGTATCAGAGAAAACGGATCCGTCCTCATGGACTTACATTGTGTGTCAGGACGGATCCGTCTCGCTCCGCATCCCAGGATGGACAGAAAATCGCTGCAGGAAGCGTTTTGGTGTCCGCCTCCAGAGCGGAACGGTGACTGAACGGAGGCAAACTGATGCATTCTGAACGGATCCTTTTCCATTCAGAATGCATTAGGGCAAAACTGATCCGTTTTGGACCACTTGTGAGAGTCCTGAAAGGATCTCCCAAACGGAAAGCCAAAACGCTAGTGTGAAAGTAGCCTTAAATTACAAAGGAAATCCAGATTACTCATTACATTTACCAGCAAGTAATGACTTGCAAAGACCTAACCAGTTGCAATCTGTTCAAAGCATTTACAATCCTCCAATGCCCTATTATTACCAGAGAATCAAGGTAAAGGGCTGAAGTATATATGAACAGCTTTACAAATATCAATACACATATCAATACTCCTGCATTCATTTTATTGAATTGACTATGTGGGAGAATGAATGGTAGAACATGTGGCTAGTTGTTAAAGGGGCTTTTGGGGACTTAAATATTGATGGCCCATCCTCAGGGTAGGACATCAATATCAGATTGGTGGGCGTCTTGCACCAGGCAACCTCACCGATAGGCCTCATGCACACGACCGTAGTTCTGGTCCGCATGCGAGCTGCAGTTTTCGCGGCTCGTATGCGGGCCCATTCACCTCAATGGGGCCGCAAAAGATGCGGATAGCACTCGGTGTGCTGTCCGCATCCGTTTCTCCATTCCGTAGCCCCGCAAAAAAAATAAATAGAACATGTCCTATTCTTGTCCATTTTGCGGACAAGAATAGGCATTTCTACAATGGGCCGCCCGTTGCGTAAATTGCGGAAGGCACACGGGCGGCTTCCGTTTTTTTGCAGATCCGCGGTTTGCGGTCGTGTGCATAAGGCCATAAGCGGATTCCGACAGTCACTGGCTCCGGAAACTATACAGTGGACAGAACTGGAAGCACAGGGTTCTGTCCACTGTACAGTGGCCATGACGAGGCATTGTAGCTCAGCTCCCATTCAAGTGAATGGAATCTGAGCTGCAGTGCAACGCCAGCGGAAACTACACGGTGGATCCCCACCAATCTGATAACGATGACCTATCAATATCTAAGTCATGAAAACCCCTTTTAACTGAGGTTATTCTTTACTGGGCTGAGGCAAAATTAGCATTATTTTTTGTGCAAAATGTTGCTTGTGCAACTTCCCCCCACAGTTCCATGTAGGATACTAGGATCCATACCTTTGCCGGTCTTCATCTAGGCATTTGACAATGGCATTTCTCTGCTCAATGAGCGTCACCAGCTCCTGCATTAGTACCCGCTCTCTTTCCTTATCTTCATCCAACCAGTCTTTCTCTGTAGAGAGTAACTGGGTTTTAGTAGCAACTTGGCCAAAGGAGCATATCATTTCATTGTAATACAGCTCAATAAAAGCCTACAGTTCTATACAACATATTAAAAAGGTACTACTTTACATACAACAGCCAAGGAACAGTTTACAAACTGCTTTACTGGTGCTGGATACCTATAAAGAGCAGATCCTCTGGGTGTGTATCAGGCACGTACACTACCAGAACATGAGGAAAGACAAATAGATGCGCCAAATAATAAACTGCTAGTGGTGCTTGGTCAATGATTTAGTATAATGCTGTAATGCTTCAGTTTTAGGTTCTACTCTTTGAACCTGTAGGCTAGTCTTACCTGACCAATTAAAGGGGGTTGTTTGCGTCCAGAATGGGACTCCGGAAGTGAGCGGAGAGCAGCCTTGCATGCACGGCCCTCCATTCATTTCTATGGGACTACCGAAAATAGCCAAGCGCTGGCTCCGCTGGCTCCGGCAGTCCCATTGAAGTTAAATGGAGCGATCGCACGGTGCAGACTCTATTCATTTCTATAGAACTTCCGAAAATAGCCAAAGCATGCTGGAACTTGCATAGAAATGAACGGAGAGCACGCAGTGGATGCGCAGTGCGCTCTACTTCACTTTCAGGGGCCTGTTTTGGAGATAGCCATCTAGTGATATGCCATCAATATCTGAGACAACCCATTTAAATACTTACTTAAAAGATTCTACGAGGGCTAGTTCTCACTAATACACAAACTCTGTGTAATATTTATTGTAAAGGAAGTTTGTCAGCAGTTTTGACCATGCTAAACTGCTGACAGCACTAATTAGGGGGCTGGGGAGAGCAGGACAACATACCTTTTGTGGCCTTTTTTTTATTATTGGGGTAGTGTAAATAGGAAGTTTTATTCTGCTAGATTCTACTTTCTCAAGTGCCCAGGTCGAGGCTTCATTGTGAAGTGCTCTCTGAATGGAGCTCATTCACAGCACAGTGGGGGGGGTAGAGAGCACGTCACAATGAAGCCCCACACTGGGCAATTGGGAAAGTAGAATCTAGCATAATAAAACTTCATATTCTCACTACATCTGATGAGAAAAGCTACACAAATCGTATGTTTGTACTGATTTCCCTGGCCCCTTTGGATAACAGATGCCACTGTTAGGAAAATGTCACAGCCTCCGGCATACATGTACTGCAGCGTCAAAGAACGTCATGTGAACGGCCCTTTATAGTATGAACAGAGTCTAAGAGAAGATGAAAATTCACATAAACATATGCAAGTTTTTTTTTTTTTTTTATATCAGTACAGATGCACCTAGGGAAGACTGTGAGAAATAAACAATTGGAGTTTTAGTGATGGAGACTTACCTGGTTTATTGAGAAGGCAACGAAGTTCATATTCAACATCAGCTTGACGCTGCTCAAGACTCTGCTGCTTCATGCTAAGAAGGATAAAACAGAAATAGCCTTAAAGAGGCTTTCCAGACCATCAATATTGATGACCTATCCTCAGGACAGATCATCAGTATCAGATCGGTGAGGTCTCAACACCCAGCACCCCATTGATCAGCTTTTACCTGCAGACACCAGCAATGGAACCACTACTGAGAATGGAGCTGGAAGCACCCCCCCATTCAAAGTGTACTGTCCGTGCCATGTTATTGCAGTTCAGCTTTCATTGCAGTGAATTCAAGTTGAGGTGCAGTAACCCGCCTTGGTCGATACACTTTCTGATACTGAAAATCTATCCTGAGGACAGGTCATCAATATGGAAAACCCCATTAAAAATGCTAATCTCTTTCTGTTCACCTTTACTACTGCCCACAACCTACTCTTACTGACTACAAGGATTCTGCACAAAAGGGTGTCTCAAAAACAGTCTAAGGCTAGTTTCACATGTCGTTGTTTTATTCCGGCCGCCTCTCGGTATGTTTGCCGTGCTGCCGCCGGAACTCTGGCCCGCCCCCATTATAGTCAATGGGGCTGGAGCGGACCTCCGACGGCACACATGGATCCAGCAGGCTGTTCACCCGACTGAACAGCCTGCCGGAGAAGGCTGCTGCTAGTGTGAAAGTAGCCTAAGAAAAACCCTCGCTAACATTCTATGATGGTACAATTTAAAATCGAATTTGTTATAGGGTAATAGAGCACAGACTATCTATGCAAGTATATTAGAAGTATGGTTGCTTTCTGATGCCCCCCCAAGAGGAGGTTTTTCCAACAACCACCTGGGTCTTAAAAAAAACCCTCACTAACTACATAGAAATGAGGGCTTTGATGTTCTCATAGACAATGACTCAACAAAGAGAATCACAACCTATATACTCACGTGTACACAAGCTCAGATTCTCGGCGTACCAGTGTTTGCTTCTCTTGGATAAGTTTGAACCAATCCACCAACAAACTGTCCTCTTCAGACTCTGTAGAAAGAAGAGCAAATTACAAAGCATACCCAATTTCACATCTTTTTAATATTTTGTTACCACACTTTGCCCCTGCTCACCTGCCTCCAGCTTGCGAAGCTTTTGCTCAAGCTCCACTCCTCTAAGTTCAAGCGCATCTAGTCTTGTCTCAATGGCCTCCATCTCCATTTGAATTTCATCTTCTGGGATGTAGTCATCAGCCTGAACCTGAAGGTCGGGAGGGATCAAGTTAGATACACGTTGTAGCTCGCTACTGTTCTGTGTAAAGAATATACTATTTTATGCTTCACCTTGCGTTTGATAAGAGGGAAGCCGTGTCCTGGAGCTGGTGGACGAGCAGGTTTTGGACCTTTCTTGCTTTTTCTGATAGCCGGAGAGGTGACTGGAGAGGACTTTCTATCGAAGGGGTTCTCTTTACATGAAGCCTGGAAAAAAAGAGTCAGTACTGAGAAAACTGATTTCCGTCAAAGAACTGCTGCTTGATGTGCATAAATTATGTGTATTACTTTTATGATAGAGGCGTTTAACTTAAAAATACCTTCTACACCCACTGGTTGCCTGTCACAGTAATGTGGACATACCACTTATAGCAAGGTTTTCCATCTGCTACCACTACAGTAGAAACAGATGAAATCAGGAATCTGTAGGATTATATGTCTAAACACAGTTTTATCTCCAATGCATCCAAAATAAAAAATTAAGCAACTTTTAAAGTTTAGTATTTAAAGCTCCTATGGAGGTGTACATGTCTCTATGTGTTCATCGGGTAATTCAGATTTTTAAGCATGCTTGAAAATGAGCGCTTGCCGGAGGTAGATCATGCTGTCTATTAGTGATCTGTCGCTAGCAAACCACTAGACAGTATGGGTACGAGCGATGGCATAGCTATCGCTCCTCCCCATGCTGCAAAGAAAACATTTTTATTTCAGTACTGCAGTGAATATATGATCAATAACTATACCTTTGGTTGCGGTTTGGCTTCTGAAGCTGTACTTTTATCTGGATCGGGGGGTTGTGGGGCTGGTCTGCTTGGACTGGTTCGGAGACTATCACAGGAGGAGTCTCTCTTTTCGGGGGAAAGGCTTTCATGTACCTCACTAGTACTGGCTAGGTCACCTGACGAGGAAAGGCTGGTGTTGGTTGATAAATGACTATGATCATCATGGCTATGGTTTGTAGAATGATTGAGAAAATCTGAGCTCCCTCCATTTGGTGGTCCAGATGTAGTGGGTGAGTGAATAGTTGGTTCTGAAGAGCTCTTAGGGACACTTTCTGACTCATGATCTTTTGTGGACGGATCCGTAGGAAGGCTCTCTGTGCTTAAAGCTGGTGAAGGGCTGCTTGAAGGAGGCTCTGAATGAGACAGCCGAGAATTAAGATGACCAAAATGGTGAGCTGCAGACAGAAAAAAAGAATAGTATATGGTGATTCGACCATCACGTACCACATAAAAAGATGCCATTTACCAAATAGAAGCAAAGATGGCTATTAGGAAAACAAGGAAAATTAAGACGTTGTTACCCAAAGGAGAAGCATTTGGTGCTTTAGGTGCTGGCCTTTTTCGACTCTTTGGGCTGCTGGTTGGGGTAATTCCATACCAGGGATGGCCTGGTTTTAAAGTATTTTCACTTTCCTCTTCTACTTCATCTTCTTCCTCAAATGGATTGTAGTGTTTGGACGTCAAAGAGCAATCGTTGGCTTTATCTTGTGGTGACTTGGCATTCTGTTCCAAATCATCCTGCTTTCGTACTGCGGGCGGAGGAGGTGGGGCAGCTCGTTTTTTAGGCTCAGATGCTGCTACCAAGGAAATCCAAGGTGGATCCTTATGTCGTTTTCCCTCCTCGTCCCTGAAAGACACATCACAGATATGTAATGAGCTATGCAATAATTACACTCAACACATCTGGTCATATTTTAAAACATGTATATATCATTTTGAGAGGGTATGGGATGTATATGTTCTCTAGTCTGCTTCCCCTTAATTTTATCATCAGCGTTCACCTGGTTATACATCCCATTTCTCCACTTCTCCCTCCAGACATACAAAATAGACCGACCGCCTGACTGTCAGCGCTTTCCTCACTACCATACCATTTAGTCTGGAATCACACACGCACTTTCTGATACCGTTTTTGAGCCAAAGATATGGATACAAAAGAGAGAGGAGATGGATCGTTTCCTTTGTGATTTTCAATCTTATTGGCAGTACCCACCCCCCACAAACTCCCACATCCACTATGTCACCCATCATGGTCATCTTGTAGGTAAGCCTGAACGCCTCCCTCCTGACGTGCAACCTGTAAAGAATTAAAGGGGTAATCTGGTTTTAATGATGACATTTATTTATTTAGAGAATAGGATGTTGAACAATTATCTAATATACATGTATCTAAAATGTTGCTTGTAGACCTTTATTATATGCATACAGTAGCCTTTCCCTAGAGCAAAAGAATGTTACGGCCCATTTTAGTTCTTTAAAATGCATTCATAGGAGAGCTGGATAGGACTAAATATGGCATCAGTCATGTGATCCTACCAAGTATCATGTGACCTGGTGTTCAGTTAACGTATCTAACAGGTGAATAGTAGAATATTGAGCAGCAGAACATTTACAGTATATACAGTAATACTACCTGCAGTAGTATCTCATCATGTGTCAGTGTCTGTGTAGAAACATATCTGTGTATGTTTTTAACACTAAACTTTATTAACATCACCTACAGATAAGCAGCCATTTTCTAACATCACCTACAGACAGGCAGCCATTTTCTAACATCACCTACAGACAGGCTGCCATTTTATAACATCACCTACAGACAGGCTGCCATTTTACAAATTGCATAATTTGTAGGGTGTCACATGATTATTGCCATGTTTCAGTTAGGACATGGATACATTACATAGGACTGATACATGGGCTTTACCATTCTTCTGAATATAGGGTTCAACTGCCTGATATAAGTAAGGTATGTATGCAGAATTTTAAATACATGTATATTTGAAAATTTTATGATTTCCTATTGTATAAACAAATACATAAAAAAAACTGGAATACCCCTTTAAATTTCAACATTTAAAGTTGGTTGACATTAACCTTTCCTTCCAAATCTATAGCTATTTACCCATCTGAAGACCTTCGTCTGCCTCTTGGTTTAGGAACTGGTGGAGTCAATTGCTGGTCACCTTCATGGAATAAGAAAAGTAAAAAAAAAATGGTACTTAAACATACATTGAAGGTCTCAGGTGAGCAATGATTCAGATACACCACGGTAATCATATTTTATTATCCTACCAGATCGAGCTCGTGGCAGAGGTTGCGGGTTTACATCACTTCTTCTTGGTGCTGGCACTGGTGGTGTGTCTGATATGGAGTCAACATCAGGTTCTTTCTGTGGTTTGTTGGGAAGAGGTGGCTTTGGTGGTAAGCGTGGCTTTGGTGGAGACAAGACCTTGCTTTCCACAGAGCCTTTTTCCACAGACTCAGGACTGCTGGTGCCTGCCCGTGGTCGGTAGTGATGGGTGCACACAAATGTGCCAGTCTCAGGACCAGGCTGGTATGAACCCGGAAGTAGAGTACCAGAGCATTCCTTACACCTAGAAATATGTGAAATCCAAATAAATGTATGTTATTTCTGCTGAAACAAATAAACCAGTTACCAAGTAATTGAACTGAATGGCATACAAGTGAACGTCCTCTAAAGGCATCCAGACGCCTGAACCATTGGACACCACATTGGCACATAGGTACATCAGGTGTCTGGGAAGGTTTTTGTAAAGGTCTCAGCTATCTAGGTCGTACCATTCTTGAGATATTCCCCCAAAAATGCAAATACGGCACCATCACATGACCTGTATTAGCCAATAGAAGCCCGCAGCTGCTTTACTCATATCCTACCTGACATACACATGCTCACATAACCCTTATTAGCCAATAGAAGCTCGAAGGTGCTTCAAGCTTCACCTCACTGACATACACACAGTTTTACACCAAGTTTCCACAACAACTCAGACATTTTTCTTCACTATTAAGGAGGCGGGGTGTTGTGGAGGTCACAGTTAAGCGGGCGGGGTGCTGTGGAGGTCACAGTTAAGCGGGCGGGGTGCTGTAGAGGTCACAGAGAGGGTCCATTCACACGTCTGTGTGTGTTTTGCGGATCCAAAAAAACACGGACATCGGCGATGTACGTTCCGCATTTTGCGGACCACACATCGTCGGCACTTAATAGAAAATGCCTAATCTTGTCCGCAATTGCGGACAAGAATAGGACATGTTCTATATTTTTCAGGATCGGAATTGCGGACCCGAAAGTGCGGATCCGCAATTCCGTATCCGGGCAGCACATCGTGCTGCCCCATAGAAATGAATGGGTCCGCAATAGGCCGTGGTGCCCCAGTGAGAGTTACATTCTGTTGATCATTGGAGGTCAATAAAATGGACAAGTTCACAATCATAGAAAAGTTCCTCAACCTCTTACAAACACTGCTGGTAATAATGCAAACCTACAGAAAATAGAAATCTTATGTCTACAAACAGGAACAAAGAATGACACATACCTGAAGCACTGCCGGTGGTAAAGCTTTCCTTCTGCCAGGTAACGCTGCACAAGGTGCACATGTTGCTGGCATAAGGCACAGGTGCTGCTCGGAGCCACACGGGTGGCGGCACTGGTAGGTTCCAGTTTATCCTAGTTACAAAGTCAAAACCATATATATTAGTTCACAGTCATAGTTTCCCAGAACTGATGACATTAGAGCAAAACCGCATGCAGTGCCATGTTTTATGGTGTCAGAAGCAAACCCTTTGCTTTACCTGGGGAGCCATGTCTTGGCCATGTACAGGTTCTGCTGGGGAAGTTTGTTTTAGCTGAGGGAGTCCTGGTGTAGAGGGAAAAAGTCATTAATGATCATGGACGATAATCTGCCCTCACACCCATCGTCACCTACAATGCCATCACCTGGGTTAGAGTTACGGAAATTGTTGTAGTACTGGGATACGTAGGTCATGATACTAAGCCGGTCTGGCACTTTCATGGACACCATGTCTTCTGGATCGAGTAACGCTGGGATTCCCAACTCGCGTTCTGCCACTTCAAAAGCCTGAAAAATAAAAGAAAGACAATATGAAAAGGACAACCTAGGAAGACTATGTAATTGTTTAAGGGGCACTCCGCTTTACAATGGCGTGGTGCTGGTGCCTAGGGACGGCGTCCCACACAATAATAGGTAACAAAGATCGACACTCACTATATTTTGCAAATCTTCTTAGTTTATGGTCACATGTGACGCGTTTCAGCTCTAACACAAGCCTTTTTCAAACATGCATCCCGTTCGAGCCAAAACACATCACACATATTATGTCTACTTGACAATAAACTATAACCCAGGAAGACTGGGATAAACGGAATTTAGTAATAAGATAACGGACAACACAGAGCAAGAAATTCTAAGGACAGCAGAGTCGGCAAATCCAGCCTGAAGCTTGTTTTTGTATAAACCGTGTCTCCCAAGACAGTGATATATATTTCTGCGCAGTGGGGAGAACGCCCTTACTTAAGGTATACAGGAAACATTAGGAAGGAAGCCGGACGACGATGGAATCTAGAGGCATGATCCTACCCCATTATGTTAATATTTGTGTGCCTTTATTTACACGCAACACTTGGGGAGGGAGATTTATTATGGCATTTACACCAGAAAACTGGCCTAAAACTTGTGTGTGCATCCATCAATTTCTGCAAAAATATTGAAACTTTCCAGCGTTTTACTGGAGCGAATCACTGACTGGGAAAAGCCTGTCTAATGCCGTGGTCACAACTGATTGGCATTGCCAATCACAGACATTAGCTCCGGGTGTCTGAGCGCCCTGCTTCTGAGCAGGCTCCATGTTCAAATGCTGGACTTCTGCCATACATGTAAGGCTACATGCACACGACAGTGCTGTTTTTTGCGGTCCGCAAAAAAACGGAAGCCGTCCTTGTGCCTTCCGCAATTTGCGGAACGGAACGGGTGGCCATTGATATAACTGCCTATTCTTGTCCGTTTTGCGGACAAGAATAGGACAGGTTATATTTTTTTTGCGGGGCCGCGGAACGGAGCAAAGGATGCGGACAGCACACGGAGTGCTGTCCGCATCTTTTGCGGCCCTATTGGGGTGAATGGGTCCGCGTCCGAGCCGCACGATGTGCGGCTCGGACACGGACCAAAACAACGGCCGTGTGCATGAGGCCTAAAGCTGAGGTCTGAAAGGGGTTAATGTGATATCACATACAAACAGAAGATTTAGGCCTCATGCACACGACCGTTCTGTTTTTTTTGCGGTCCGCAAACCGCGGATCTGCAAAAAACAGAAGCCGCCCATGTGCCTTCCCCAATTTGCGGAACGGAATGGGGGGCAGTCAATATGAATGCCTTTTCTTGTCCGCAAAGTGCGGACAAGAATAGGACATGTTATATATTTTTTTTTGCATCTTTTGCGGCCCCATTGAAGTGAATGGGTCTGCATCCGAGCCGCCAAAACGGCGGCTCGGATGCGGACCCAAACAACGGCCGT
The DNA here is from genome assembly GCF_905171765.1 of Bufo bufo. NCBI lineage: Eukaryota > Metazoa > Chordata > Amphibia > Anura > Bufonidae > Bufo > Bufo bufo. The sequence goes on from NC_053397.1 coordinate 161,722,151, forward strand.
GTGCATGAGGCCTTAGTAATATGAAGTAAAAGCCCCCTAAAAAAAACTAAAAAAATTAAGAAAATCTTACCTATAATATCCACACTTGATACAGAAAATGCTGTAAAGATGAATCAACTATGCAGATAGCCTTGATTACAATTATTCTGCTGTTTTGTGGATACAGCTTCGATGCAAACCTATGCGTCTCCATGGTTACAGACTACAACCTGTGTGTAGTCTGATCCTGCACCCATCGGTCCCTTTTCTACTGCTGCAGTTTGTTTCCTTGTAGACCCGTATGTCAGGAAGGAATTTTACAGCAGATGAACTGCTACTGTGTGTCACATTTTCATAAAATAAGTGCAAGGATTGTGAGTTTTACACAATGGCCCAATTCATACTGACACGTCGTCCAATTTCCCTTAAAGCACAGGGCTAATATTTCCCTTCCGAGGCTCGGGATCCTGCCCGCTCTGTAGCCTCACACAAGCATCTTTTGTTGAGCTCTACAAATCTGCCGACTTGGAAAAACAGGAAAATGCAGTTGAGTTTGTTTTTAGGGCATCATGTAAAGCTGGAATAGGCAGCACATTGCTAGCAGTGACTTCTCAATCCCATCACCCCCTCATACAACACCCACCCTGTCTTTAATAAGTAACGTGCGCCCATTCAATATACGCACTGGTCATGTTATGTACAGATGTAGCAATCCTCATCTTGATTCTGAACAATTTACCTCAACAATGGTAAGATAATTTTCATTGACTTTTTTAATCACTTTTGAAGCTGAAGCTTGCAATGCATAGGCATGCAATGAAGAAAGGAGTTCAGTAAATGTACAGCCCCTTGACGAGAAGTTTTAGGCATGGCCACGACAATTCTCCTAAAGACAATCCCTTAAACACATATGTTGAACAATGTTATCACTGACTTGGGGAATTGCAATTTAAAGGGGTATTCCCATCTTAGACAATGGGGACATATCACTAGGATATGCCCCCATTGTCTGATAGGTGCGGGTCCACCGCTGGGACCCGCACCTATATCGAGAACGGAGCAGGGAGCGCTGTGGCTGGAGGACCCCAGATTTCCCGGGGTCCGTCCACCACCAAGCGCTAGACCCAGCCTCTCCCATATAAGGTAATGGGAGCGTGCCACGCATGCGCGGCCCATGCTCCCATTCATTTCTATGGGGCAGACAGCAATAGCCGAGCCAGCGCTCGGCTATTTTCGGGGGCCCCATAGAAATGAATGGAGGGCGGCTGCGCATGCGCAGTGTGCTCTCCTTCACTTTTGGGGCTCAGTTCTCGATATAGACAATGGGGGCATATCCTAGCGACAGTGGTCTGGATCTGAACCTTTCTATGCATATCTATAGCAAGGCTTTCTAAGTTTCAATGGTTTGACTACCCCCCACAAAAAAAAGGCATGGTAGCGCTTCTCAGAATCTACATTTATCTGTAGTATTGTAAATTACACTTTTATTCACTTAGACGGTCATTTATTAAGACTGGTGATTTAGACGACGGTCTTAAATCCCCTTCAATGGCGGTGGATGTGCCAAAGTTATGTACAGGTGCAGGCCTCTTCATAACTTTGGCACTTGTTTCCGGCAGCCCTGCAACATACGCCAGCTCTTTTGTTCCCTTCCCATAAACTGGCATAGGAAATGGTAAAGGAGACGGGCCGGCCCGCCCACGCCACGCCCCCTTATTCCGCTACCTCGGAAAAGTGGCGTTAGCATGTTTTTCTTCACAAATGATCCCTTTAGTACCTGTCTGTTCATTTGGTCTGATACATCTGCTTGTAAGGCTACATTCACATGTCCGGCATGCCTGATCCAGCACAAATGCCAGCTAGACAAAAAACGTTGCATACCAGGAAAGTCGGATATGCTGCCACCGATGTGAACATCCCCTTAGATACAGATGGATGGGCAAAATAGAGAAGGTGCTACTGATAAAATGTAGAATAATCCCAGGCAGAACTAATACCAGGATGACATTTATGAAACCTGAAGCAATCGGATAGACCGCTACACCTTTGAGCTAGTTTTAATTAACTAGGGTCTAAGGGGCGCTGCATGAAACAGGCATTCTCCCTGGTCTACTATGCAAAAGTGCAATATAGCAATGCAGATTATAGAAACTCTTATTATTACCCTTATAAAAGGGGATCTGTCAGCAGTTTTGACCATGCAACACTGCTGACTGCATTCAGTAGGGACTCGAAAAAGCAGAATAAACAACCTTTCTGCAGAGCTTTTATCATCAGGAGTAGTGGGAATATGAACTTTTGTTCTGCCAGATTCTGATCCTGCTAGTGCCCTGGACAGATCTTCACTGTGACCGATCCTGGTTGGATGCTATAGCTGTCACTCAGAGCAGAGGGGAGGGGCTGTAAAGCAGCTCAATGCAGAGAGCACTTCACCTCCAGGGCACTTGCAGGAGTAGAATTATTTCTGTGCATGCTTCACTTCACTGTGAAACTACAAGACATAATTTAATCCCTGTTTGTCAGGTTTATAGATTAATGGAAAATACCATGTGCTGTACTTGTCTCTAGCCCAGAAACTGAACAGGGAAACTGAATAAGGTAATAAACAGGCACCTCCAATGGCATTTGATAATGTTCTTTTACAAATATGCTGTGCCATATATATATATATATATATGTTTTGGCTTTTTGTGGTTCTGTCACCTGCCAGTCTGCAGTAGTGCTAGTAAGACATGCTGATGACATGACACCAGAGAACATGACATCGCTGGCCCACGAAGAGGCCACAGCAGTTGCAGGAGCGCCGTGGCCTCTTCAAACAGCTGATTGGTGGGAGTTCCAGAAGTTGGACCCCCATCAATCTGATACTGATGACCTATCCGGAAAATAGGCCATCAAAATCAAAATTGTGGAATCCCTTTTAACAAATCTCATCCACAAGATGCAGAAAAACATCTGTCCGTAAAATTCATGAGTTCCTACATTAAAATACGCCTGAAGTTAAGGCCTCATTCACACGACCGTTGTTTTGGTCCGCATCCGAGCCGCAGTATTTGTAGCTCGGATGCGGACCCATTCACTTCAATGGGGCAGCAAAAGATGCGGACAGCACTCCGTGTACTGTCCGCATCAGTATGTCTGTTCCGTAGCCCTGCAAAAAAAAAAATAGAACATGTCCTATTCTTGTCCGTTTTAGGCATTGTTACAATGGATCTGCAAAAAACAAAAACGGATGTCATCATGTTTTTTTGCAGACCACAAAACACAGTCGTGTCCATGTAGCCTTACTTTTGGATTTGGCCCTTTACTGCCTGATCTGACCCTAGCCTGATCTCCGTACTGACCCTGAGATGCCCACCCTGACCTTGGACTGTTTATCAGATTGCACAAACTCTGCCTGCCCCGACTACAGTTTTGCCTGATCCCTCGGTGCTCCACACTGGTGTCTCGACCTTTATGGGTCAACAGTTACTTGAAAAAAGACTATTTCAAGGAGTAGCAGCCTAGTGGGTCCCCTGCAGTGCCAATGTTCAGGGGTTAAAGCAAGACCCTAATTTTAATTTATGTAGTTACTAATAACATGATATTCCAGAATCAGTTACTATTAGACTGAATTACCCCATATTTAATAAGATTCAGCCCTTAGCAACCAGTCTGCATAAAACTGCAGTTTCACTATTCAGTTAAGATGGCCGCCACTGCCCTCACCCTGAGGCTAATCCCGCCTGCCCTTACTAGCCAGTAACAATAGCCCCCCCAAAGTGTCAGTAACCAGAGCCCTCCCCCCTAAAGGGTTAATCTCCGGCAGCACAAAGGGGTCCTCTTACCACATGTTGCTTTCATTTATACACTGAGCAGATGGCAGATCTCCCTTCCCTGGTCTGCGCTGCTTCAACTCTGCATTCTCCAGCTCTGCTGAGTGAGGGAGCGTCTGCCAAGCGCAGGGACAGGGAGAAGTGCACACAGCCCAGGCACTGTTATCAGCTGCTGGGGAGGACCTGGCTTTAGTCATTTACTTACAGTCCCTGGCTGTCAGTAATGTGAGCCTGCACGCAGCCTGCTTCTGCGTCCTCCGTCCTTCAACAGATAGACGGACCATGCCTAGCAACCCTATTTTAAGCACAGGTAAAAGTAGGCAGTACAGGGAACAAAAATGGGGAATTAAGGGGTAATTGAATACACAGTGAAAAGTTGAAATAGGGCCACCAAGGTGATATTAATCACCACAATCCAATACTCCAAAAAAAAAAATGTGTATATATATATATATATATATATATATATATATATATATATATATATATACACACACACACACGACAGTTATCCTTTAAGCCAAATCAGTTTGAATAACACAGCAGATCCACAGGCACTTTATTTCATTAGGTTCCATTTTTCCACCCTGTTTAAAAAAATAAAAGCTGCGTTCTGATTACCACCCTATAAGGGGGATCAGACAGGTTGAACTTCCGATGGTTTGTCTTGAGATAAGTGGTGCTAGTGGCTTCTTGACAGCACCCCACTGATCAGCTGCCTGAAGGGGCTCTCATTGCTACATCTACTAAGGGCTAATTCACATCTGTGTTTAACTGATCTGGCAGAGCAACGGCCTGACGGCCTTCACTGGGTCCGGCACAGCCGTGCACCACCGGACCCCATTTACTATAATAGGATCCGGCCACTTTCCTGCATAAGTGCCAGCTACAGACGGACAAAAAGTCCTGCATGCACAGCAGTTATGCCGGAAAGAAGCCGACGCACCGCCGGATCCCATTATAATCAGTGAGGCACATTCTTCACAGGGATTTCTGCAAATAAAAAAGAGGCCCATATATCTGAATTGGATGGTTTCTGCAGTCATTTCTGTAGGCCTCTTTCAGAATCTGGGCGAATGAACTTGCCATACTAAGGCCCCTTTCACACGGGCAAGAGGTGAACGCATTGCACCCGCACTGAATCTGGACCCATTCATTTCTATGGGGCTGTGCACATGAGCGGTGATTTTCACGCATCACTTGTGCGTTGCGTGAAAATCGCAGCATGCTCCTCTTTGTGCGTTTTCCACGCAACGCAGGTCCCATAGAAGTGAATGGGGCTGCGTGAAAATCGCAAGCATCGCAAGCAAGTGCGGATGCGCTGCAATTTTCACGCACGGTTGCTAGGAGACGATCGGGATGGGGACCCGATCATTATTATTTTCCCTTATAACATGGTTATAAGGGAAAATAATAGCATTCTGAATACAGAATGCATCGTACAATAGGGCTGGAGGGGTTAAAATTTTTTTAAAAAAATATATAACTCACCTTAATCCACTTGCTCGCGCAGCCCGGCTTGTCTTCTGTCTTCATCTTTGCTGTGCACAGGAAAAGGACCTGTGGTGACGTCACTGCGGTCATCACATAGTCCGTCACATGATCCATCACTATGGTGATGGATCATGTGATGGACCATGTAATGAGCGCAGTGATGTCATCAAAAGGTCCTATTTCTCAAAGATGAAGACAGAAGAGACGCCGGCTGCGCGAGCAAGTGGATTAAGGTGAGTTAAATTTAAAAAAAAAAATTTTTAACCCCTCCAGCCCTATTGTACTATGCAGTCTGTATTAAGAATGCTATTATTTTCCCTTATAACCATGTTATAAGGGAAAAAAAAAAATCTACACAACACCTAACCTAAACCCGAACTTCTGTGAAGAAGTCCGGGTTCAGGTCTGGGTACCAAACGTGCCGATTTTTCTCACGCGCGTGCAAAACGCATTACAATGTTTTGCAATCGCGCATTTTCCCGCAACGCACCTGCATCTTATCTGGGCCAAAAACATGACGCCCGTGTGAAAGAGGCCTAAATATTCTTCTGCAATCAGACTGACTTGAAGATCATCTAATGGTCCTTTATACACGGACCAATGTTACAGGAAATTATCCATTTGTTCCCAATAATTGCCTGTCAGATGAGGTAAGAGCTACATTTACATGCAGCAGGTGTCAGCCAAAAGTCACGATCACCAGATGAACGGACGCTTACTTGGCCAATCAGACATGAGCTTTTCTACAAACCCTCATCCCCAAACCCTGGCCTAGTTATCAGTCGATGTAAATGGACCTTTAGCCTTTGTTCACCCCTGCACTAATACATCAGACGATACATTCATTTGGTCTATCATCAGCACAGCCATCATTCTGGACTGATGCTGTTGCCTCCTTGCTGATAGCTTCCACCTCAACTCGTTGTTTGCTATGAAATTACAATTCATGCTTTTGTCTTCTTAGGTTTGTACTGATTTCAGGATTTTTTCTATTTGCCTATTCACACCTGCCCATCAGCAGGCCCTGGTCACTAGAAGGGAGTTGTGCATGCACAGCCCTATGCAGGAAAGACCAGGAAGGGGCTGCAGCAGTGAAACCGTGCTGGGTCCCTGCCTTCTCAGGATCGGTGAGGGCACCATCGGATCATCACTGATCAGAACGTTCTGGCACATCCTACACCTCTGTTATCTTACTCCCCGCTCCTTTGTACCTCTGTACATGTCTGGTTATTACTTTCTGCTCTGGTTTTTCCTATGTAAAACATTCAATAAAGCAGATTAAACAATGACAAGCTTTGAGGGAAAAGAAAGTCTGGGACTCGTTTCGTCCCACTCCTCTGAATTTCGGAATGTCTGCCGGGATGAGTGTCATATTTCATCTGTGATATCATGCCCTTGGCAAATCCTGCCTTTTCCAGCTTGGATACATGTCTCATGCAGACACACCCAGGCGGCTGCCAAAAAACCTGTCTTTCCAAGTGTGCATGAAAGCGGAAGCAATCACAGTCTAAACTTTCCTGAATATTCTTCTATCTGCTTCCATATTCAAAAAAACTGCAAAATGAAATATAAAGGGCAATGGAATCATAGTTTTGAGACCTCCTCGGTGTGTGAAGACCACGACTCTACTGCTTTATTTAACCAATTTCCATCCACAATACAAATAGAACTTTGCTTTAATAGCACATTGTACTTAAAGGGCTTGTTCAGCCTGAATTTTATTTTTATATAATGGTATATATATTATATATCTAAAAAAAAACAACACCACGACATTACTCACCTCACTGATCCCTTCACTGGTGCTGTCCCAATGGTTATCCGGTCCCCGCTGGACCCCACTTCCTGGTCCCCAGCTAGACACACCAGAAATGGTGGGAGATGCCTACTCATTAGCGGTGACCTGTCAGTGGTTGGCTGACCAGCCATCTCTTCGCACTTCCTGAGTATCAAGCCGGGAAGCAGAGTCCAGAGAGGACCTGGTAAGTGTCAGAATGGGGGAAGTGACTAATGATCAATTATTTTTTAACCCATTCTGCCCCTTAGATATTACATAAAAATTGTATCCTGCTGGGCAACCCCTTTAACAGGGTGACAATCTAATTTTACAATTGTAACATGGAACGGAAATACCTAGTGTTAAGGCTCATTCAGACGACCGTATGAATGGGTCCGCATCTGTTATGCAATTTTGCGGAACGGGTGCGGACCCATTCATTTCAATAGGGTCACAAAAGATGCAGACGGCACAACGTGGGCTGTCCGCATTCCATTCCGGCGGCCCCGCAAGAAATATAGAGCAAGTCCTAATTCTTGTCCACAAATGCGGAACGCACATGGCTGGTATCCGTGTTTTGCGGATCCACAATTTGCTGACCACAAAACACCATGGCCGCCTGAATGAGCCCTTATGCCACTAAAATCTCTAACGGTCGTGAAAAGCTGTGACATTATGTGTGAGGCACAGTGGCCCTGGGTTCAAATCTCAACAGGGTTCTCCAGGTCCCTCCCACTGCGATGGGCTAAATGGATTCCTACAAAGCTGGGCCTGGTATGTTGTTGTAAACCCTGTTGGGTACAGGGACCGATTTGACGGATTCTAATCTACTACCGTGCTACGAAACAAGTCAATGCTATATAAGCAACAGGAAATAACAGGGAGGAAGCCGGGGAGACCATATCATTCCCTGCTTCCTCTCTATACCGGTCACTGATATTACTTATCTAATGGCTCTTAGCAAAACTAAAGGCCCTTTTAGGCTGCCCAATGTTCGGGCAGATGATCACTAACGAGCTTTCGGTGTAAAGGTGCCGCCAATTATCTGATGAACGAGTAAAAAAAAAAAGTTTGTTCATCGGGTAATAGGAATGTTGGTGTGGTCACCTACCTAAATCATCGTTTGGCGGCAGTAGATCGTGCCATCTAAACAGCCTCTGCTGCCAGCAAACACTGATTCTGTATGGGGACGAGCGATGGCATTAGTGATCATTCCTCCCTAGACTGTGGAGGAGAGTGCTGCATGTAAATACAGAGATCTCCTTCACTGACGAGCAGTCAAGCCATGTAAAGGGGCCTTAAGGCTGACCATACACATAAGAATGGTTGTACAGTCGACAACTATCTCTCCGGATCCCTGATATACATGCCCGATCGGCTCAGTCGAGCAAGCATGTGTTTTCAGTAAAAGTAGGGGAAGGAAGCAGATGCCACACTCCTCTGGCAGCGGCTTATCTCCCCGAGAACAAAAGGATCAAGTAGTTGAAAGCCAACTTGCCCAATCAATATCTCCCTTTACAACTGCCATCGATGGGAGCAGGTAGGCCCCCATACACATTAGCTGGTTGGCAGGTTCGGCCAACATACTGTACCTGTAATGTGTATAGCCAGCTTGCTTTGCTTCTCAGGTTAACTGGAAAATTGTACATTCGGCTTGGTGCTGGTGTGCTTTACCGCGCCAGTGTGTGACACAAAGTATAGCAGGTTGACACATTAGGGATAGTCATTACGTGTATATACATGTATATGGCCTGAGTAAATGTCATGTAAAAGGAGTATTCAGTTGTGAACACGCGTCACCATTCCATGGGAATGCTAGATCAGTGCGACTACCGGGACCCCCACAAAATCCATACAGTAGGAGACCCGTCTGTCCTGCCCCACCCCACCGGCGCTTTCACGATGGCCAGGAGCTGTGCGCTGCCATTCCAAACCTTTCTATGGTGGTTGCAGGGACAGCTGGGTGAGCGCTCTGGAAAACGCAAGTAAATGCTGGTGCTGTCAGTCATTTAGGGCTGTCCTAATAGGAATATGGAAAGCTCTCAGCAGAAATGCCTCCTAAACGCTACCCACAAGGGCACACTAAATACTTGCTTCCATTTTGCGCATGGAAAATGCCCACTAAAGTCTATGGAGAGAGAGTGATTAGAATTCGGAGGCATCTGTATGGGATATTGCTGTCTTATGTACTAACTGTAATTCTTCCCTAGAAGACAGCCCATCAATAGTACTGACCTGTGGGGTCTCATGCACACCGCCATATGTATTTAGCAGTACGCAAAACAAGGATCTGCAAAATATGGATGACGTCCGGGTTGCATCTTTTTATTTTATTTTTTTTACAGACCAGTTGACTTCAATGGATGCATCCGTATGTCCGTTCTGCAAAGAGATAGAACATGTCCTATGCTTGCACGTAAAATGCAGACCACTGACCTATAGAATCAATTGGGCTGCAAAAAAAATAAAAAATAATGGTGCAACACAGATGTCATGCTTATTTTGCAGATCCGTGTTTTTCAGACGGTCGTGTGCACGAGGCCCAATTCGGATGATATATTGATGACACACGGAGGCAGTTTCAGCTTTGTGTCCATATCCAGTGGATATGCTGCTAATTTGTGAAGTTTCCACATTGGAAATGTAATTTACAGTACAGTACAAGTGGATGGGTTATCAAAACTGTGTCCACAGAGCGCAATATCTGTAGCACGGTCATTCTGATTTCACACTTGGCGGTGTACATCCTGAAATCCAGGGCCAATATGCAGCAAAATCCGCATGTAGCACATTACAGATTTTGCCACCGGTTTTCTGGGAATTAGCAATGGATTCATGGCAGAAATGATCCACAGCAGCTGGACCCGGCCGTACCAATATGCTGCCAGACCACACATTGCACAGACTTTTTGCTACGTTTATTGCTATGACTGGAAAGAAAATTTAAAATCAGGACACTGAGGTCTATATAATAAAAATGTGTTTGTGAATCGGTGATATACATCAGATAGAAATGTCAGATTATTGTACGTCTCAGCAGGCAGTTATGTCTCAGGCAGTTATGTCTGATTAGATATAATGGGGTCCTGCCATCTTGCCCCGGCTGCCATCTAGGCTGTTGTGAGGTTCTGGGAGCAGTGGTAGTCATCAGGGCACGCACACATGGCGAAAAGACTCCGGGCGGCCCAGACAGACCACCAGTAGAGAGGATCATTTGATCACAGTTTCCTTGTCAACCATCCAGGCACAGGTGGCACCTTCACCACACACCACCATCTCCAGGAGCGCAGCAGAAGGAAATATGGTGTCACGCCATCCATTGTCTATGGCCTAGAACCGGTTCTGTTTGGGATCCGATGCTGGTTGGAGCCTCGCGTGGAACGTCTTTGCTGTTGTCTGACACACCGCCCTAACTGCTGGTGTGATGATCTGGGGAGCCATTGCTCTGCAGGACATCCGGCCGCCATGTGTCGTCTCTCATGGCAGGATAATGCTCGTCCACACTCAGCACGGGTTTCCCAGGAAGGTCTCCTTCACATTACAGCACTTCCTTAGCTGCCAGATTTATGCCTCATTCACAATCAGTGTTTGGTCAGTGATTTCCATCAGTGATTTTGAGCCAAAACCAGGTGCGACCCTGAATACAGAACAGGTGCAGATCTTTCCCTGATACCTTATATCTGTGGAGGCTTCAATCCTGGTTTTAGCTCACAATCACTGATGGAAATCACAGACCAAAACACTGAAGTGTGAATGAGACTTAAAGGGGTCATCCAAGATCTGTGATACCCCATATTCCCGGGCCCCTCACAGATGTTGTACTTACCTCGCTTCCCGCTTCTTATACCGGTACGGCTGCCGCTGCATCTCCCTGTCGCGTGGATAAAAACATCAGGCGTTGGGGGGCAGCCAATAGCAGGCTGCGACGCGGACAAGCCTCCCTAGCCTCGCGGATGATGTTAGGGAGGCTCATCCCTGTCGCGGCCTGCTATTGGCTGTGCCTCCCCCCTCCCATGCCGGATGGATGTTTTCATCCGCACGACAGGGAGATGCAGCGGCTGTCAGGAAGCGAGGTAAGTACAACCTCTGTGAGCGGCCCGGGCATATGGGGGGCATTGTAGATCTAGGATGACCCCTTTAATGCATAGTACATGAGTACAGGTGATCTATATTGTACTGCCAGAAAACAGCTTTAAATTGGTTAGAAGCATGCTCTGATGGAAGTGAAGGTTCTCAGCACCTTTATACACTGCCCGTCCAAAAAAAAAAGTCGCCACCAAAAATATTTTGTTGAACCGCTTTTAGCTTTGATTACAGCACGCATTCGCTGTGGCATTGTTTCGATAAGCTTCTGCAATGTCACAAGATTTATTTCCATCCAGTGTTGCATTAATGTTTCACCAAGATCTTGCATTGATGATGGCAGAGTCTGACTGCTGCGCAAAGCCTTCTCCAGCCCATCCCAAAGATTCTCAACGGGGTTAAGGTCTGGACTCTGTGGTGGCCAATCCATGTGTGAAAATGATGTCTCATGCTCCCTGGACCACTCTTTCACAATTTAAAACGTAATTGTACGGAGAATTTACAATTTGAGAATGAGGCATCCATCATGAAAGAATTTTTTTTTGAAAAAGAGTATCCATCCGAAACTATAGAGGAAGCACTTGAGAAAGTAAGAAGTATACCCAGAAGAACTTTCTTTATACCAAAAATACAACAAACCATATCTAATAATGCAAATTTTAGAAAAAACACGACATTTCCTAAAAAAAAAAACACTCAAGTGACTTCAACCCAAAATTCAATCTCGGTAGAAATTAAACATTTTCTTACATGTGACTCTACCAGTGTAATTTATATGATACAATGTCCGTGCCGAAAACAGTATATAGGCCAGACTAAAAGGGCTTTGAAAACAAGGATTTCGGAACACTTGACAAATATAAAAAATGGATATATAAAACATTCTCTCTCTAGACATTTTAAGGAGGCCCACAATAAAGAATGTAAGGGGTTAACATTTACTGCTCTAGAAAGGATTGAGAAAAATTGGCGAGGAGGCAAACATGTGGAGACCATGTCTAGAGCAGAATCAAGAAAAATTTACGAATTTGGAAGCCTTATTCCAAAAGGCCTTAATGCAGAACTAGAGTTTTTGGATTCCTGTAGATTCCGGTGGGTGTGCCCCTCAACAGATGAGGAGTCGCATGTCTGGCTGTCTATCAGCACTGCGACCCCTCCTCTGTGATGGGCTCACTCACCATTCAACACTGAACATGTGATCTACATTATATTATAATTGTTACCATCACATGTAAACATTTGTATATTATATAAACACTATTTATTTAATATATTTAGTTTAGTATATTGTTTTTTACTACACATTTATTATCATATTTATTCATTAATATTTATTATTTCATATTATGTAATGTATACACTTCATAGTTAGATGAACACTATTGTAGAGAACCTAGAACGGATTGTTCTACAGGATATCTTTGTTATAGACACTAGACCTATGTGCATTGAGTTTTATTGTGTATGGTATTTTTATGAATTTTCTACTATAAAGCAACCTTTTTGGAAAATTTCCTTTATAGATTAGGCTAATGAGACCATTGGGCACAACATACCCCAAAAACGCATCTTTATAAAGAAAAACGCATAGAAAACGCATATAAACCGAAATTGCGATTTTTCTAACTCCAGACCAGATTTTGTATGTGTCCTGAAAGGGATCACAGGAATTTGGGATGTGACCACTGAGGAAGGGGGAAAGAGATTCCCGAAACGCGTTTGGTGCTACCAAGTACATCTCCAACAAGATATTCCCACTGGATGTCCGTGCGTTAATATCCAGACATATATAAAAATTGGAGCGCTCCCTCGTCATTAAAATATCTTGGCATACTCCTGACCCCTACTCTCTCCGACCTGTACCAGGTTAATTACCCTCCTCTTCTTCGGGCCATAAAAACAGACTTAGGTGGCATAAGAACACGTTCTCATGGTTCGGCAGGATCTCTATTTTTAAGATGAACGTTTTGCCAAAAATCCTTTTTTTCTTTCAAGCTCTGCCGGTACATATCCCAAGACTCTTTTTTCATAATCTTTTGAAAATGTTGACCCATTTTATTTGGGCTGGTAAACCGTCCAGAATAGCCAGGTCGACACTTTTTCGCCCCAAACTGGAAGGAGGACTAGGCCTACCAGACTTCCTCTCCTATCATAGGGCATCACATCTCCTTAGAATTGTAGACGGGTGTCGTCACAGGGCCTATAAGCAATGGATCTCAGTTGAACAGTCATTTTTGGGATGGAACGTGGTCCCTTTCGTGGTCTGGTGAAATGCAACAAATTCAGGGCCCATCATTTGATCGCCTCAAATTCGTGGCTCTCACCCCAACAAATTTCAGAGATGTCTGATACTCCTGTCATTAACCCCTGGCAGTCCCGTCAACTTCAACATTTCATGGCCACTCTCCCGCCAGCAGAGACATACATCCGTGACAAGACAGACTTCGAGTTCTTGTGTGACCAATCTGGAGTGACTAGACATACCCTATCTCGAGTGTACACTTCGCTGCTCTCTCCACCTGACTAATCTCCCCCCAACTATATCACTCAATGGGAAACAGATTTAGATATAGAGTTGTCCTCGGATCAAAGGCAGAGGTTGTATACATGCATCCACAAAACGTCAATTGCCAGCAATGTCCAAGAAGCTGGTTTCAAACTTATGTCCCGATGGTATAGGGTTCCTACTAGACTTAACTCAATTTTCCCAACGGTCTCGCCTTTATGTTGGCGTTGTAGCTCTGAGCGAGGCACTATTCTGCACACGTTCTGGAGCTGCCCTCATCTCTCGAGTTACTGGGACTCAGTGTGGTTGATAACGTCTAAATTCACCTCATACACCCTCCCTAAGACACCTGCTTTCTTCCTGCTACATCAGTGCGAGATTCCTCTCTCTACTTATAAACGTTCTGTGATAAGACATCTGGTCAACGCCGCAAGGACCTGTATCCCGGGTCTCTGGAGGCACCCATCAGCTCCCTCAGTAGCCATGTGGATTAACAAAGTCCAGGAGACCATGAGAATGGAAGACCTCACCTCGACATTGAGACATTCTGAGAAGAGGTTTACCAAGACCTGGAGCCACTGGTTGGAATTTTACGACTCCGCTGATTGTAAGGCGCTCTTATCTCGTGAGTGAGTGCGTGGTCTGTTGCTAATTCTCCTACTTCCCCCTTCCCTTCCCCTTCTTCTTTTCGTTTCTCATCCCTGTCCCCTCTTCCCTTTTACCTTGATTCATCTGTCTGTGGTTCAGATTTTCTTATTTTGGGTTCGGTGATTTTTTACCTGACCATTTGTTCTCTGCTACATGTGAACTTTTGTTAATATTTGCTCCATGGCTTTGATAACTGAAAATTGAAAATGCTAAATAAAGAATTTACAAAAAAAAATTAAAAAAATTGGAGCGCTCCAACACAGAAAGAAAAGGTCCGGAAGATCAGCTACCTAAACCGGTCAGCACAAGTTCACCTCTCGCGATTACACACCTGGGTCACATGAACAGATTCGAGATCTGTTGATAGCGATCGAGAGGCATCAGTGACCAAGTGGGACGCCGAACATTTGAACCGCGGGAAAAACTAAAAAGTTACCGTGAGTAAAAACCAGATTTAAGTGTTTAAATCGGACACTTTCGAATATTAGAGAAAGATGTTTTGAACGATTGTTTTGCTTCATTATTTATAAGAAAATAAGCACCGGAAATATACTGATTGGACAAATTACACCATATCCTTTAGTCTGTGCAGGACATTTTTCTATTTCCCACCTAGGATTTATGGTTCCCTTTGCTTTTGGATTTTTTATTGGATTTTTAGACCTTTTAGTTATTTTTAGGGATTATTTTAATTATTTTTTTGCTGCAGCAATTATGAAGTATTAATTATTGAGTCTCAGTATATGTTGGAATTTTATGTGATATATTAAATATTGAGATTGTATCTTATGTAATATATTAAATATTGTGAACCACTCAGATAATACTGTTACGATTGATATTTATCCCATACGGGGGAGTGCCAGTCTCAAACTACATTATTTATATTCCCTTTGTTTTGATTTGAGTGACTCAATCGAGACTAGAGCACCCATTCCAGAATTGTGAGAGGGGCGAGCTGTTTGTCTATATTATTATTTTACTCTTTCACAATTTGAGCCCGATGAATCCTGGCATTGTCATCTTGGAATATGCCGGTGCCATCAGGGAAGAAAAAATCCATTAATGGAATAACCTGGTCATTTAGTATGTTCAGGTAGTCAGCTGACCTTATTCTTGGAGCACATACTGTTGCTGAACCTAGACCTGACCAACTGCAGCAACCCCAGATCATAGCACTGCCCCCCCCAGGCTTGTACAGTAGGTACTAGGCACGATGGCTGCATCACTTCATCTGCCTCTCTTCTTACCCTGATGTGCCCATCACTCTGGAACAGGGTAAATCTGGACTCATCAGACCACAGGACCTTCTTCCATTGCTCCAGAGTCCAATCTTTATGCTCCCTAGCAAATTGAAGCCTTTTTTTCTGGTTTGCCTCACTGATTAGTGGTGTTCTTACGGCTACACAGCTGTTCAGTCCCAATCCCTTGAGTTCCCTTTGCATTGTGTGCGTGTGAAAATGCTCTTACTTTCACTATTAAACATAGCCCTGAGCTCTACTGTTTTTCTTCGATTTGATTTCACCAAATGTTTAAGTGATCGCCGATCACGATCATTCAGGATTTTTTCCCCGCCACATTTCTTTCTCAAATACGATGGGTCCCCACTATCCTTCCAGTTTTTAATAATGCGTTGGACAGTTTTTAACCCAATTTTAGTAGTTTCTGCAATCTCCGTAGATGTTTTCTCTGCTTGATGCATGCCAATGATTTGACCCTTCTCAGACAGACTAACATCTTTTCCACGACCACGAGATGTGTCTTTCGACATGGTTGTTTAAGAAATGAGAAGCAACTCATTGCACCAGTTGGGGTTAAATAACTTGTCGCCAGCTGAAAGATAATCGCTCATGCAGTAATTATCCAATAGGAGGCTCAGAACTATTTGCTTAAATCCAGGTGGCGACTTTTTTTTTGGACAGGCAGTGTACATGCACCAAAGGGACACTGACCTCCATATAAACCACTGGGAAAATACAGAACCCCCTTAACCACCTTACTAAAAACATCAGAGGATGTGAACAGCCAGTGACCGAGTGTCTCCTGGGTAATACCAGCTCAGATCAGTGGGCGAGTACTACGGACTTCCCATCTACTGATCTTACATATCGGAATGCACTAGTCATATAGGGGTTAGTTTATGAATGAGGAAGGGACTGACTCTAGATGGTAATCACATCTAATCACAGATGTTGGTCACATGTGTAGAGAACCGTGTGACAGGACCAATGGTCACGGTGCTGACAATTCATTCCCGACCTCCACGTCCAGCCCACAACTCACCAAGCGATTGTTCTCCAAGACGTTCTCTTTTGACAGTGAATCAAAGTCTCTGAGGAAGAGAGGAGAGAATAAATGAGTGTCAGCCAGAAGGATGTCACACTACTTATACTACGACCACTTCAATCTGGAGACTTCACCTCCCACTCCCCCAACCCCCAAAATAAAATCCATGAGCCAAAATGCATGAATTACATGCGGATTTATCATGGATTTTGCTGTGGATCTGCCACGGATTTCACCATGAACACTGCAAAGGGCGAAACCCGCAGCAGAAATCTGCCTGTAAGGGATTTAATATCTGCACCACAATTGCCACTTAAAGGGGTTGTCCGGGTTTAGAGCTGAACCCGGACATACCCTTATTTTTACCCCAGCAGCCCCCCTGAGCCTAGCATCGGAGCATCTCATGCTCCGATGCGCTCCCGTGCCCTGCGCTAAATCGCGCAGGGCACGGGCTCTTTTGTTTTCAATAACACACTGCTGGGCGGTAACTTCCGCCCGGCAGTGTGTTCAGTGATGTCACTGGCTCTGAGGGGCGGGCTTTAGCTCTGCCCTAGCCGTTTTACTGGCTAGGGCAGCGCTAAATCCCGCCCATCAGTGTCGGTGACGTCACCGGGGTTCCTGTCAGCCCCATGGAGAGCCCCGGTACGTCACTGGAACTCCTAAAAATGCCTTTGCCCTGCGCAATTTAGCGCAGGGCAAAGGAGAGCATCGGAGCATGAACTGCTCCGATGCTCATGTCAGGGGGCTGCTGGGGTGAAAATGGAGGTATGTCCGGGTTCAGCTCTGAACCCAGACAACCCCTTTAAAACCCGCGCTGATATTTTCCTCAGCATGTAGATGAAATTTCCTTAAAAACATTCCGTTTTTGCATTAAATCGTATTGCACACGTGCGATAAAAACAAAACTGAACGCAATCGCAGACAAAACTGAATGAACTTGCTTGCGAAATTGCGCATTTTTCACTGAACGCATCCGGATCTAATCCGCTCACACTCGTCTGCAAGGGGCCTTAGGCCTGTGCTTCTTCATAACTTCCGTGGATCCTCAGCTAGCTATGGGGCTTTATTAAAACCAGTGCCTACAACGCCGGCCTTAATAAATGTACCCCTACGTGTTTTGTAGTGGACAGATTCCCTTTAACCGGACCGCCACGTCTCGGGAGAGCAGCACCAGTCCTGGATTTTATCCATTTCTAGATAATTTGTCTGGATTGATGTACACCCAGGTCTTCAGCATTGACATGTCTTGTAAGGCTTTCTGAAAGTGGTTTCCATCTAGACATGGGTCACACTCCTCAGTGAGAGAAACACATGCCAGTACAAAGGAACAGCAGAGAAGACGTGTGCCGCGGCACTCCGCAGTCCGTAAAATGGATATCCTTTACTTCATTCTTAGAAGAACCTCAGCATAGAGACATGGCTCCGGACAATAAAGGTGAAGATATAGGTGGACTGCTGAGGGCCGCTGTGCCTCTTCTCCTCTGCTGCTACATGGGAATTTCTTGCTATTTCACTTCTGACCACCCTGAAATTTAAACCGGGAAGTCTGACCTGACTGGTGACATGAGTGTCGGTGTGAACTGACTTTTATTTCATGTGGAACCCGTCACTACATTGGACAAGAACAGCCCTTTTCTATCGATGGGAGTGAGGAAAGATAAGAAATGCACATGGAAGCGATCCGTATACTTTGTGGACCACAATATGGTCGTTGCGCACGAGCCAGGGCCGTGCGGCGCCAACTTTGCGAAAAAAATAAAATAAATCACAACTGGCAGACGTCCATTTGTGTCAAAGAACGTCACAAGATCGATCGCCACTTTTTTGCCCACAGGACACCTGCCCCATGAAGCTATTAGATATCTAGATGCTGGTCTTGTAGCAATCTGAAATAGTCTACAATGTAGTAAAGGGAGATGAGCCCCACCCGATACTGGTAATACAGCCATAGCTAACATATGACACATAGATAATGCGTGTGGCGACTATAAATACATGTATGACTGCGCACAGCAAGCGTGAATCACACTCATACCCTGCAATGGATACATCCCATAGAAATGAGACTTCATTATCGGCAGCGGAATGACGTCATCACAACATCGCCTGCCTGTGCTGCCAATCTGAAGAGCCAGGAAGTGCCCCCCAGCGGCACTAAAGAGAAGGGACAACCCCTTTAAAAGGGTCACCAGCGACCTTCCTATCCAACTGTTTGTATAGACACCTAGCTGATTAAAAATGTTCCCAAGTTAGAATACTTTTTCTTAATATGCAAATTAGGCCTTCGGTGCAATGAGGGCGTCACCATTTCTCTGGTTGCACCCAAGCGCCACTCATTTTTATAACCAGCCCCTCCCTGGGTGCTTTGCCACTGCCTGGTCTGTCAATCAAAGCAGCCAGGGAGGGTCTGGCCATCGAAATGAGTGGAGCTTGGATGCAACCAGAGAAAAGGTGACGCCCTCATTGCACCGAAGGCCTAATTTGCATATTAAGAAAAAGTGTCATAACTCGGGAACGGGGCCTCACATCAACAAAAGAAAAACAATGTTTTAATCAGGAGATCCACAGCTATGGGGGCCATTTACGAACAGATACACGCCTGGAGAAGATTCTGTTACACGCCATGACTTCTTCCTCGCTCACTCGTGGGCGGGGAAGGGCCGGCACGCCTGCCTCATTCATCATTTTCTACGCCTGGTTTAGGCGCAGAAAATGGTCTACACATAAGACACCAAGGAAGCCGCCTTACATTTAGAACCAAAGTTCTGTAGAGGCCGGCGCCGGTCCGTGTCCATGCAGACAGTTCAATAGGGAGGTCGCTGCTGACAGGTTCCCCTACCAAGGGCAGATATGTCGGTGGAATCTGCTGATCTGCGGTGTTGAATTGTTCGGACGTCATGCTCACTCAGGCCATACCACATATCACAAATCAGTGATTATTCTTTTTGAGGGGTTTTCATGGATTTTAAAGGGACTGTCCCACCTCGCCGTTTCTAAAGCGAGAAGGGACTGAGCGTCGGCCTTAGTGGCCAGGATTACGGAAACCGCTGACCAGGCGTTACAGAAGCAGCGCCGTCTGCGTAGCTTCGATTCTCCACAATGGGAGTTACAGGAACAGCAGAGCGCAGGTCCGATCGGCTGTTTTCATAAGCCTGGTCCCGAGGGTCATCTCATATTGGAAACGGCGAAAAGAATAATGACCGACTTGTGACATGTGGTCTGGTGTGACCTTCTGGTCCTTAGGTTGAAGGAATCCATCACAGTGACAAATAGAAACAAAATGATCACTTTATTAAGCAAAATAACGATCAGGACATAAAAAAATACATGAAAGCAAGTGAGTAAATAATGCGGCCTTCAGAGCAGCGCTCGTAATAAAGTCATATTGAATGTTCCTCAAGAGAAAAAAAAAAAGGAAAACTGCAAGTTACTAAAGATCCTATGAGTGACTGAAAGCAGCATACCAGTCTCAGAAATGTGCTCCTACACAGCCTGGCACGGGGCAATGTCAGGAGAGTCCTCACCAGGAGCTTGGTGCTGAACTCCTACTCCTGCTTCCAACATGAAGCCATAGCATTTTACTGCAGTTGTCAGATTTTTACAGCTTGCACAGAGTTCGGTGGTAACTGTATACATTCCTATGTACTGAGCTTCTCACACCTCCAATCCGGTTCTCCCGGTCAGGCTCTATTTACCCGGCTGCAGTGATGACGTCATGTCGTCAACATGTGATGGCTGCACAGCTGAGGCCAGTGACTGGCTGCAGTGGTCTTGTGATGTCACCATTGCAGCCAAGTAAACAGAGCCCGGCCAGAAGAACCAGGAATCACTAGGTAGGTTCCTTACCAGTTCTTTATTGCAGAGGGATCCCAAGGGTCCCCCTGAAACTGGAGAACCCCTTTAACAGGAATACATGATGCCCTTCATACCGCTACAGATTTGTTTCTGTACAGTAACTGCGGTGGGTGTCTGCATGTGTATTAGGGGCTCAATCGCAATCAGATCTGCAGCACAACCTTACTGGTGATCTCCTGGTATAGTCACCAACCCCTTGTATAAGGCTGTCCGGCATACCGGCAGAGCCCGCGCTCCGACGCCGGTCTGTCACAGACCCCGCGCTCCGACGCCGGTCCGTCACAGACCCCGCGCTCCGACGCCGGTCCGTCACATGCCGGCAGGTTGTCCAGACAAAACAATGAACTCGGACATTAGAGGGATAATTACTACTGACCTAGAACCATCTTAGTGCCTCCTCTGACAACCTGCCCTGAGCAGCTCCTCTGCTGACTGTACAGGAACGGTTGTCACCAGCAGTTACCTAGTTTATAGCGCGGCAGTGCAGTCTCCAGCTATGGGAGCATGACTTGGGATAGAGTGTAAGCTCTTGGACCCAGGAAGGGGCGGTACTTACATGAGGTCAGGCCTGTGACGATGAATAAGGGCGCAGAAAGCCAGTCCATCGCGGAACGAGGAGCTGAGGTCGGAGATGCGAACCCCGGGGTAGCCGGCACACTGCTGGGAGCACCACTGCTGGAGGCTCTTGGAGGCAGACATGGTGGCTGATGGGGCGGGGGTGACCAGGTCAGCGGGGCGCGTTATACCGCGGCCAGGGTCATGTAGGGCGGGGGCGCCGGAGTATGCGGCCGGACAACGAGGGCTCTGCCGGGCGGGATCCGTTAGTTCCTGCGCCAGTGCCGGGCAATCTCAGGATTTCACCCTGGGTCTTCCTTGGTGGTTTCCGGGCGGTGTCTGCTGCTGTACCGTCCCGCCTATCCTCACTGCTCCTCCCCGAAGCCGGAGGGAGAGGATGGGGGGGAGCTGCCGCGGCCGCACACACACAGCGGAGCGTTCACACCGCAGACATTACCGCATAGGTCCCAACCGTCCCGGTTTTTCACCGCTGTCCCGGGCGGCTGCCTTATGATTAGCCCGGCCATGCAGTGTCGTGCCTCTCACTGTGCCAGTCTGCGATGCTGCGTCCTTGGCCCCGCCTCCTGCTCACACAGTGCTCCGTGCTCCTGACCAGCCCCCGGGTTCTTCTGTGACCACTCAGTGAGAGTGAGGCTATTCCTGCCTTTCTCCCATCACTGCAGAGTTGGTCCCTGACTGACTGCTGGCCTGTCCTCAATCTAGTAAGGTCCTTACCTAATGACTCATTCATTCCCTGTACAGAGAGAGAAGGGGCCCATATAGAAAGGATGAGCTGTCACTGGGTTTTATGATAAGCCGGACCACGCAGGCGGTGTTGTGCCCCACTCACTATGTGGCGCTGAGACAATGCGGACTGTGGCGGTGAGCCTGCCCCATACACAGCAGGTGCTGGCTGCACCAAACAGCACACACTCGACTGCAATGACTGGGAACGGCGATGACAGCAAACCCCATCATTAAGGCTACTTTCACACTAGCGGCAAGGAACTCCGGCGGGTGAACAGCCTGGCTGATCCGTGCTGCCGCTAGTGCACGCGTGCCCTCGGACTACCGCTCCGGCCCCATTGACTATATACATTGACATGTCTTAGTTTTATTCCGGCCGCCTCTCAGCATGTTTGCCGTGCTGCTGCCAGAACTCCGTCAATGGGGCCAGAGCGGTAGTCCGGGGCCACACGTGCACTAGCGGCAGCACGGATCAGCCAGGCTGTTCACCCGCCGGAGGTCCTTGCCGCTAGTGTGAAAGTAGCCTAAGGCCCTATTCACATGATTGTAATTCATCTATGCCCGTATTGCGGACCACAAATTGCAGTTCCGCAATATACAGGCATCGGCATATCATGGTATGCGGACCTATTCACTTTAATGGGTCCGCAGTCTGGAAGATACGGTGTGAAGGCAGGGAACAGAAACCAGGGTGTGAATTGGTATCAGTGGGTGCGGAAATGGGTGTGTACAAGTGGCTTGGCCTACCTAAAAATATTTTGCCACGCGCTTCGCGCTGTTACTTTTGTCCCTTTTTGGAAAGTTGGGAGGTATGTTACCGGGCCTTCTCCTCAAGTATGTACCGCCGTGATAGTCTATAGTACCGGCCGTGTAAAAGCTAGTGCACCAATCAGATTCCAGGTTTCATTTTTCACATTGCAGGTTAAGAAATAATAAGTGTGATCTGATTGGTTGCCGTGCGCTGGGGAGTGTTATGAGAATGTGCCTAAAGTGGAGAGTTGCCTATAGCCAATCACATCTGTTCTCATAGGTGATAGGTGGAAGCTGGTTGCTATGGGCAACTCCTAAACAACTTTCCTTGCATTTGTTTTCCTTAGTCTTTATGGCGGCGCCTGTCATTTATTATGATGATGAGATTTTGTCTGTTGTGATATTAATAAATCCAACTTATCAGCAGAGAACCAGTTTCCGCTGCTTCTGAGACCAGTGACGATGCTCGGCATTGTGCATGCAGGTGGTAGGCTTGTATGCCGCCGCTCGACCGTAGAAACCCCTTTTGTGAAGCACAGCTCTTGGTGGTTTTCACACTCCCCACGCTTTGGCCCTGGGCGGCTCCGCTCTGCCAGGCTTTGTGGTGTACCGCTCAGTGGCTGAGATGTTGTTACTTTGACACTTTCGCTTCATAATGAAGGCACTTACTGTTCATGGGGAAGCTTCAGGAGAATGTCCCAAACTGACTTTTGGCAGAGGTAGCATCCTCTGACGGTGCCATGCTTAAAGGGGTTGCCCCATAATTAATGTAAAAAATATAAATCAGACATTATATAGTACATGACGATCTCTTTCTAACAAAGCTAGAACCAGCCCTGTACCTCACATGGATCCAGAGATCTCCCCATTCATTGCTCTACTAGATTTATATCAAGCTAATGGCTCAGGGGGAGTGTCCTTTCTGCTGCAGCTCAGGGGGCGTGTCCATGCTCTCCCTATCACAGCTCAGGGAGCGGGTGAAGGATGAAACTGAGCATGTGCGGCCTTCTTAGTGAGCAGGACAAAGAAATAGGAAAAAGAGCAAAACAGCAGGTGGCGCTATACAGATATTTTATTCAAACAGCGGGTGGCGCTATATGGATATTGTATTGAATAACTCAGTGGGTATGCTACATTTTTAATTGCATGCAGTTATACATTTATTTAGATCAAGGTGCTGGTTTAAAAATTTGTGGAATATTTTTCGTGGGACAACCCCTTTAAAGTCCCTGAGCTCTTTAGAGGGAACCCGTCTCCTCGTTTGTCATACAACATGCCTGCAGTATCTCGTGGCGCTCCAGAAGTGACTTTGTTCCCTTTTTCTAATTTTGTAGATCTGCAGAAAATCAACTTTAATCCTTGTCTTCATCGTATGCAAATTAGCCGTTTCAAGTCAAGGAGGCTGGCACTTTCCTCCATGAATCCAAGCTTTACCCGCCTGACCTCTAGCTCGGGGAGCGTCACCCCCTGGCCTCCTCAGATCCTGCGCAGGCTCTGCTCAGTCGCCTTTCTGATGCATGTCCTGTGACTTTGGTTGTACAGCCCCTGGCTTCAAGGCTTCACTGCACATGCGCCACACGTTCCCGAGAAGAGCTCTCCCACTGTGAAGCTAGTACACCCAAATGATACTGAGGATGGGTCATCAATATTTAAAAGAGTTTTTCGGAGATTTTGATACTGATGACCTTTCCTCTGGATAGGTCATCAGTATCTGATCAGTGGGGGTCCAACACCCAAGACCCCCGCCGATCAGCTGTTTGAGAAGGCATCGGCGCTCCTGTAAGCACTGTGGCCTTCTAAGTGCTTACCAAGCACAGCGCCGTACATTATATAGTGGCTGTGCTTGGTATCGCACTCGGCCCCATTCACTGCTCCTAGGCCACGTGACTGATGAACATGTCCTCACTGGCCTAGGGAAAGCAGAGAGAAGGCCGCAGCGCTACTGTGAGAGCCTTCTCAAACAGCTGATATGCGGGGGTCCCGGGCTTTGGACCCCCACCAATCAGATACTGGTGATCTATCCAGAGGAAAGCTCATCAGTATTAAAATCTCAGAAAACCCCTTTAAAGGGAGCCTGTCACCAATCTGACACCTTTCATACTGCTCTGTGGGACCCAGATGGCACTGGTGTTTGGCCTCTGCAAGGCTGTAAAGCATCAAAAATGAAGTTTGAAGTATACAGATGAGAAATCCCAAATGCTCAGGGGCTGTGGTGTCTTTGCCCCAAGCCCCCCGCCGCTACTTGTGGCTGACTCCTCACCTGTTTATCCTGCGGCCAGCCCTGTGTCCGAAATCCTGCTCCTGTGCACATCACCGCCGGGCCCGCGCATAGTGTGCCACAGGGGGTAGTGTACTGCTTCTACCCGGCGTTCCCTATGTGGTAAAGCTGACGTATTCCCTTCATACTCCGGTTCAGTATGATTATAGCGATGCCACATTTTATATAGTTTTTCTTGGGTTTCAATACAAAAAAAATATAAATTTTTTATTTTCATCGCCATATTCTGACCTCTATAACTTTTTTGTAGTTATGTCTACAGAGCTGTGTGAGGGGAAAAAATTTGGGGTGATCTGTGCTTTTCATTTATACCATTTTGGGGTGTTATGACTTTTTGATCACTTTTTATAAATTTTTTTGGGGGATTTTCTGGATTTTTTTTCTGTATAGAATAAATACACTGCTCAAAAAAATAAAGGGAACACTTAAACAACACAATGTAACTCCAAGTCAATCACACTTCTGTGAAATAAAACTGTCCACTTAGGAAGCAACACTGAGTGACAATCAATTTTCACATGCTGTTGTGCAAATGGGATAGACAACAGGTGGAAATTATAGGCAATTAGCAAGACACCCCCAATAAAGGAGTGGTTCTGCAGGTGGTGACCACAGACCACTTCTCAGTTCCTATGCTTCCTGGCTGATGTTTTGGCCACTTTTAAATGCTGGCGGTGCTTTCACTGTAGTGGTAGCATGAGACGGAGTCTACAACCCACACAAGTGGCTCAGGTAGTGCAGCTTATCCAGGATGGCACATCAATGCGAGCTGTGGCAAGAAGGTTTGCTGTGTCTGTCAGCGTAGTGTCCAGAGCATGGAGGCGCTACCAGGAGACAGGCCAGTACATCAGGAGACGTGGAGGAGGCCGTAGGAGGGCAGCAACCCAGCAGCAGGACCGCTACCTCCGCCTTTGTGCAAGGAGGAACAGGAGGAGCACTGCCAGAGCCCTGCAAAATGACCTCCAGCAGGCCACAAATGTGCATGTGTCTGCTCAAACGGTCAGAAACAGACTCCATGAGGGTGATATGAGGGCCCGACGTCCACAGGTGGGGGTTGTGCTTACAGCCCAACACCGTGCAGGACGTTTGGCATTTGCCAGAGAACACCAAGATTGGCAAATTCGCCACTGGCGACCTGTGCTCTTCACAGATGAAAGCAGGTTCACACTGAGCACATGTGACAGAGTCTGGAGACGCCGTGGAGAACATTCTGCTGCCTGCAACATCCTCCAGCATGACCGGTTTGGCATTGGGTCAGTAATGATGTGGGGTGGCATTTCTTTGGAGGGCCGCACAGCCCTCCATGTGCTCGCCAGAGGTAGCCTGACTGCCATTAGGTACCGAGATGAGATCCTCAGACCCCTTGTGAGACCATATGCTGGTGCGGTTGGCCCTGGGTTCCTCCTAATGCAAGACAATGCTAGAACTCATGTGGCTGGAGTGTGTCAGCAGTTCCTGCAAGACGAAGGTATTGATGCTATGGACTGGCCCGCCCGTTCCCCAGACCTGAATCCAATTGAGCACATCTGGGACATCATGTCTCGCTCTATCCACCAACGTCACGTTGCACCACAGACTGTCCAGGAGTTGGCAGATGCTTTAGTCCAGGTCTGGGAGGAGATCCCTCAGGAGACCGTCCGCCACCTCATCAGGAGCATGCACAGGCGTTGTAGGGAGGTCATACAGGCACGTGGAGGCCACACACACTACTGAGCAAAGTTGGATCAGCCTGTAGTGTGTTTTTCCACTTTAATTTTGAGTGTGACTCCAAATCCAGACCTCCATGGGTTGAAAAATTTGATTTCCATTTTTTAATTTTTGTGTGATTTTGTTGTCAGCACATTCAACTATGTAAAGAACAAAGTATTTCAGAAGAATATTTAATTAACTCAGATCTAGGATGTGTTATTCTTGTGTTCCCTTTATTTTTTTGAGCAGTGTAGTTTTATATTTTATTAGTATGGGCGTTTTTCGCATGTGGTGATGAATATGACGTTTACTTGAACATGTGATCATTAGATCACTTCTGTCATACACTCCAGTAATTTATGACGAGACGCACCTCCGGCAGTCCGTGCTCATGGATTGAAAACGACGCCAGCCCCTGACTGGAGTAGTTTTCACTCCTGTTTTACACCCGGTCTCCACAACTCCCACATGGTGAGGATGGCGTAAAAACGCTCTTATAATAAAATATTATTGCATGAGTGTTTAAAAAGTCACAAACAGGAGTCTTGTGGCTTTTTTTTTTTTTTTTTTTACACCAAAAGCTGATGTAAACGCTATTAGTAAATGACCCCCAATCTCTTTAAATAACTTTTCCTTTAACCAAGATGAATACCAGACATCCAAATAAATGATAAATAAAAAAAACAACTTAAACCTAAATGCTCATTTTACTGAAATCCTTTTAATATTTCACTTGAATAATATTTTGGAATCCAGTGTAGATGTAAAACTTACAGTTCTGTAGATTATTTCAGAGGGTGAGCAAGATGATGAAGTGTCACAGAGGCAGGCGCTGCAGATACTGTCTGTACAGCAGCAGGCATGCCGCAGGCGGTGTGTGAACTCTGGCTTACTTGCAGGAAGAAGCAGACTAGATATACAGGACTGCATTGTTATTGTGTGCATTGGCCTAGCCTACTATTTAGAGGGGTTATTCAATACCTATAATGCACCCAAAATGCCCGGCACCTCATACAGGTCACACTTACCCCTCTCTCCGACACCCGCATCGCTCCCGATACCCGCTCGGCCGCCGCTGCATCTCCCCATTTTAAGGCAGGTGGCCCTAAAATGCTAAACCCATAGTATGCTGTGATTTGCAAAACAAAAAAAGACACAATTGACATTTTATTTTTTATTTTTAAAAAGCACCTTAAGGGCTCATGCACACAACCGTAGCCTGTTTTGCAGTCTGCAAATTGCAACTTTGCCTTCCGCATTTTACAGAACGTCCTGCCCTCTAGAACAGTCCTACCCTTGTCTGTAAAACGGACAAGAACAGGACATGTTCTATCTTTTTTTGTGGGGCCTCAGAACGGACATATCGATGCTGACATCACATGGTGTGCTGTCCGCATCTTTTGCGGCCCCGTTGAAGCGAATGGGCCCGCACAAAATGCGGAAAAAAAACACGGTTTTGTGCATGAGCCCTAAGGGTGTCTTGTCCTGCTTCTAATATATTCCATAGAAATGTGGAGCTGGTGTTTTTTGGATAACAAATGTGGACAGAAAAAAAAGCACCAAAAATTGAAAAACCAATACAAAAATGCAAAAAAAAATATTGTGTGAATCCACCCTTAGGCCAGTTTGGATCTGACCACCCTAATTAAATGGCTTTTTATATTGATGACCTATAGGTCATTAATATCAAGTCGACAGGAGTCCGAGTCCCAGCACACCTGCCGATTTGGCTACTTGAAGAGAAAGCAGCGCTGCCTTTTCTTCTCGGTTTATCTTCTCGCTGTCGCAACTGCAGCGGTGAGCAGTGTAATTACACCTATGGTGTCCCATTCGCTTCTAATAGACGGAGTGAATGGGAAGGAGTTGTCCCATTGAGGTGAATGGGATGGTGTAGTTTTTACACCTGCTCACTGCTGCGCTTGTGACGGCAAGCCGGTAAACAAGAAACAGAAGCGCTGCTTTCTCTTCATACAGCTGATCTGTGGGGGTGTCGGGTGCCGGACCCCCAGAGATCTGATATTGATTAACTATCCTGAGGATAGGTCATCAATATAAAAAGAAAACAAAAAAACAACCCCTTTAACAGAATCATGGCTCCCTGTGATGGTACCAGTTCAGGTTTCATGTGCTACCTGTATACAGGTGAGGTTTTACAAACAGATTTTCCTCATGGATTTTTGTGCAGATTTCTCTACGTTTCTGCACCAAAATCCACGTGTTACCTGCGAATTTCAATGCAGATTTGCCCCGCTCTCTCTTTGCATTGCAAAAATCTGGACAGTTGATATGCTCAATAAAATACGCAACATGTACTTTACTGGTACTGTATTATGCTGCGGTTTTTCCATATCAAAAACTGTGCATAATCTGCAACGTGCAGGAAGCCTAAGGTGGTAAAACCCGTGACTAAAGCAGCATGTTGCTGCAAGTAAATTATGCATGTTTCCTACAAAAGGGGTATCTGCATAGCAACACAGCACATGAACAGTAGAATGATGCTGGCATACCTGGAATTCCATACTCCCACCGGATTCTATACAGAGAGATTTATGCTTTGTCTTAATACTAACACCTACAAGCAGATCAAAGCCCAAATAAACAGAAATAATGTTCAAAATACCTACAACACCCTGATGTATGAATAAAGAAAAAATAATAGTAACTTTGATCATACACACGGTCTGAAAATTGATATCAACAATTAAACGCAATTTAGGGCTAGTGCACACAAGCGGTCCGCATCCGCCAGATATGACCGAAGATAGGACTTCACCTATCTTTTTGCGGTGCAGAGGCACAGATCGGAAGCATTACAAAGCGATTCTGTGGGATTTCGGTTTGCACCTCCGCACTGCAAAAAAAATAAAACCTGTCCTTTTTTTGCAGTGCGGACCATCTCTTGCGGATCGCAGGGCTCATGCACATGGCTGTTGCGTGCATTGGATGCATGGACACCATCCATGCGGCTGCCGCAGATGGATTCAGACCCATTCATCTTGATAGAGCATGTTCTATTTTTTTCCCCACACCCATGACGGCACCCATGCGACTAAGACCTCCCATCCAGGACAGGAAACCTGAAGAGATAAAATGGTTCACACCCCCACCACACCTCAGTTCAGGTTTCCTGTCCTCCGGATAGGAGTTACCTCAGGAGCTCTGGCTCCTGCCGTGATTTTGGTTATCGCCTCGGGAGGCTGGGGAGGTCCGGGTCTACTATACCGTAAAGGGACCTATCCCTGGTGGCGTCAGTCTCCTTGGGGAGCCACTGCTTGAGCCTGCTCTTCTTCATGCCTCCTTCCAAGCCTCTGTGGGGAGCCGCTGTGGCCGTGTTCAGGCGGCTCCTGGTCCATTGCAGCAGGATCCCCGGCGTCCCGCTTCCAAGACGGTGGCATGCGCTTCTCTTGCATTCTGCTCATGCTCGCCGGGACGGCCCCTTCCGGCTCATTGATGTCATCTCCGGGCGCCGGGCCAGAAGGGGTGTGGGTATCCTCCCTTTATTGGATTAGGCATTTTTGGGCCTAGGGGTTAAAAGGAGCCGAGGCGCGCTTTACAAATCGGCAGCCGGAAAAGGCAGCCAGCCTTGTGGCACACAGTGCTGTGCAGGATCTGTATTTCTACCAGCATGTCGGAACCAGGTGATGCAGGACGTGCCGACCCTCTGGAGCCCTCGAGACCCACAAGCCTGCTCCTGAGGAGCGGGGAAGCTTGACTCTACTATGGGTGAGATTTATCCTCTCCTAATTAATTTTGGGTGTTATTTTTGCCTTATTGTTATAGGTAGCAAAAACACCAAAGAAATCATCCGGAAAGACTAAACATAAAGAATGTGGAGGATGTAGAGTAGCTTTAGCAGCCCCTTTTATTAAACCACTATGTCAATCTTGTATAGATAAGTTGGTTATGGAGGAGTCTCACAGCTTATCTAAAAATATTATGGCCTTGGTACGGTCGGAAGTTAAATCTTCTATTAAAGCACTCGGTCAAAGTCGCCCAAGGTCCCCTGAAAGATCCAGCTATAAGGACACTGATTCAGATTTTTCTGGGGAGGATGAGAATAGACAATCCGGCCAGGCTTTATCAGATGATTTCTTCTCTTCAGATGAGGATTCAGCGGGAGGGCTCTTTTTCCACCGGAAGATACTGAGCCTTTACTTAAAGCCGTTAAAGCCACCATGCAATTAGAGGATGTAAAACAGCCTAAATCTATTGGTGACAAGGTTTTTGAGGGGCTCGGCCCTAAAAACCATAGAGTTTTCCCCGTTCATAAAAATAAGGAAGCCCTTATCAGAAAAGAATGGAAAAATCCTGATAGAAAATTTTTCATTACTAATACTGTAAAAAGAAAATATCCTTATGAGGATTCGGTAGCTGGCATCTGGGACAGAGCCCCCACGGTAGATGCCTCGGTAATTAAAATAGCCCAAAAATCGGCTCTACCTTTCGATGATTTAGGCTCCTTAGGAGATGCTCTAGATCAGCGGTTCTCAACCTAGGGGTCGATCGGCCCTTTCCGGGAGTCGCCTGAGGCTTCCTATTAGGGCTGCACGATTGTAGCGTTAATTACCCTACTTCGTGAGATTTCCCTACCTCCTGACTTCCCGTCGCACTGCTAATGACGTGAGGAGGCGTTCCTGAGTTTTGACTATCTGCGCATGCGCAAACCGACAGTTTATGGAAAATCTCAGCGGAGTTCAGCTTCACACCGGGACACTGCGCATGCGCCGGCCGGAGTTAGCCGCGCTTGTGCACTGGGCCGTAATATTTCCCTACTAAGGCTCTCCTGCGCATGCGCAGTGTCCCGGTGTAAAGCTGAACTCCGCTGAGATTTTCCATAAACTGTCAGTTTGCGCATGCCGCAGATCGTCAAAACTCAGGAACGCCTCCTCACGTCATTAGCAGTGCGACAGGAAGTCAGGAGGTAGGGAAATCTCACGAGGTAGGGTAGTATAACGCTACAAATAGGAGAGAGATTGTTTCACACAGGAGTAACATACTTTACACGCAAAGACAGTTATGTGCGCAGTTTAGGACACATGAGGGGACACATAGGGCCATGAGGGGGACCAGCATAAGATGCTATATGTCTTATGCTGGCCCCCCTCATGACCCTATGTGTCATAGCACACATCCCCTATAACAGCGTACTCCACAGATCCACCCCATAACAGTGCCATTCACAGATCCCCCATAACAGCGTCCTCCACAGATCCCCCCCCCATAACAGCGTCCTCCACAGATCCCCCATAACAGCGTCCTCCACAGATCCCCCACAACACAGCGCCCTCCACAGATCCCCCACAACACAGCGCCCTCCACAGATCCCCCACAACACAGCGCCCTCCACAGATCCCCCACAACACAGCGCCCTCCACAGATCCCCCACAACACAGCGCCCTCCACAGATCCCCCACAACACAGCGCCCTCCACAGATCCCCCACAACACAGCGCCCTCCACAGATCCCCCACAACACAGCGCCCTCCACAGATCCCCCACAACACAGCGCCCTCCACAGATCCCCCACAACACAGCGCCCTCCACAGATCCCCCACAACACAGCGCCATCCACAGATCCCCAGCGCCGTCCACAGATCCCCCACAACTCAGC
This sequence comes from Bufo bufo, assembly GCF_905171765.1. Taxonomy (NCBI): domain Eukaryota; kingdom Metazoa; phylum Chordata; class Amphibia; order Anura; family Bufonidae; genus Bufo; species Bufo bufo. The sequence goes on from NC_053397.1 coordinate 161,754,223, forward strand.
GCCATCCACAGATCCCCCATAACTATGTCCTACCCAGCCGCGTCAGCGGCTCATATGGGAAAATGTAATGGTTGGGGGTCACCACAACATGAGGAACTGTATTAAGGGGTCACGGCTTTAGAAAGGTTGAGAACCACTGCTCTAGATAAAAAGGCAGACGTTTATCTTAGACGGGCTTGGGAGTCTGCTTCAACAAGTCTTAAGCCGGCCATTGACGCCTCTTGGGTTTCCAGGTCCTTTAAGGCTTTGGTTAGATAAACTGGAGGTTCATATCAAGGAGAAAGTAATTCTTCTCTAGGTACTATCTTCCCTCCCTACTTTTGCTAAAGCCGCAGATTTCTTGGTGGATGCTTCTACTGATGCGATCCGTTTTTATGCCAGAGCAGCTACCATGTCTAACGCTGCTAGACGGGCTATCTGGCTTAAATCGTGGAAGGGGGACCAGGGTTCCAAGTCTAGATTCTGCTCTCTTCCATGTAAGGGTTCTAGGCTGTTTGGTTCCTCGCTTGATGACATCCTAGAGAGGGCCTCAGATAAAGAGGGGTTTCTCGGTTCCTCAGAAAACTTCCTTTTTTAGTAAATCCCAGGCCAGTTTTAAAAGAAGGGGTAGGCAGAGTGACAGGAGAAACAGGTAAATATTTCCTAAAAGATCTGGGGGGTTTTGTTCAAGCCCCAGGACAATAGACCAAAGGACAAACAGTGACGCCAGATCTCAGGTGAAGGGGGGGGGAGACTATCTCAGTTTCTCCCAGCCTGGAGGTCCATTTCTTGGAACAAATGGATCCTAAGTGTAATAGAAAACTGATTCCGGCTGGAATTCCTTTCTCATCCACCAGATTTTTTTGCCCAGACAGCGTGTCCCAAAAATCCAGAAAGAAGAAATGCTTTAGAATTAGAAGTTTTCTCCCTCTTGGACGAAGGGGTAGTTTATCCGTTTCCCGATACAGAGAGGGGCAAAGGGTTTTATTCCCCTCTATTTTTGGTAAAAAAAATCAAATGGGACATTGAGAGTGATTTTTAAACCTAAAAAAATTAAACAAATCTCTGGTCTACAAAAAATTTCGTATGGAGATGATAAAATCAAGGGTGGATCTCCTCTTCCAGGATTGCTGGATGGCAAGCTTGGATCTGGAAGATGCATATTACCATGTTCAAATCCATGCTTCCTTCCAAAAGTTTTTAAAAACAGCAGTCTGGGTCAGGGGAGAGTTACTGCATCTCCAATACAGAGCACTGCCCTTTGGGGTTTCTCAGGCTCCCAGAGTCTTTACCAAAGTAGTAGCAGAAGTAGCGGCCTTTGTAAGACTGTCTGGAATTACGCTAGTGCCCTATCTGGATGATTTTCTAATAGTCTCTCATCTCAGTCAAAAGGGAAACTAAAAAAAGATATAAAATTCCTCTACTCCACTTCGAAAAATCTAGGATGGAAAATAAACTGGAAAAAAATCATACCCGATTCCTTCTCAGGTTTGCATTTTCTTAGGAATTCAGCTGGCCTCCCGTCTGCAAAGAAGTTTTCTTCCGCTTCCAAGGAAGGAGTTGATCAGGGAGCAAGTATGGTCAGTCTTCCTTTCTTACCAGTGTACTTTCAGGGAAGCAATGGCAGCACTTGGGCAGATGACATCAGCAATTCCAGCTGTACCTTATGCACACATCTACTCTAGAGAGCTTCAGGCAAACATTCTAAAATCATGGGACGGCTCCCCTTATTCCTTGCATCAGAGTTTTCACCTTTCTTCAAGGACAAGACTCTCCCTGTTGTGGACAATTCTGGAGAATCTATCCGCAGGGGTTCCTAGGACGTTTCTGGACCCAGCTATAATTGCCACCGACGCCAGCCCTTGGGGTTGGGGGGCCCACTCCCAGAACAGGAGCTGGCAGGGGAGATGGGACTTGAACACACGAAAAGCATCCTCCAATTTTAAGGAGTTAAACGCAGTAGAGATGGCACTAAAGTTGGCTATACCAGAGGTAAAAAACAGGAAGATTGTCTTTTATTTCGACAATTCTACAGCAGTGGTCTACATAAACCGTCAAGGGGGAACGAGAGTCCCTTCCCTTTTACTTCTATGCCAGAAAATATTTTATATAGCGGAGGAGAGAAGGCTTATTCTGTCAGCAGTGCATCTGAAGGGTAAGGAGAACGTCATAGCAGACTTCCTAAGTCGAGTCCCCTTAAAACAAGGGGAATGGTGTCTAAACAAAGACATTTTTTGCGGTACGGTCTTCCCACAGTGGACCTTTTTGCTTTAAGAGCCAACAAAAAAGTAGAGAGGTTCTTCTCCCTCAACCATTTGGACAGCCCGTTAGCAATAGACGGGTTAGCACAGGACTGGAGCCAGGAATTAGGGTATGCCTTCCCTCCCTTTTGCCTTATTCCCAAGGTATTCAAGAAAATAGAAAGAGAGGGGGCCTTGGTTATCCTGATAGCTCCAATGTGGCCAAAGAGGTCCTGGTACTCCAGTCTACTAAGGATGGCAGTAGAGCCTCCGTGGACCCTTCCGTTGAAGGAGGATCTCCTTTACAAGGGTCCGCTAGTCCATCCCAACCCAGAAATTCTCCATCTTTTGGTGTGGATTTTGAAAGGGAAGTTTGGTCTAGAAGGGGATTATCCACCAATGTAGTTTCTACTATGCTGAACAGTAGGACGGTGGTTACCTCAGTAAAATATAACAAAGTTTGGAATGTTTTTTTTCAGTCCTAAGGTGGTCTCAGATTTTCATAGAAGTCAGGATGTGATTCTACCCTCCTTCTGTCCAAATCCAACTAATCTGTTGGAAGGAAAAATCTATTGCTTTGACATCAGAAGGTGTTTAATTTTTTACCTAGACTCCACATCATCTTGGAGAATAGACAAGAATCTCCTTTATTCAGTTTTTGGGTAGAGCTAGAGGTTGCAAAGCCTCTACTAGTGTTATAGCTAGATGGGTTAAGAATTCTATTTCTCCGGCTTATTCTTCCCTTTAGCCTAACTCCCCCTTCGGGGTTTGGGGCTCATTCCACTACGGCTGTGGCGGACTCTTGGGCAGAGAAAGCGGATGCGTCTCTGGCCCAGACATGCAGAGCTGCTACTTGGAGCTCTCCCCATACCTTTTTTTTAGACATCATAAACTGCATCTTGACTCGGATGCAGCCTTTGGGAGAAAAGTGCTACAAGCTGTAGTCCCTCCCTAACTTCTTTATCTTATAGTTTATTCTCGTCAATGGTGAGGGGAAAACCAAATACACTGCTCAAAAAAATAAAGGGAACACAAAAATAACACATCCTAGATCTGAGTTAATTAAATATTCTTCTGAAATACTTTGTTCTTTACATAGTTGAATGTACTGACAACAAAATCACACAAAAATAAAAAAATGGAAATAAAATTTTTCAACCCATGGAGGTCTGGATTTGGAGTCACACTCAAAATTAAAGTGGAAAAACACACTACAGGCTGATCCAACTTTGATGTAATGTCCTTAAAACAAGTCAAAATGAGGCTCAGTAGTGTGTGTGGCCTCCACGTGCCTGTATGACCTCCCTACAACGCCTGTGCATGCTCCTGATGAGGTGGCGGACGGTCTCCTGAGGGATCTCCTCCCAGACCTGGACTAAAGCATCTGCCAACTCCTGGACAGTCTGTGGTGCAACGTGACATTGGTGGATAGAGCGAGACATGATGTCCCAGATGTGCTCAAATGGAGTCAGGTCTGGGGAACGGGCGGGCCAGTCCATAGCATCAATGCCTTTGTCTTGCAGGAACTGCTGACACACTCCAACCACATGAGGTCTAGCATTGTCTTGCATTAGGAGGAACCCAGGGCCAACCGCACCAGCATATGGTCTCACAAGGGGTCTGAGGATCTCATCTCGGTACCTAATGGCAGTCAGGCTACCTCTGGCGAGCACATGGAGGGCTGTGCGGCCCTCCAAAGAAATGCCACCCCACACCATTACTGACCCAATGCCAAATCGGTCATGCTGGAGGATGTTGCAGGCAGCAGAACGTTCTCCACGGCGTCTCCAGACTCTGTCACGTCTGTCACTGTGCTCAGTGTGAACCTGCTTTCATCTGTGAAGAGCACAGGGCGCCAGTGGCGAATTTGCCAATCTTGGTGTTCTCTGGCAAATGCCAAACGTCCTGCACAGTGTTGGGCTGTAAGCACAACCCCCACCTGTGGACGTCGGGCCCTTATATCACCCTCATGGAGTCTGTTTCTGACCGTTTGAGCAGACACATGCACATTTGTGGCCTGCTGGAGGTCATTTTGCTCCTCCTGTTCCTCCTTGCACAAAGGCGGAGGTAGCGGTCCTGCTGCTGGGTTGTTGCCCTCCTACGGCCTCCTCCACGTCTCCTGATGTACTGGCCTGTCTCCTGGTAGCGCCTCCATGCTCTGGACACTACGCTGACAGACACAGCAAACCTTCTTGCCACAGCTCGCATTGATGTGCCATCCTGGATAAGCTGCACTACCTGAGCCACTTGTGTGGGTTGTAGACTCCGTCTCATGCTACCACTAGAGTGAAAGCACCACCAGCATTCAAAAGTGACCAAAACATCAGCCAGGAAGCATAGGAACTGAGAAGTGGTCTGGGGTCACCACCTGCAGAACCATTCCTTTATTGGGGGTCTCTTGCTAATTGCCTATAATTTCCACCTGTTGTCTATCCCATTTGCACAACAGCATGTGAAATTGATTGTCACTTAGTGTTGCTTCCTAAGTGGACAGTTTGATTTTACAGAAGTGTGATTGACTTGGAGTTACATTGTGTTGTTTAAGTGTTCCCTTTATTTTTTTGAGCAGTGTGTATGTATGTATGTATGTATGTGTGTATATATATATATATATATATATATATATATATATATATAGCGGCACAGGCCAATGAGCAAATCTGGGTGCACGTTCCTGAGGGAATAGGTTTCTTACCCCAATTATAGTCCAGAAAAATGAACAGCACTCCAATGTATAGTGAAAAAGTAAGAACTCCTTTAATCACCCATGCGGTGCAACGTTTCGGCTCAGTACTAGAGCCTTTTTCAAGCCAAATATACAGTAGCTGCAGAAGGTATTTGTCATGGCGGGGAGTGGGGGAAACCGCCCATTGTACAATATCAGTCGCTGCTACGTCGGATAACAGGGAGCAGGTCACCTCCTAACGCAACCCTGAAGATCTCCCTAAACTCCTAATGCATGAGCCACCTCAGAAGGTAAGGGGGCTCATGCTCACCAACCTAGAACCCTAGGTATCCCTGCTATGTCCTAAGCCTGAAGACAGGGCAGAGACCACCCATTCATCCTACACAACGGATGCATGGTGTCTCCAGAAGCCCAGCAGCTGGCCACTAACTAGGCAGGGTTCACAGCCGAACGACAGGTAAGTAACAAAAGGCAACAGACAACCTAGGTTACCAGAACTTACCTGCCGCTGACGAGATGGACCGGAAACGCACTGTCTAGATGTTTGCTTAAACCCCCTCCGGGAAAGCAACCCCCTTTCGGAGGAAACGCACCACAACACAATAACCTCCAAACAAGGCCCACACCATAACAACATACACCAGGTGGGAGAGGGAAAACAGAAACACGCCGGAGGGGACACACAGACAGAGCAAGGGAAACAATATAACAAATAAGGGTGGCTCACACAGACTAAAACATACAGCCAGGGAGCAGAGCTCCTACACAGACTGACGACCAAAATCAAACTGACCTCAGGTTCCACCACCCCAACATATAAGGAGGCCTGAGGTCCCACCCACCACACCTAGCAAACCCACCTTAACTCCGTGCACACCAGAATAGGAAGGGAAACACAACTTAAAGGGGAAGTGTCAAAACATGCAAAAACAACATGTTTCCACCAGCAACAAGAATGCACGGCAAAAGTGTCATGGTCCACAATACCAGACCATGACACAGCCATGACAGTATTAGAAGGGATATAACTTACCAGATTGGTTCTCTTCTTTGCCACTTTGTGAGTTGATTTCTGTTTTCAACCTTCTTTTTCTTGGTGGTTGTCTGTTTAATATAATCACTGAGGTTTGGTGGGGGTTTGAACCATTTTATCTCTTCAGGTTTCCTGTCCTGGATGGGAGGTCCTAGTCGTATGAGTGCCGTCATGGGTTTCAAGAAAAACAATTACCGGTAAGCGTAATTATTGTTTCTTGCGGTGCGGATGCACTGAGAGACACCCCACGGAAGCACTCCATAGTGCTTCAATGGGGTTCTGTGCCTCCGTTCCGCACCTTCTGGATTAGTGCAAAAATAGCCGGGGCCCGTATATGGTGGGCCGCAATATGGGCATGGCCGAGCGACGGTCTTGTGCATGAGCCCTAACAGTGGGGAGGGTTCAGAATCAAAAAGCATCAATCTCATGCGTGTTCCCTGATGTGTATACACATTGATCATTATAATGAATCATATATCCCCGGCAGCTCTATAACAAGTCATGTAGTTGGAGATTGGTGTTCACTGATTCTGGCCTTGACTGTCCTCCTCAATCTTTAAGGGGTTCTCCAGAATGTTGATATTTATGGCTAATCCTCAGGAAATGTCATCAGTTTCAGATTGGCTGGGGTCCAGCTTCCGGTCCCCTTGCAGATCGGCTGTATGAAGAGGCTGTGGTGCTCTCTCCTTCCTAGGCCTTGTGATGTCACGTTTATCAGTCACATGGGCTATGCGCAGCTCAGTCCCTGTCAAGTGAATGGGGCTGAGCTGCAATACCAAGGACAACTGCCATCCAATCGACTGTGCTGTGCTTGGTAAACTGAGAAGGCTTAGTGCTCACCAGAGGTCCGGTGAGAGCCGCAGCTTGCTCGAACAACTGATCGGCAAAGATGGGCCATCAGTGTGAAAATCCTGGAGAGCCCCTCAAATTGCTTTTGTTTTCATCAATTTATTTATACTTTGCATAATCAATAAAGTTTATTTCTTACATGGGCATGTAAATGCAGCTCTCATCTCCCTGATGATCAGGCAATTCTTGGGTACAGTTTCTTTTCTCCTGACAATTGCCTACTAAATCTGTCTGTTTTAAAAAGACCTAAACTAAGCCTTCTTTTTCAACCAAAGCCAACGCTGTAATGGCTGATACAGCGCCAGCAGTTGCATGGCTCAGGCCCTGCCTGCCAGTACACATACAGTAGTAATGATTACTGTTGGTGTCCAATGGCAGGCAAGATCTGGACCGTAATGTACTCTCCTCTGTTTGCGAGATGCAGTGACATCATCAAGCCTGCTGGGCTTATAAGAGATCATGGGTCGAGGAATTACACCTTCTTGCCACTGCAGTTGCAACGGCGAGCAGGTATACAGAGAAGAGAAGGCGGTGCTGGTACGAATGCTGCTTTCTCTTCAAACATCTGATCGGCGGGGGGAGCTGGGTGCTGGACCCCTGACGATCTGATATTGATGACCTATCCAGAGGATAGATCTTCAATATAAATAAAGCAGTCAACCTCTTTAACTGTATAAGGCTCCATGCACACGAACGTTGTTTGTTTCCATGTCTGTTCCGTTTTTTTTGCGGATGGGATGCGGACCCATTCGTTTAAATGGGTCCGCAAAATATGCAGACAGCACACTGTGTTCTGTCCGCATCAGTATGTCTGTTCCGTAACCCTACCAAAAAATAGAACATGTCCTATTCTTGTCTGTTTTAGGCATACTAATGCGGACAGTGTGCTGTCCGCATTTTTCGCTGTGAAATTAACACTAAATCCCATGAATCATTTGGGTCAGTTGTACACGGGGTCCGGCTAAGGGCTCATGCACACGAACGCATTTTCTGTTCAATTTTTTTTTGCAGACGGAAAAAACGGAAATTACTCAGTGTGCATTCCGTTTCCGTATGTCCGTATTTCCGTTCCGCAAAAAAATAGAACATGTCCTATTATTGTCCACATTACGGACAAGGATACTACTGTTCTATTAGGGTCCAGCTGTTCCGTTCCGTAAAATGCACACTGACGTTATTTTTTGCAGATCCGTTTTTTGCAGACCGCAAAATGCATACGGTTGTGTGCATGAGCCCTAAGGCCTCTTGCACACGACCGTATGGCTTTTTCAGTATTTTGCGGTCCGCAAAAAATACGGATGACGTCTGTGTGCATTCCGTTTTTTTTGCGGAGCGGAACAGCTGGCCTCTGATAGAACAGTACTATCCTTGTCCGTTATGCAGACGATAATAGGACATGTTCTATCTTTGAACGGAAATACAGAAACGGAAGGCATACGGAATACCTTCCTTTTTTTTTTTTGCGGATCCATTGAAATGAATGGTTCCGTATAAGGAACGCAAAAAACGGAACGTAAACGGGGAAAAAAAAAAAAAGTTTGTGTGCAAGAGGCCTAAGACTAAGGCCTCGTGCACGCGACCGTTCCGTGCATTGGGGACCGCAATTGTGGTCCCCGATGCATGGGCAGCATCCGTGCAGCGGGCCAGACCCATTCAACTTGAATGGGCCGTGGTCTGTCCGCACCCCAAAAAAATATGACGTCAAATTTATTTGTGGTGCGGAACAACGGAAAGAAACACCACGGAAGCACTCAAGTGAATGGGTCCGCATCCGTGATGCACACGGCCGGCTGCAATGCGCATGAGGCCTTATTTCACACAAATTATCTTTCCACCCAGAAGTGGTCCTTTATTTAAAATAAATAAATAAAATGGATAGCAACTACACTGAACCCTGACCCATTCATTTCAGTGGGTACGTGCACATGAGCATTGGTTTTCACTGACCATCTGTCCCTGACGGCGTCTGTGTGAGATTGCTAGGAGATACTATGTGTTAGGCCTCATGCATAAGACCGCTGCATGGCTGTGCCCGCATCACTTGAATGGGTCTGCAATCCAGAAGGTGCGGTACGGAACAGAGGCACGGATCCGTCTGCAGCAGCCGCACGGATGTTGCCTGAGCATTGTGGACTGCAAATTACGGTCCCCAATGCCCGAATGGCCCTTAGGGCTCATGCACATGACTGTATGTATTTTGCGATCCGTAAAAAATACGGATGACGTTTGTGTGCATTCCTTATTTTGCGGAACGGAACAGCTGGCCCCTAATAGAACAGTACTATCCTTGTCCGTAATGCGGATTGGAAATACAGACATACAGAAACGGAATGCACACGGAGTAACTTCTGTGGTTTTTTGTGGATCCATTGAAATGAATGATTCTGTATACAGTCCGCAAAAAAAACGGACCGGACACGGAAAGAAAATACGTTTGTGTGCATGAGCCCTTATTCTGATTATCTGCACCTAAAACACTGACGTAAACTGATCACTTGTGTGAAAGAGGCCTTACATTATGAATGGCGGACAGCAAAAGTGTGAACATTGTCTTATTGACGGAAGTAACCTAGCTTCATTTTCTTCAGAAAACAATTGAATGTGATTTATTTATTTTTTTTGGCAGCATAAGCAGCTCATGAAAAATCTTAGCGTGAAACAGCTTTGCCAGCACGAGAGGTAAACACCGTGTCATGCAAAATCAGCTTATCTCCAGAACAGGTGCAGTGTGGGAAGTGGCAAGTGTTTTCTCTCGCCCGCAGACCTTACTTCAAAACCCAACAGCTGCAAGTTCCCACAGTGATCACATCTATTCACAGGTTCTTCACTCCTCATACAAAGTGTTGAGAAAGTAACTAACCCCCACCCTTCATATTTGTCCAACCACTATGTATGAAATGCAAGCAGGGCATCTGTCAGCAGTTTTTTCCCTCGGACACCAGCTGACCTGTTACATGTGCACTTGGCAGCTGATGGCATCTGTGTTGGTCCCATATTCATATCTCCTCATTGCTGAGAAAAATAAAGCTTTAATATATGCCTCAATATAGAGAGCGCCGTAGAGAGATTGCCATCACTTTAAAGTCCCTGTCCACGATGGTGTTCACAATCGGGACAATATTCATAGGAAGTAGTGATGAGCATATCAATTTATACAAATCTAATTTGTTAAAAAAAATCAGGGACTGGTCCTGCTGTTCAAGAGTCTCTCCTCTCCCCCTTGATTGATAGGGCCAGACCTCTATCCAATACCTGTCAATATTGCGCCTGCGCTGTCGTCCTGAATATTGGAACAAGCTCAGAGGCTGTGCTGTGTACATGCACCACTTATGTATGGGTACACCCGAAAGTGTAGCGGCGCATGCACAGTAAGCATCTGTGCTGCACCATGACCTGGAGCAACAGCGCAGGCACAAGATTGACAGGGCCAGGCTAGATGTCTTACACTGTCAATCAAGGGGCTGATCCCCCCCATAATGAGAAAGTGAAAACAGAATTTTACCAATGCTTCCAGATTTATTTAAAAGGAAAAACTAAAATTTAGCATGGACATAAGTATTCCGACCCTTTGCTATAACACTTGATATTTTGCTCCGGGGGCCTCCGATTTCACTTGATCCCCTTTGAGATGTTTCCAGTGAGTGCCGCGGCCTCCTCACCGCACTCCAAGTACAGAGCACCTTGTGTAGCTGCTGTGCTTGGTATTGCCATAGGTCATGTGACCAAGGGACCTGATGTCAGTGGCCTAGGAAGACGGCCCAGCCGAGCACCACTGTCTCTTCAAACAGCTGGTTAGCAGGGTTGCAAGAAGTTGGACAACCCTCCTGCCCCCCGCTGATCAGATATTGAAGACCTATCCTCAGAGTAGGTTGGAAATATCTTACTTCTGGAAAAACCCTTTAAGCAGGGGAATCTGTCTGAATAAGACTGGTGTCACACACAGGTCGGTGTGACAGGTCAGGATGGGACATCAGTACCAGATTGGTGGGGTCTGACACCTGGTACTCCTGATCCCTAATGGGTTAGCGGCACTCTTGGGAGTGCCGTGTCCTCTTCATTGTTTACTTTTGCGCCGTCTACCATGGTGCAGTGTAATCTCGGCTTCCTCTCCCATGCACTTGAATGGGACAGTCAGCTGTAATTAACGGATGCCTCAGCTACTGTACAAACTTTAAAATTCATCAGTCTGGATCACGAGGTATTCAGGAGTCTGATTTGGTGCAGAAACCATCTGGTTGTCAATCTTTAGACTCTGCAGCTGGCAAAGGAGGAGGGAGGGCTGGCAGTCCCCAAACCTAATATGTATTCGCATCAGATGCAACATTTTAGAGGATGGGACACTAGTGATTTGGGAGACAGCAGCTCTGTAGTACCCAAGCATTTTCTGGGGGTCCCCCCACCTATTTAAGGCATTGGAGATAATACCCTCAATGTCACTTATGCACAAAGTTTGGTGAAAAGTTACAGGGGCACAATTACACTGCTCTTAGTTTTCCCCTTGCGCTGCCGTTAAGAATCATCTAATTTATGAAGATAGAAAAACGGAGAAAGAAGAGGTTTCTGCCTCGGCGCAAAATCACTGGAGTAGACGATCTTAATGCAAAAAGCTATTCTTGATTTAATAGAAACAACGCATTTCGGGGATTAAAAACTCCCCTTCATCAGGTTTCATAATGATACAATAAAAAAACAGAAAGGTACATATTTATAGATACAGCATATCAAAAAAACCGCCAAAAGGATGCACCTAATTTATGAAGAGGCATGCAACTCATTATAAATTGTAGGCATCTATGGCAGTCCTTGCGCCTGGCGAAAAAACTACTCAAGCCCCTGGCAGGCATAGTTTTTCACAACATTTACACCTGTTTACAGACGTAAATGTTAGTAAATGCCCAACTGCCGAATGTGGTGTGAAATGGGCCATGTCTCTAGATATTTTTCACACAGCCGGTTAAAAAGGAACTTGAGTTAATAATGACCCCAGACAGTCACAGGGCATCCAGGGATTTACACCGTATAACCCTATATGAGACGCTGCGTGCATGGTTGCCAACCGTCAAGAAATTTCTGGACAGTCCTTAGAAATAGGTGACTTTTTTTTCCTGCGTCTGTAAAAAAAAAAAAAAAAAAAAAAACGTGTCCGTGATTTTTTATTTTTTTTTAGGCTGGCGGTACTTGACTATATTATTTTGGTGGTAATTAAAATTCTGGTTGACAACCCTGGCTGCGTGGCTGCCACAATTGAAATCTGACAGCTTCTGACTTTTGGGTACAGTGGATATAAAAAGTCTACACACCCCTGTTAAAATGTCAGGTTTCTGTGCTGTAAAAAAAATGAGACAAAGATAAATAATTTCAGAACTTTTTCCACCTTTAATGTGAACTATAAACTGTACCACTCAATTAAAAAACAAACTGAAATCTTTTAGGTGGAGGGAAGAAAACAAAAAAAAACTAAAATAATGTGGTTGCATAACTGGGGATGTAGCTGTGTTCAGAATTAAGCAATCACATTCAAAATCCTGTTAAATAGGAGTCAGCATACACCTGCCATCATTTAAAGTGCCTCTGATTAACCCCAAATAAAGTTCAGCTGCTCTAGTTGGTCTTTCCTGAAATTTTCTTAGACGCATCCCACAGCAAAAGCCATGGTCCACAGAGAGCTTCCAAAGCATCAGAGGGATCTCATTGTTAAAAGATATCAGTCAGGAGAAGGGTCCAAAAGAATTTCCAAGGCATTAGATATACCATGGAACACAGTGAAGACATCAAGTGGAGAAAATATGGCACAACAGTGACATTACCAAGAACTGGAAGTCCCTCATAAATTGATGAAAAGACGAGAAGAAAACTGGTCTGGGAGGCTACCATGAGGCCTACAGCAACATTAAAGGAGCTGCAGGAATATCTGGCAAGTACTGGCTGTGTGATACATGTGACAACAGTCTCCCGTATTCTTCATATGTCTGGGCTATGGGGTAGAGTGGCAAGACGAAAGCCTTTTCTTACAAAGAAAAACATCCAAGCCAGGCTAGATTTTGCAAAAACACATCTGAAGTCTCCCAAAATCATGTGGGAAAAGGTGTTATGGTCTGATGAAACCAAGGTTGAACTTTTTGACCTTAATTTCAAAAGATATGTTTGGCGCAAAAACAACACTGCACATCACCAAAAGAACACCATACACACAGTGAAGCATGGTGGTGGCAGCATCATGCTTTGGGGCTGTTTTTCTTCAGCTGGAACTGGGGCCTTAGTTAAGCTAGAGGGAATTATGAACAGTTCCAAATACCAGTCAATATTGGCACAAAACCTTCAGGCCTCTGCTAGAAAGCAGAACATGAAGCGGAACAAAGTAATGGCTTCACCAGAAGAAGATTAAAGTTTTGGAATGGCCCAGCCAGAGCCCAGACCTGAATCAGATTGAAAATCTGTGGGGTGATCTGAAGAGGGCTGTGCACGGGAGATGCCCTCGCAATCTGACAAATTTGGAGTGTTTTTGCAAAGAAGATGTCACGGCCTATGGTGTACGCTGTGACACTGTTGCTGTTGTGGCAGTGTCACAGGTTTTGCTGTGTGCGCCGTGACTTGCTTGCCACGCATGCTGTTGCCTGCGGCAACCTGTGGCCTTTTGCTTGTGTGTGCAATTCCCCTTAAGTTGCTTCTTCCTTGTGTTTGGTTAACTTGGGGTTAATGTGTGTTCTTTGTGTGGGTGTGGTCGCTTTGGGCTATTTAGCTTCTGCTGGATTCCTGTAGCTGTGTTCTTCCAGGCTTGGTGTGTGCTGGTGGTTCACTGCTCCTGGCTTTACCAGCTGTCCAGTGAGGGTCATCCAGGTCTTCCTGGTGTCTCCTTCCCATCCTACCCTTTGTTGATTAGTGTGGGTTTTGTCCAGGGTGTATTTATGTCTAGTGTGTTGTGACTGTCTGGTCTGTTTATGTTTCCAGCATGTCTGCTAGATATTCCCCTGTTGTATGTTGTACCTCCGTGAGGGGGCTGGTTTTCCGGAGGGGTGAACCATAAGCCTGTATGTCTGGGGCTGCCGTGCACCTTGCTGCATGGGGGTCCAGGCAGTAACTGGTATGCTGGTGTCCTCTATGCGTTGTTTGTGTTGTGCCCTGTTTGGTGTGTGGGCTCTGGTTCGTATGCACAGATTCCAGTCATGGTGGCAGCGGCAGGTAATTGAGTTTTCCGGTGTTCTTACCTGCCGATCCAGTTGCTGCATATGGTCTTTTCCCTTCCACCTGTTACTAGGCAGCTGGAGACTACGGTTCATCTGAGTCCCTGAAGAACCAGTTGTCTCCTATTCCTGACCCCTATGCCAGGGACCGTCAGGGTCAGCAGGATCCAGGTTCCAGTGCATGAGCCCTTCCATCTTTAGGGTTCGCTAATGCGGTCAGGAGATAAGGGTCAGGATTAGGGCGGCTGTAGATTGTGGCCTACTCCCTTCACTGTAGTCTGGCCTAGTAACAGTATCCACTATACGGTGAGGAGTCTCCGCCCCCCCGCCACCCCCCGCCACTGTGACAGTATGACCACAAGAGTGGCCCTCACTGGACAGATGGTAAAGCCAGGACAGTGAAGCACCAGCACACACCAAGCCTGGAGGAACACTGAGCCACAGGTATCCAGCAGAAGCTAAATAGCCCAAAGCGACCGCGACCACACCAAAAACACACATTAACCCCAAGTTAACCAAACACAAGGAAGAAGCAACTGAAGGCCAAGCAAGTCACGGCGCACACAGCAAAACCTGTGACACTGCCACAACATGCCACCGGCAACAGCAAGTGTGGCAAAAGTTTCACGGCATACACCGTAGGCCGTGACAGAAGCGTGGGCAAATCTTAGCAAGTCAAAATGTGCCATGCTGATACTCATACCCAAAAAGACTGAGTGCTATAATAAAATCAAAAGGTACTTCAACAAAGTATTAGTTTAAGGGTGTGCACACTTATGCAACCATATTTTATTTTTATATTTTTTCTTCCCTCCACCTAAAAGATTTCAGTTTGTTTTTCAATTGAGTTGTACAGTTTATAGGTCACATTAAAGGTGGAAAAAGTTCTGAAATTATTTATCTTTGTCTCTTTTTTTACATCACATTAACAGGGGTGTGTGGGTTTAACAGGGGTGTGTAGACTTTTTATATCCACTGTATAAGATGTCTAGAGCAAATAATACAACTAAAATCATTCTGGCAATTGGGGCTCATGCACACGACCATAAGTTCAGTCCACATTCAATCCTCATTTTTTTGCGGATTGGATGCGAACCCGTGTGCTGTCTCATCTGTATGTCCGTTCTGCGGCCCCAGAAAAAAGAAAATGTCCTATACTTCTGCTCACAATGTTAGGAGTCTTAGGACATTTCTCCAGGAGTAAAAAAAAAAAAAAAAAAAAGGCACGCACTTGAAATTTTTTTGTGGTCCGCAAAATGGATACGGTCGTGTGCATGAGCCCTTAGGGGGCATTCACATTACTGTGTATTTTCTGTCCGCATCCATATCTTTTGTAGATCAGATACGGACCCATTCATTTCAATAGGACCACAAAAGATGCAGACAGCGACAAAAAATAGACCCTGTTCTTTTCTTGTCCGAACTGTGGAAAAGAATAGGCATTTCTAGGAACGAGTAGGACGTGCTGAATCGCAATTTGTAAACTGCAAAAAGGATACGGTAGCGTGAATGCCCCTTGCAATCAGACTTTGACTTGCCTTTTGTCCAATTCTACAAATATCTGCAGTTATATCATGTATTAGGCTCGGACTGGTCGACAGGGGAACAAGTGAATCCCCCAGTGGGCCCCTAGTCTCCCACCCCCTCCGCAAGAAGCACATAACCCACTATACTGACTGCACTACATATAGATAAGCAGCATACACCATCTCAACGAGCCTATGTTCGTATAAGAGATTTGAAAGTCTAACAGAAGTCATTTCAGCCAACCAATGCGTCTATAATAATAAACTGGGAAGTCTAAGTACTGAGGTATGCCAGGCAGTGGGCCCCCAGAATGAAAGTAATCAAGATTCTCCACCAAATATCACTAATTTAACACAAGTACAACTGCACCTGTGAAAATTAAATATTGATAAAGCCCCTCGACCAGACAGCATTCATCCATGGGTACTGAGGAAATTAAGCTCAGTAATGGATAGACTCTCTTGTAACAGGGCAGCAGATGTTGTAGCAATATTTAAAGGATATGGACACCTTTGTAAAAAAAAATCATTTCTCCAATTGGTTGTCTTTATTTTTATTTTTTTGGATTTTCTGTAACTCCTCCTGTGTGCACACGGGAGCGCGCACTGCCTCCCTCCCCCGCATTAGAAGCTGTCAGGTCCGGCACACATGAAGCCCCGCCCCTCTCCTGAGAAGTCCCACCCCTCACGGACTTCTCTCTTACCAGGAGCAGCTCCAGACTACATTGTGGTTACAGGACCTGTGGTGATGTCACAGTCATGTGATCAGCCATGTGTGTGGGAGGAGTTAGGGGAACACAGGCTCTGTGTAGGACTGTGCTGGTGGAAAATGCAGAGGTACTTTATGTATGGAAGGTGTGTATAAAGCAGGGCTATGTCAGTGTAACCAGTCTATTGTACAGTTTTCTGTGTGTAATGTGCACACTGTAGTTCTGTCTAGCAGAGCTATGTATGTAATAATGTATATAGTAGTGTCAGGTGGGCCTTGTGTATGGCAGCAGTGGTCTTATGTTTAGTGTATGATGTTGGATAAATGTAAAATTGTCTACATTTATTAATGCATGGGACACTAGCAATGGTTTCCCTGCAGAAATAACAGCCTCATAACGTTATGTGAGCCTATGCATTATATATGTGAATTACCGCAAAATTTGTACTCCTCCTCGGCTAATAGTATTTTTACTCTTCTGGAAAAAATGTAGTGCGACCTCTGCTGTCAGCTGTAACATACAGCTGACAGTCTGCTTCAAAATGCAGACATAACCCCTTCCATGCCATGATCCTTAGGGACCGCTGTATGGAAGGGGCTAACCATCGGGCCGCTGCTCTGCTGTGGCAGCGGCCCGATGCCGTCCCTCTCCTCCCCGCCTTCACCCGCCATGTAGGATGGCCGTCCTCCCCTCCATATAAGCCATCACCACCCTTTCCTTCAGGATGGCCGGCGCGGCAACAAGCCCCCCCTTCAGGAGGGCCGGCACTACAACAAGCCCCACCCTCTTCCTTCAAGATGGCCGGTGACGCAACAAGCCCCCCTTGCCCCCAACTTCCTTCAGGATGGCTGGCGATGCAACAACCCCCCTTGCCCCCAACTTTCTTCAGGATGGCCGGCGACGCAACAACCCCACTTGCCCCCACCTTCCTTCAGTATGGCCGGCAACGCAACAAGCCCCCCCCCCCCCCCCCCCCACCTTCAGGATGGCCGACGCTGCAGGCCTGCAACAAGCCCCACCACTTTCCTTCAGGATGGCTAGCAACGCAACAAGCCCCCCTCGCCTCCCCCCTCAAGTCAAGGTTAGCAGAGCGGCAGCGGGGCAGAGTGTTATCTGTAACATACAGCAGACACTCTGCTTGAAACAGCCGACATCGGTGCTGGCACTGATGTCGGCTGTTTAAGCCCTTCCATTCCGCGGTCCTTAGGGACCGCAGCATGGAGGGGATAACCTCCTGATGCTTGAAGGGTAAACAGAGAGGGAGCTCCCTCCCCCATCGGGCCGCTGAGCTGCTGTAACAGCGTCCCGATGGTTAACGTGGCAACTGGATGCCTTCACAGGCATCCGGATTGCCATGGTATAGCTGAGCCTGATCAGGCTTACTGTGAATGACAATACACTGCAGTACACTATACAGTGTACTGCAGAGGCATCAGACCCACTGGATCTTCAAGAACCAAGTGGGTCTGAGTCAAAAAAGTGTAAAGAAAAAAAAAAAGTATAAAAAAATCTAACTTCCTATATTCGCACATATAATTTGTTAAATATGTAAAAAATAAAAAACACTAAACATGTTTGGTATCGCCGAGTCAGTAACAACCTGATCTATAAAAAAAGGATCAGGTTACTTTTACCGCACGGTGAATGCCATTAAAAAAAAAAACAACTATGATGGAATTGCAATTTTTCCCACCGCACTTCCCACAAAATGGTATAAAAAGTGATCGAAAGAGTGATATGTACCCCCAAAATAGTACCAATCAAACAATCATCTTAACCCGCAAAAAATTAGCCTTTTGTTTTGAAAATTCTCTTATTGTGTAAAACCAAAATATATAAAAATAAAAAAATACATATTAGGTATCGCCGTGTCTGCAACAACCTGCTCTATAAAAATATCACATGAACTAACCCGATTGGTGAACGCCGTAAAAATAAAAATGAAATAAAAACTGTGCCAAAAAGCCATTTTTTTTATCACCTTACAACACAAAAAGTGTAATACCAAGCGATCAAAATTCATGTGACCCAAAATGGTACCAATCAAACCATCCTCTTGCAGTAAAAAATGAGCCCCTACATAAGACAATCGCCCAAAAAATAAAAAAAAATATGGCTTTCAGAAAATGGAAACACAAAAACATGATTTTTATTAGAATTTTTTTTTTGTGTAAATCCAAAATAAAATTTAAAAAATAGACATATTAGGTATCGCCGCGTCGTTACGACCTGCTCTATAAAAATATCACATTATCTACACACACACAACTACTACTAGCAAAAGATTTACATACTGCAGGAATAACCCTAAGAGATAGCTAGATAGATAGAGATTATATATATATATATATATATATATATATATATATATATATATATAATACATACACATATATACGCTCACCTAAAGAATTATTAGGAACACCTGTTCTATTTCTCATTAATGCAATTATCTAGTCAACCAATCACATGGCAGTTGCTTCAATGCATTTAGGGGTGTGGTCCTGGTCAAGACAGTCTCCTAAACTCCAAACTGAATGTCAGAATGGGAAAGAAAGGTGATTTAAGCAACTTTGAGCGTGGCATGGTTGTTGGTGCCAGACGGGCCGGTCTGAGTATTTCACAATCTGCTCAGTTACTGGGATTTTCATGCACAACCATTTCTAGGGTTTACAAAGACTGGTGTGAAAAGGGAAAAACATCCAGTATGCGGCAGTCCTGTGGGCGAAAATGCCTTGATGATGCTAGAGGTCAGAGGAGAATGGGCCGACTGATTCAAGCTGATAGAAGAGCAACGTTGACTGAAATAACCACTCGTTACAACCGAGGTATGCAGCAAAGCATTTGTGAAGCCACAACACGCACAACCTTGAGGCGGATGGGCTACAACAGCAGAAGACCCCACCTCGTACCACTCATCTCCACTACAAATAGGAAAAAGAGGCTACAATTTGCACGAGCTCACCAAAATTGGACTGTTGAAGACTGGAAAAATGGTTTCTTGAACATGACAATGAGTTCACTGTACTAAAATGGCCCCCACAGTCACCAGATCTCAACCCAATAGAGCATCTTTGGGATGTGGTGGAACGGGAGCTTCGTGCCCTGGATGTGCATCCCTCAAATCTCCATCAACTGCAAGATGCTATCCTATCAATATGGGCCAACATTTCTAAAGAATGCTATCAGCACCTTGTTGAATCAATGCCACGTAGAATTAAGGCAGTTCTGAAGGCAAAAGGGAGTCCAACACCGTATTAGCATGGTGTTCCTAATAATTCTTTAGGTGAGTGTGTATATATACACACACACTAGCAGAAGGACTCGTCTTCGCACGGGTATATTTCATCTATTTCATTTAATGTTTCTGTGTTGTTAAAAGATAGACAGTATCCCCCATAACAGTGACCTCTACAGCACCCCGCCCCTCAACACTGACACTGCCCCTCAACACTGACCCCCCCCCCCCACAGTGCCCCACCTCCTTAAAATGGGACCTCCACAGCAGCCAATCCCCTTTAACAGTGAGTTTCACAGCACTCCCTTGACATTGACTTTCTCAGGGGACCGTCCCCTTATCTGTGACCTCCACTGTTCCCTGCCCCTTAACAGAGACCTCCACAGCACTTATCCCTTTAACAGTAACTGCCACAGTACCCTGCCCCCTTAACAATGACCTCCACAGCAGCTGCCCCTTTACAAGGGGCCCCTGTCACCTTAACAGTGACCTCCACAGCAGCTGCCCCTTTACAAGGGGCCCCTGTCCCCTTAACAGTGA
The DNA here is from genome assembly GCF_905171765.1 of Bufo bufo. Taxonomy (NCBI): domain Eukaryota; kingdom Metazoa; phylum Chordata; class Amphibia; order Anura; family Bufonidae; genus Bufo; species Bufo bufo. The sequence goes on from NC_053397.1 coordinate 161,774,205, forward strand.
CCTCCACAGCGCCTTGCCCCTTTAAGGCTAGGGCTACATGACGACATGTGTCGCGCAACAATTTTTATAATGATAGGCTATGGTGTCGCACTGCAACATATTGCAACTGCGACACGACAGTCGCAAAAAATCCATCCAAGATGGATGCATGTCGCAGTGTAGTTGTGCCCTATATGCGGTGCGACTTATTGTCGTTGTGTAGCCCTAGCCTAAAGCTGACCCACAGCAGTGAAGAAAAATGGCTGGTTTGTTATGGAAACCTGGAGTAAAACTAAGTGTATGTGAGACTAAGGGCCTGCGAGCTTCTATTGGCTGATAAGGGACATGTCACCGTGTGTATGGCAGTTGGGATATGAGTGAAAGACTTGCAGGCTTCTATTGGCTAATGTAGGTAATTTTTTGGGAATACCTCAGGAACGGTACGTCCTAGAGAGCTGTGACCCGGTCTAAAAGCTTCCCGGACACCAAATTTGGTGAAGATCACTCCAGTCGTTTGGTCGCGCATAAAGAACAGACAGACAAATTCATTTTTAAATATATAAGATACTAGCAGAAGGACCCGGCTTTGCACGGGTATATTTCATATATTTCATTTTATGTTTCCGCGTGTCATAAAAAGATAGACAGTTTCCCCCACAACAGTGACCTCTAGAGTACCCGCGCCTTTAACAGTGACCTTCATAGTGCCCGCCCCTTTAACAGTGATTTCCACAGTGCCTGCCCCTTTAACAGAGACCTCCACAGTGCCCGCCCCTTTAAGTGACTCACAGTGCCCGCCCCTTTAAAAGTGACTCACAGTGCCCGCCCCTTTAAAAGTGACTCACAGTGCCCGCCCCTTTAAAAGTGACTCACAGTGCCCGCCCCTTTAAAAGTGACTCACAGTGCCCGCCCCTTTAAAAGTGACTCACAGTGCCCGCCCCTTTAAAAGTGACTCACAGTGTCCGCCCCTTTAAAAGTGACTCACAGTGCCCGCCCCTTTAAAAGTGACTCACAGTGCCCGCCCCTTTAAAAGTGACTTTTACAGTGACCGCCCCTTTAACAGTGACTTTCACAGTGACCGCCCCTTTAACAGAGACCTCCACAGTGCCCGCCCCTTTAAAAGTGACTTTTACAGTGACTGCCCCTTTAACAGTGGTTTTCACAGTGACTGCCCCTTTAACAGTGACTTTCACAGTGACTGCCCCTTTAACAGTGACTTTCACAGTGACCGCCCCTTTAAGGGCTGTTTCAAACGAGCGAGTTCATTGCGGGAATCACGCTCCGTGTGTGAGTGTGATCCTCCGCTCTGGACTTGCAGGAGCGCACGGCATTATCATGATTTATAATGCTATGTGTCTCTGCATGGCCTTTTTTCCACAGAATCATAGTGACATAAAGCGGTCACTATGATTCTGTGGAAAAAAGGCCATGCAGAGGCACATAGCATTAGAAATCACGATAATGCCCTGCGCTCCTGCAAGTCGAGAGCGGAGGATCACACTCACACACGGAGCGTGATTCCCGCAATGGACTCGCTCGTGTGAAACAGCCCTAACAGTGACTTTCAGAGTGCCCGTCCCTATAACAGGGACCTTCATAGCGCCAGCCCCTTTAAAAGTGACATCACAGTGCCCGCCCATTTAATAGGGACCTTCATACCGCCCGCCCCTTTAATAACAGTGACCTCCACAGTGCCCACCCATTTAATGACAGTGACCTCCAAAGTGCCCACCCCTTTAAAAACAGTGCCCGCCACTTTAAAAACAGTGACCTCCACAGTGCCCGCCCCTTTAAGCAATAAAAAAAAAATGGCTGGGTTGTTATGGAATCCTGGAGTAAAACTGTGTTTATGGCAGTTGGGATTTGAAGAGAAAGACTTGCAGGCTTGTATTGGCTAATGTGGGTCATTTTTTGGGAATCTCTCAGGAACGGTACCTCCTAGAGAGCTGAGCCATGGTCTAAAACCTTCCCAGACACCTGATGTACCTGTGTGCCAAATTTGGTGAAGATCGGTCCAGTCGTTTGGTCCCGCATAAAGAACAGACAGACAGAAACTCATTTTTATATATATATATATATATATATATATATATATATATATATATAAGACTAGCAGAAGGACCCGGCTTCGCACGGGTATATTTCATCTATTTCATTTTATGTTTCTGTGTGTCATAAAAAGATATCAACAGTTTCCCCCATAACAGTGATCTCCACAGTGCCGGACCCTTTAACATTGACCTCCACAAAGCACCCCTTTAACAATGACCTTCACAGTGCCCGCCCTTTTAACAGTGCCTGCCCCTTTAACAGTGACTTTCACAGTGACTGCCCCTTTAACCGTGACTTTCACAGTGGCCGCCCCTTTAACAGTAACTTTCAGTGACCGCCCCTTTAACAGTGACTTTCACAGTGACCTCCCCTTTAACCGTGACTTTCACAGTGACCGCCCCTTTAACAGGGACCTTCATAGCACCCGCCCATTTAATAACAGTGACCTCCACAGTGCCCGCCCCTTTAAGCAGTAAAGAAAAATGGCTGGGTTGTTATGGAAACCTGGAGTAAAACTGTGTTTATGGCAGTTGGTATTTGAAGAGAAAGACTTGCAGGCTTGTATTGACTAATGTGGGTAATTTTTTGGAAATCTCTCAGGAACGGTACGTCCTAGAGAGCTGAGCCACGGTCTAAAATCTTTCTGGACACCTGATGTACCTGTGTGCCAAATTTGGTGAAGATCGGTCCAGTTGTTTGGTCCCACATAAAGAACAGACAGACAGAAACTCTTTTTATATATATATATATATATATATATATAACTAGCAGAAGGACCCGGCTTCGCACGGGTATATTTCATCTATTTCATTTTATGTTTCTGTGTGTCATAAAAAGATATCAACAATTTCCCCCATAACTGTGACCTCCACAGTGCCCGCCCCTTTAACCCCTTAAGGACCGGGCTCATTTTCACCTTAAGGACCAGGCCATTTTTTGCAAATCTGACCAGTGTCACTTTAAGTGCTCATAACTTTAAAACGCTTTGACTTATCCAGGCCATTCTGAGATTGTTTTTTCGTCACATATTGTACTTCATGACACTGGTAAAATGAAGTCAAAAAAATTATTTTTTTTACACAAAAAAATACCTAATTTACCAAAAATTTGAAAAAAATTAGCAAATTTCAAAGTTTCAGTTTCTCTACTTCTGTAATACATAGTAATACCCCAAAAAATTGTGATGACTTTACATTCCCCATATGTCTACTTCATGTTTGAATTGTTTTGGGAATGATATTTTATTTTTTGGGGATGTTATAAGGCTTAGAAGTTTAGAAGCAAATCTTGAAATTTTTCAGAAATTTACAAAAACTCAATTTTTAGCGACCAGTTCAGGTCTGAAGTCACTTTGCGAGGCTTACATAATAGAAACCACCCAAAAATGACCCCATCTAAGAAACTACACCCCTCAAGGTATTCAAAACTGATTTTGCATACATTGTTAACCCTTTAGGTGTTGCACAAGAGTTATTGGCAAATGGGGAGGAAATTTGAGAATTTCATATTTTTGTCAAATTTTTCATTTTAACCCATTTTTTCCACTAACAAAGCAAGGGTTAACAGCCAAACAAGATTGTATCTTTATTGCCCTGACTCTGCCGTTTACAGAAACACCCAATATGTGGCCGTAAACTACTGTACGGCCACACAGCGGGGCGTAGAGGGAAAGGTGCGCCGTTTGGTTTTTGGAAGGCTGATTTTTATGGACTGGTTTTTTGACACCATGTCCCATTTGAAGCCCCCCTGATGAACCCCTAGATTAGAAATTCCATAAAAGTGACCCCATCTAAGAAACTACACCCCTCAAGCTATTCAAAACTGATTTTACATACGTCGTTAACCCTTTAGGTGTTGCACAAGAGTTATTGGCAAATGGGGATGAAATTTGAGAATTTCATTTTTTTGCCTAATTTTCAATTTTAACCTATTTTTTCCACTAACAAAGCAAGGGTTAACAGCCAAACAAGATTGTATCTTTATTGTCCTGACTCTGCCGTTTACAGAAACACCCCATATGTGGTCGTAAACTACTGTACGGGCACACAGTAGGGCGTAGAGTGAAAGGTGCGCGGTTTGGTTTTTGGAAGCCAGATTTTGCTGGACTGGTTTTTTGACACCATGTCCCATTTGAAGCCCCCCTGATGAACCCCTAGATTAGAAATTCCATAAAAGTGACCCCATCTAAGAAACTACACCCCTCAAGCTATTCAAAACTGATTTTACAAACTTTGTTAACCCTTTAGGTATTGCACAAGATTTAATGGAAAATAGAGACACAATTTCAAAATTTCACATTTTTGGCAGATTTTCCATTTTAATATTTTTTTTTCCAGTTACAAAGCAAGGGTTAACAGCCAAACAAAACTCAATATTTATGGCCCTTATTCTGTAGTTTACAGAAACACCCCATATGTGGTCATAAACTGCTGTACGGGCACACGGCAGGGCGCAGAAGGAAAGGAATTCCATACGGTTTTTGGAAGGCAGGTTTTGCTGGACTGTTTTTTTTTACACCATGTCCCATTTGAAGCCCCCCTGATGCACCCCTAGAGTAAAAACTCCAAAAAAGTGACTCCATTTTAGAAACTACGGGATAGGGTGTCAGTTTTGTTGGTACTAGTTTAGGGTACATATGATTTTTGGTTGCTCTATATTACACTTTTTGTGCAGCAAGGTAACAAGAAATAGCTTTTTTGGCACGTTTTTTTTTTTTGTTATTTACAACATTCATCTGACAGGTTAGATCATGTGGTATTTTTATAGAGCAGGTTGTCGCGGACGCGGCGATACCTAATATGTATACATTTTTTTTTATTTATGTAAGTTTTATACAATAACTTCATTTTTAAAACCAAAAAAATGTTTTAGTGTCTCCATATTCTAAGAGCCATAGTTTTTTCAGTTTTTGGGCGATTATCTTGAGTAGGGTCTCATTTTTTGCGGGATGAGATGACGGTTTGATTGGCACTATTTTGGGGTGCATATGACTTTTTGATCGCTTGCTATTACACTTTTTGTGACGTAAGATGGCAAAAAATGGCTTTTTTTACACTGTTTTTATTTTTATTTTTTTACGGTGGTCATCTGAGGGGTTAGGTCATGTGATATTTTTATAGAGCCGGTCGATACGGACGCGGCGATACCTAATATGTATACTATTTTTTTATTTATGTAAGTTTTACAGAATGAGTTCATTTTTGAAAAAAAATAAATCATGTTTTAGTGTCTCCATAGTCTAAGAGCCATAGTTTTTTCAGCTTTTGGGCGATTATCTTGAGTAGGGTCTCATTTTTTGCGGGATGAGATGACGGTTTGATTGGTACTATTTTGGCGTACATGCGACTTTTTTGATCACTTTTATTACCTTTTTTGGGAAGTAAGGTGGGCAAAATTTCAATTTTCTCATAGTTTTTATTTTTTTATTTTTATGGCGTTCACCGTGCGGGGAAAGTAACATGACCATTTTATAGATCAGGTCGTTACGGACGCGGCGATACCTAATATGTGTAGTTTATTTTATTTTTTTAATTTTTATTCAGTGATAAATGTTTTTTTTTTTTATCTTAACTTTTTTCACTTTTTTTTACATTTTTGTGACCCAGACCCACTTGGTTCTTGAAGATCCAGTGGGTCTGGTGTCTGTATAATACAGTACAGAACAATATATATTGTTCTGTACTGTATTTTACTTACACTGAACAGATCTGTGCTTTTAGCATAGATCTGTTCAGCACCATGGACAGCAGGACGCCTGAGCAGGCGTCCTGTTGCCATGGGAACCCTCCCCGTCTGCTCAGAACTTCGCAGACGGGGAAGGGTAAGCACGGGGCTGAGGGGGGCTCTCTGGGGGCTCTCTCCCTCTCCATCGGGGGGCTGCAAAGGCACAGCAGCCCCCCGATGGAGAGGGAGGGAGCTCCCTGACCGATGACAGTTAACTTTTTCCATACCGCGGTCCGTACGGACCGCGGTATGGAAAGGGTTAAACGGCTGACATCTTCACAGATGTCAGCCGTTTATACCAGGGTGCCAGCAATGTGCTGGCACCCTGGTACAACTACTAGAAGCCAACGATCGTTCATGGGGAGGCGGGCGGGGGATCGCGATCCCGCCTGCCGCACCGCCCGCCTCCCGCAACGCCCCCACCGCCTGCGACACCCCCCCCCCGCACCACCCGCCGGCATAAAATCGTGCAGGGGTGCAGGGGGGGGTGAAAAATATTTATTTTAGCCACTCTAAAGTTTCTGATCCCCGCGGTCAGGGACCGCGGCGATCAGAAACTGCAAAAAGCGCAGCAAACCGCAGGTCTGAATTGACCTGCGGTTTGCTGCGATCGCCGATACGGGGGGGTCAAATGACCCCCCCCTGCATTGTTACGGGATGCCGGCTGAATGATTTCAGCCGAAATCCCGTTCCAATTAACCCCTGGGGCGCCGGAATACAGATTTTAAGTCAGGACGTACCGGTACGTCCTGGGTCCTTAAGGACTCGGGAAATAGGGCGTACCGGTACGTCCTAGGTCCTTAAGGGGTTAACATTGACCTCCACAAAGTTCCCCTTTAACAATGACCTTCACAGTGCCCGCCCCTTTAACAGTGACCTCCACAGTGCCAGCCCCTTTAGCATTGACCACCCCTTTTAACAGTGACCTTCATAGTGGCCGGCCCTTTAACAATGACTTTCACAGTACCCGCCCCTTTAACAGAGATCTCCACAGTGCCCGCCCTTTTAAAAGTGATTTTCACAGTGACCGCCCCTTTAACAGTGACTTTCACTGTCCGCATCCGCACTATGTTATGTTACTAGCAGGTCCTATTCTTGTCCGCAGCCACGGACAAGAATTGATATTTCTATCATAGTGCCGGCCATGTGCGCTGCGGAACGCACATGGCCAATGTCCTTGTTTTGCGAATATGCAATTTGCAGACTGCAAAACAGTTGCGGACATCTGAATGGACCCTTTTGGTCCGTTGTAGCGGAATCCTTAACGGAATTCTTAGATAACAACCTGAACCTTGTACGCCAAACTTGAAAACACAAGTTCACTCACAGACTGTAGCATACTGAAAGACTTGCCATGTTGTGGATTGGAATGAAATCTTACTACCAAGTTACTTGCAAGTTCCCGCAGCCTATATGTAAGTGGCTGATGGCTGTGCTATGTAACAGGATGTGGGGGTGGGGCAGCAGAGCTTGTGCTGGTGCATGTAAAATCAACAGGAGCGCCCACAGAGCCTCACAGGAGATGACAGCACTGAGCAAAACTCATAGAAGAGCAATTGCATGTGAAGAAAAGCTGACACCAGGAAACAAACAAGTGCAATTTTATTATGTGCTGCATTACGGTAAGATATGAGTTTATTGATTTTAGTGCACAAAGTTGTACATAGCCTTTAATAAAGATAAAAAGGTGGAATCATTACTACTAGGTAAGTGATACATCTGTGGTATGTCAAATATTTGAAGGTACTTTGAGATAAGATTCAGAAGAATATAGCAGCTAATAAATCAATAACCAACATTGGTTCATGCAAAACAGGTTGTGCCTAACCAACATGCTTAACTTCTAAGGTGGAAATCTCAATGTTGCAACAGCATCTGATACTGTACCACACAAGAGCCTTGTACTAAAGATACAGAGATATATTACCCAGGTAACACATTTAACAGGACAGAAAACTATGAGTTACACTCAATGATAAAAAAAAAAATAATACACCCAGAGATGTTGGATTGCTACAAAACTCAGCTTGGAGTTATGTCTCAGGCAGATGTGTAAATGATCAGAGGTGTGGTCTGATTAGACACTGGGTCTTGCCACAGGAGGATGCAAAAGTGCTTCCCTCGCCGTCCTATAAAATGGCTCTCAGAGATTACTTTTGGGCAGTGAACCTCTTGGTGAGAGATTGTTGACTGCTAGAGAAGCCTCCATGATGCGCTTCAAGACATTTTGTCCAGTTGACGGTCTTTGAGAGGGGCACAACATTGGACTGAGAGAAGCAGGATGGTCGTTTTGAAGAATTGCCTGCCATCTAGGCCGTTCTGACCTAGGAGTTAAAGAGAACTTTTCACCACGCCTGACTTAATAGCTTCATGCATCCCCCATGTAATAACAGTTCTGGAGCATCTATTCTTATGTCTCTATGTTGTGCCATTCCTCTATTATTTCTACTAGAAGTCTGCAATAAGGGTACAGAGGGGTGGAAACCAGTTGGGGAGGGGGGAGTACCTGCACAGTCTGAAAATGGCAGCACTGATGGAATAGAGTGAGTACCTGCACACCCCAACTGGTTACCACCCCTCTGTACCCTTACTGAAGACTGCTAGCAATTAATTCATAACGTCTAATAGAAATAATAAAGGAATGCCACAACACAGAGCCAGAAGAATAGATGCTCCAGAATTGTTATTACACAGGGGATGCATGAAGCTTTTAAAACAGCCATGGCAGGAGTGGTGACAGGTCTGTTGGGAGCAATGCTTATGTGAGGGCCCGCACACACTGCAAACAGGCTCTGTATGGCCCAGACAGACCATCAGTAGAGAGGATTGTTTGATCCACCGACAAGCACGGGCAGCTCCCACAGTTTCATTATCCACAATCTCGGCACAGTTAGCACCTTCATTACACACCCCTGTCTCTGCTCAGACCATTACCAGGCGCTTAGCAGAAGAAAATGTGGTGTTATGTGCCCTGCCATTGACAGCCAGCCATAATAACCTTCGTTTGCAGTAGTGTCTTGAATTAGAAACCCAGACTATTACAGACTGGAACCATATCGTCTTAGGCAACGATTTTAGGTTCTGCATGTTATCTTGTGCAGAGTCTTAGTAGACCTCCACTTGCGTGGGTATATTTGTCACTTTGCTAAAATAAAAAGCCTCAAAATCCCCTTTTTGAACTTAGAGATGTGTCCTGGGAACACGGACAATAACACATCCTCAGGTGAGGCAGGTACAGAAGACCGGCAAAGGGAATTATTTAAAGAAAAAAAATCTGCCATGGTGGAGCCACACCCTGGCAATCCAACCAAATGTGCGAAATTCTGAGCATCACAGCTCTGTACAGAGAAAAGGACTCCATATTTTTTTTAATAAAGACCAATTGAAAATATTATTTTTAGCTCATAGAGTACAATGTACTAATAAAAAAAGAGTACATGGCCTTTAAAGAGTAACTAAACTTTTAAATAAAATTTTAATAACGTTCCTAATGCCATAGTAACACTTTTTCTGATATACTTTATTAATGCTTTTTGTATTTTTAATACACTCCCCCCTCCCAAAGCACACCATTCCCTGTGCGCTTAAAATTGATATATCTGTACACCTCTAAACTCGGGTTCGGTTCCAAGGTACCACTTGGAACCGAACCAGAGTTCGGGAAATGTTTTTTTTACAGTATAAATCAATTTACGAAGTTATTACCCAAAGTCTTGCAAGACTTTGCGAAGTAATAACTTCGGCTCATTGGAGCCAATACATTCTAATCGCTTTTGGATTTTTCGCTCATCCCTAGTAGTTACACCCAACTCCTCAAATCGAGATAGGGGACTACAAAGCTGCGATCCAGGCGCTAAGGAGGACAGAACTATACATTATATAGTGGCTGTGCTTGGTGTTGCAACTCAGCCCCATTCAGTTCAATGGGTCTGAGCTGCATCTAGTTTTTTTTTATTGTCACATAGATGCAGAGTTGTGACACGTTTCGGCTCTAGCAAGAGCTTTCTTCAAACATGTATGTGACATGACTGGCCTAGGAAAAGCTGAGAGAAGGCTGTGGCGCTCACAGGAGTGATGGTGCCTTCTCAAACAGCTGATTGACGGGGGTCCCCAGTGTTGGACCCCAACTTATCACATACTGATGACCTATTCTGAGGATACATCATCAGTATTAAAATCTCAGAAAACCAATACTTTCTCTATGTTCCACACTTGATTTTGGCTTCAAAAACTGCATCAAAAAGCCGGAATGTCTGTCAGCACCCTTAGATGCCATGTTCAGTTGTGACCACAACATCTGGGGCAGCTTTCAAAAGGACCGCTGCACTTCCGGGACCCAAACCGCTCCACTGTGCGGTAATCGAGGAGGCTGTTCGTTCTCTGTGGTAGCCTGTGTTTGAAGCTAAAAGGCTTTTACCATAGCAATGTTTCTGGAACACAATGAAACTTTCATAGGCTGCAATGGACTTTAAAAAAAAAAGTTTTTTAAAGATATAACAGTTCAAATCACCCTCTTTCTCCAGTTTAAAAATAAAAAGATGATAGTACATTTGGGGACACAGATGCCTATTAAAATATAAGTAGAATTATCCCATACAGGGAATGTCGTAACAGAAAAAAAAAAATTTCATCTCCCCCCCCTAAAAAATAAGAATAAAAAGCAATCAAAGTCATTCACACTCCAAAATGCTATCAATAAAAACTACAGATCACCCCGCAAAAATTGAGCCCTCACAATTTCACCCCATTTGGAATTTTTTCCAGCTTCCCACTACATCATATGCAATGTTAAATGGCACCATTAGAAAGCACAATTTGTCCTGCAAAAAACAAGCTCTCATACAGCTATGTGAAGTATAAATAAAGTTATGTCTACGCGAAGGCAGACAGTAAAAAACGGAAATGCAAAAAGGGAAAATAGCAAGGTCCTGAAGGGGTTAAATGTATGTTAACCAGCAGCCTGGGAAGCATATGTGGTTTTCGGCTATTGCCTTTCATCTGTACAGCTCTGCATGCCTGTGGAGACTCATCAAGGTAGTACTGCTCTAAAGGCCGCTGCCAAAAACGGACATTGTACGCCAGAGATGCTACATGGCTGCAGGGTTTCAAAACGCCTCCACTCAAAAACACTACAACTCTGCAGGTTGTCCCAGCTTTTAGTGACTAATAAAGCGCTCTGCTCAAAGACAGTTGTCCGTGTAGCCCTTGATCTCATTGAATTAATCTCTAGAGGCCAGGAACGGGAATGTCACTAGCTTTCAAGGGAATGTGTCACCCCTATTGTGGGCCATTATCTACAGTAATACATGAGGAGTATACGGAACCATTCAATTCAATAGTTCCGCCAAAAAAACTGAATGTACTCCGTATGCATTCCGTTTGCCTATTTACGTTCAAAGATAGAACATGTCCCATTGCCCGCAAATCACGTTCTGTGGCTCCATTCAAGTCAATAGGTCCGCAAAAAAACGGAACACTTACTCCGTATCCGTTCAGTTTTTCCGTATCCGTTCTTGCAGAACCATCTATTGAAAATTTTATGCCCCGCCCAATTTTTTCTATGTAATTACTGTATACGCCATACGTAAAACGGAACAGAACCGGAAACACTACTGAAACAAAAAAACGGCCCACAAAACAGTGAAAAAGCCAGTCGTGTGAACGAGCCCTTACTCTAGGCCACAAGGGAATTAAACCTTTAATTTTCTCAGTGACAGAATTATGTGCAGAATCCATGCAGTAAGTGAGCACAGCATGAAGTCTGAGCGAATACTCGGGTGCAGCCATGAACCGCAGAGAGAAGCAACAGAAAAAGTATTTTCTGGCAAATCTGGCTCTACAGCCAAGTAATATGCAGCAGTGGTCGTTATGGACTGTTGTAGACCAGAGTTAATAACCTTAGTTGGTCCATTTTACAAGTTGTATAAATGGGCAAGGAAGGTCTGACCTCCTCACTACACAGGACAGCCTTTCCCAAAACTTGGTTCCACTCGATGGAGTTTAGCACCCTTGTGGAACTCATGAGGCTCCTTTGTCTCCTGAAGGCCTACCACCACCACCCCACGTACGGTCTTGCTAACACTTCCTAGCCTCATTTGCTTGTCTTCTCCATGCTTTCTTTGCATATTTTGGTATCCCCATCCTTTCTCTGCTGATACTTGATAACGGCAGGGAAAATTAAGTGAGTCAGCAAAACCTGTTACCAACACCTACAATTATTTTATTGTTTTGCTGTAATGTGCTGAGTCCTGTTCCTTTGACATGTGATGCAAGACTTCTCTTATGGGATAAAGTAATTTATGTATTCTAAGGCTATTTGTCCTGTATTGATATTTGCCCACAATTCGAAGAAATTAGCCTTTTTATTGCATCTGCCCAGCAATCTCCAGCCATGTACTGAATGCTCTGCAACAAGACTTCAGGGTCAGGCGTGAGCACATCTTTACTGCCTGGCCCTGTCAGTCAAAGCAGTGGGGGCACGGCCAGCAGAGAAAGTGAGTGAAGCCTTGGGTGCAATGCCCACGTCCTCACTGCACCAGGGGACTAATTTACATAACATAAAAAGGCTTAGAGTACCTGTCACCACTGCTGACATGCCTTTTCTAATAGCTACAAAATGCATTCCCTGTGTAATAATTCTGGAGCATCTATTCTTATGACTGTTGTAACATTGCTTTATTATTTGTACTAGAAGTTATGAATGAATTGCTAGCAGTTTGCAGTAATGGTATAGAGGAGTGGTAACCAGTTGGTGGTGTGTACCTACACAGTCTCACTTTATCCAATCAGTGCTGCCATTTTCAGACTGTGTAAGTACACCCCCCCCCCCCCCCCCCTTCTCCTCTGTACCCTTACTGCAGACTGGCAAGAGTCACAAGAACAGACGCTCCATACATTTAATGAGAACTCTGGCAGAGCTGTAAACTGCCTAAAAGTGATAATTGGCACTTTTTCTTCCCTGCTGCCTCCACTGTTACCCTCCAGTTCTACACACTGCTGTTTGTTTTCCTGGCTACAGATGGGATTCCATGTCCATCATATAACCGCTGCAGCCAATCAATGGCCTCAACAGCGACATCCAATATACCACTGAGTCCAGTGACTGGCTGCACGGTGAGTTACTCTTGCAGCTAGTAACATGATGTGAGCAGCGCAGGAGCAGTGACACTGGAAGCAGCAGGGAGAAAACGGATGTCTATTTTTGACCATTTAAAGCTGCTGCCCAAGTCTTTATTCAACTCTGACAACCCCTTTAAAAATAATCTATTCTATTCTATTCAGAGAAGCCACAAAGCCTTCCGTTAGAAAGTGAAGGGTCAACTATCCACCAAGTGTGAATGTTTTATGGAGATCAACTAACAAAGACTGGATAACTCTGCCTGTTCTCGCACCGCAAGGATGAATATGAATGGCCAGAAAATAACAGAGCGTCCTAAGAGAATAAGGGACCATTCACACGTCCGCAAAATGGGTCCGCATCCGTTCTGCAATTTTGTGGAACAGGTGCGGACCCATTCATTTTCAATGGGGCCGGAATGTGCTGTGCATTTGCCGATCCGCACTTCCGTTCTGCAAAAAAATAGCACATGTCCTATTCTTGTCCGCAAGAAATTACATTTTCTATGAGAGTGCCGGCGAAGTAGGGTCCGCAAAATGCGGAATGCACATTGCCGGTGTCCGTGTTTTGCGGATCCATGAATGGACCCTAACACAGATGCATTTATTATTTTTGCTATGTCAAAAAACTATCATAGTTTGTTAGTGGAAGTGTCAGTAGTATGTTAATGGTAATATACGGTATGGATTATCTTGTGAACATGCCATGAATAAATATCATTTATCCCCTACCTGGAAACCATGTGATGCATTTAACTGGCTAAGGCCTCTTGCCCACGAACGTAAGGGCTCGTGCCCGTGCTGCGGATGGCAAATTGCAGTCCGCAATGCACGGGCACCGACCATGGGGCAGCCACATGCGGATCGCGGACCCATTCACTTGAATTGGGTCCGCGATCCGTCCGTTCCACCAAAAGATAGAACAAGTTCTATTTAAAAAATAATAATATTTTGATATACTTTATTTTTCTATATATTTTTTTTACCATACATATTACAACGAGCAAAATAAAGATACAGCGTACATGAGACTTCTAAAGCGACATTCCAGTGAAACCATAGCACAGTGAGAATTAAACAACGCGTCTATCGCACCCCAAAGGGGCTCGACAAGTAACATAATCATGGTAACACAGGAGTCAGGTGATACGATTTTTACACTCCTGTATATACATTCATATTCCCTCTCTCAACGTTAGCGTACGGGTTTATCCTGAGGTGTTCCACTTGTCCCAGATTTTAATGTATTTATCATGGGATCTATTCAGCCAACTAGTCATCTCTTCAAATTGAGAGATCTGATTCACTTTCGCCCTCCATTCCCGGACCGTGGGGGGATTTTTGTCCAGCCAATGTAAAGGTATCAAGGATTTTGCAGCTGCGATAAGATGTGTCACCAAATTATTCTTAGCTGGGGTATACTGACTGTTTTGAGAAGACTACCATCATGTGAGGTGAGCTGTCTAATCTCTTCAGTGATCTCCCACCAATATGTCTGTATCTGAGTACAAGTCCACCAAATATGGTAAAGTGACCCAGTCTCGCTCTCACACCTCCAGCACCTCTGGGTAGGCGCCAGTCCCCTATTGAAAAGGAACTCTGGCGTTCTATACCATCTAGTGAGCAATTTGAAATGGCTTTCCTGAAGCTTCACGCATTGCGAAAAGTCGTGTGACGTTGCCAACACATTTTTTGTTTCTTGTTGTGCGAGTACCATTTTCAGCTCTTTTTCCCAATCCAACAAGTATGTCGGTTTCAAGTTCTCTCCCTGTTCTCCAAGAAGGAGGTAGAACCTGGAGACTTTTCTTTGCTTACTTATTGGGGTATGCAACAGTTTTTCAAACTCAGTCAAAGGTCTCTGGAGTATATATTTCTTTTTCACTCTCCCGCACACAGAACGTATCGGAGATTCCTTTAAGAAAAACGTTGATGAATGCCTAAGGGATTCTGGGAATACTGCCCCCAGAGAAGCCTCCATGTCCGTCTAATTCCTGTGTACTAATTTGTGAAAAAGATCTCCATACCTCAGGGGCATTTTGGCCTGCCATGTCCGCCAGGTATGGGAGGAGGGACCCTGGCATCATAGGGGATGGGGTGGGAGCTATCTTTTCCCCTAACATCTTCCATACGTCGCAGACACCTCTAAACATTGGATCCAAGTCTGATGTCTCTTCCTTATGTTTATACGGCAGCCAAAGGTATTTCAGGAACGAAGAACCCACACTATACTCACAGATATCTCTCACATCAGCTTGTCTTAGGTTCTGCGAGTCCAGACCATCTGTTTAATTGTATAGCTTGATAAAATTTATCTACGTCTGGGAAGCCCAGCCCACCATTTTCTCTATGTCTAGTCAATACTTTATAGGAGAGTCTAGGCCTCTTTCCATTAAGATACCTGGAGAACATCTTTTTTATGGTCGCAAGGAAACTAGGCGGGAGACTTATAGGAACCATTTGCAACACATATAGGAGCTTGGGTAGTACCTAATGCCTTAATGACGTTCTTCCTACCCATCCATGATAGAAAAGGGATGTTGTACTTCTGTAATAGCTGTTTTATGTTTTCTGCGAGGGGAATGTAATTGTATTTGAATAGGTCTTCCAGGTGTCTCGGAATTTGTATACCAAGATGTTTTATGGGGCCAAGGGACCAGTGAAATGGCAATGATGACTGCAGCAAAGTTACCTAGGAATCCTGAAGAGTAATATTTAAGATTTCAGATTTGGTGTGATTTATTTTAAAATCCTATACTCTGCTGAAGTCATCTATTTGTCCCTCCAATGCACTCAGTCCCTTTTCAGGGTTTGCGACGAGAAATAGGTAGTCTGCAAATGCTGTGCATTTAAGTTTTCTAGTTCCGTATTTAATTCCCGATATGTCCTGTGCTTGTCTCACTGACTGCAATAGGGTTTCTGCAACCACGATAGTGTGCCATTGACTTTCAGTCTTGCGTGGGGCTGTTCATATAGGGTAAATACTGATTCTATGAAGGAGTCTGGTATGGCAAATTTCTCCAGAATAGATTTCATATAACTCCAATTGACCCTATCGAACGCCTTTTCGGCGTTGATACCCAAAAGTACTAGAGGTATTTTCCTAGTGTGGGCTATGTGTATGGAGTGGAATAGTCAGAGTTATCCTTTCCTTCCCTCCCTTTGACAAATCCTGACTGTTCACATTGTATTAATAAGAGAAGTACCTTACTCAGTCTGGTAGCGAACAATTTCGCCCAAATCTTCAGATCCAGGTTCAATAATGATATTGGTCTACAGCTGCCACAATTTTGCGGGCCCTTGCCTTCTTTGTGTATCAAGGTTACATGAGATTCCTGCGTTTGCCTAGGGAGAGTGTCACCCTGTAGTAGTACATTACACACTGCTGTGAATTTAGGGATAAGTATTTCTGGAAACTTTTTATAGTAGAGAAGGGGGACCCCATCAGGGCCTGGACTTTTACCCGAGGGAAAGCTGTATATTATTTGTTTCATTTCCGAGTGGGTGGCAGGAATAGTCAGGCAGGAAGCCATTTCAGGTGATACCGCGGGGAGCTGAGCGCATCTAAATACTTAGCGATATTTTGTTTTCTATGATCTCCCTGCTCTGGGCCTTGATTTAAATTTAAAATTGTATAACGCTGTATAGAAACTCTGGAATGTTTTAGCTATCGCTGGAGTGTCCTTGTGTACAGCGCCGTTCCGTCCCTTCACCTTGGCTATGTTTGTCATGCTCTTGTTTTTTTTTTGAGAAGCGAGGTAATTAGCTTCCTGCCCTTATTACTGTGAGCGTATACTTCATGTTGGAAGTATAGCATCTGGTTCGTTATTCTCTGTATCAAGAGTTTACGTAGTTGAACCATAAGGTCTGTTAGTTCTCCTTGGAAGGCTCTACTAGCGGATTGCTTATTACATTTTTCCGCTGTAGCTATTTGTGCTTGCAGGGAGTCAATCATCCTTTGCCGATCTTTTTTGACTTTGGTGCCTAAAGCAATGAATATTCCCCTATCTCTAACTGAGATTCGTTGAGTCTCCAGCTCCAGTCCCTCCTGGTCATGGAGTCCAAGGCAAAGGCTGCAGTGCACGGAGCGTGATCAGAAACGGTGATGCTTCCTATCCCAGCTGTGCTGAAAGAAGGCAAGAGCGAGACAGATGTGGGTTGGAATAGAAGGAATAATCCTTCACTGTCGGATTAAGAGATCTCCACACATCTATCAGCTGAAGCTCTTGGAGTTTACTGTGCAGCTAATATGTTTTTGCGCTATATGTGACCTGGAGGTAGAGGAGTCAACTGTAGGATTAGGGACTAAGTTAAGATCTGCACCAACAATAATAGTCCCTTCAGCAAAAAGTTTGATCTTATGAAAGGCCTTTATAAGCCACTGTACTGTAGAGGTGTTCGGTGCGTAGAGATTCACTGTGGCGAAACCAACCTCGCCACTGGGTTTTGGAGAGGCCTGGCTGCTGGCCTCTTGCCCCAGGATTATGGGCCATATACTAACCTTTAAACCCCTGAACCTATTCAAGTGAATTTTGGATAGGTTTGTCGCCAAGTTATACTGTTTAAATTGATGTAAGTTATATGTATGGCCAATGTAAACTCACAAAGTTGTAACAATTTATAATAAGTGTAACTTGTCAGCTTGGGCGAAAAATGCTGGGTGTGTTTCTATTGTGCCATTGTCACATTGTGTGTTTAAAGGGTGATGTCTGTCCTATTGTCTGCATATGTGTATTGGTGACTTCTCTTTGTCTTGAGAGATAATTGGATTACGCCTCGGGTGTCTCCAGGGCAGAGAGGAGGAAACCATGATGCATTGTGGGGATGTATTGTCTCTGTGTATCCTACAGTGCTGCATATCTGTCCTATGTCACAAGTCTTCATTCTGGTCCCCTAGGGGCGTGTACACCAGATGGGCTTGGTTGTTTTATACCTCCCTGTGGGCGGACCTGTATTTGCAACAACTGTAATAAAAACCAGGCTGGGTGTGCCAGCACCTCAGACCACTGCTTGATCCCCAACACGGAGCCTTGTCTCGTTATTGGGGGGGATCCGCTGTATGCTGTTAGAGACTGATTGCCAGGAGTGTAAGCTGATTCCTGTTCGTCTGCTAGCAGCTATTCGTGAGGTTCCTGTTTGGAGTGCTATTTTGTATCCGGTTCGGGGGGTTGGTGTTCTGCAGTAGCTGTGCCTGTCTCTCAGAAAGGGGCATATCGCCTAAACGGATTTTAACCCCTTGTCTGCTGAAACGGTCCGTAACCTTGGTGGCAAGCAGCGGGATCGTTCCCACAGCCCAGAAGGACAGCTACAAAGAAACATTATTTCCTGGAATTACAATTTGAGGGCAACGCATGTCCCAGTACAGCGACCCTGACAGCACCAGAATGGAAACAGCATTGGAGTACGATGAGGGTGTCATGGATGACCGAGATGCAGTCCGCAAAGGCATCTGGTACCAGGTACTGTGTATTGTGGAGTATATGCAGGACGAGAGACTCCCCACGGAAGACCAGCGGTTGCAGAAGAGAGTAGCCCTGCGGATGCCCTTCCTGGGAGAGCAGCCCCGGGAGGAATGGGTAAAAGAATTGGAACTCCTAGCATGGCGGGAGCTGTGGTTGGAAGATGCCTACCAGGCGCTCTGGTGGTATGGGGCACAGTACCTACCCAGGACAGCTGAGCATGACAAGCCGGAGGGAGAGGAGTTTGATGGTCCTGGCTTGTTATGGGAGACTTTTTCAGAGCTGGAGTTTGGGAGCCCTACATAAGCCCGGTTCCATGATCTCTTGGAATGGAGGGAGAGCAGGTATGACTGGGACGACACTCATGAGATTGAGCAGGACCTGGTCCACCTGGTGACCCGGGAGATGGAGCTGGAACAGGGCTACCAGCAGCTGTTCCACGCCAGTGAGAAGGCTAAGCAGGACAGTAAGGTGACAGACCCAGATCCAGACCCATTCAGCTGGGCAGATATTGTAGCGTGTTACTGGGAAGGACCCCAGGTGGCCGGTAGAGATGGGACCGAGGTCTCTCCACCGGTCCTGCAGGGAATTGGGAGTCCAGTCTCCATTCCCCAGCGGCAGTGTGAAGTGCAGGGAGAGGAGAGCAGCGTCCTCCCTCCCCAGCGGCAGGCTGAGTTACAGGGGGCAGAGGTAGTTGTTCCTGCCCCCCAGCAGCAGAGTGATTTTTTGGGAATTGGGAGCCCAGTCTCCATTCCCCAGCGGCCGAGTGATGTGCCGGGAATTGGGAGCCCAGTCTCCATTCCCCAGCGGCAGAGTGTCCAGCAGGGAATAGAGAGCCCAGTCTCCTTTCCCCAGCAGCAGGACACTGTATTGGGAGCGGAGGCGGTCGGTCGCCCTCCCCAGCGGCTGGAAGTATGTATGGGAGAGGAGCCTGTTACCCCCTCTCCCCAGCGGCAGCTTAACGCACCAGGGGGAGACAGTAAGCCCCACAACAGTGCAGATGGGACAGTGGTCTCTGCACTTACAGCACAGGGGGTAGAGACAGTCGGTCTCCCCCTCCAACAACCAGACTCTAAGCCAGGGAGCAACGCGGAGACCGGGAGTACCAGCTTCCAACATAACCTTGGTGGACTCACTGGACAGAGACAGGCTACCAAATGCAACAGGTCCAGTATTGGGTTGTGGGTGGGCTGCCAGACTAACTCAGGTACCGACCGGCGTGAGGTCAGGTATCTGGTTAGTCTTCCCTGGGGAAGGGCGATGTGTGGCGAAACCAACCTCTCCACTGGGTTTTGGAGAGGCCTGGCTGCTGGACTCTTGCCCCAGGATTATGGGCCATATACTAACCTTTAAACCCCTGAACCTATTCAAGTGAATTTTGGATAGGTTTGTCTCCAAGTTATACTGTTTAAATTGATGTAAGTTATATGTATGGCCAATATAAACTCACAAAGTTGTAACAATTTATAATAAGTGTAACATGTCAGCTTGGGAGGAAAATGCTGGGTGTGTTTCTATTGTGCCATTGTCCCATTGTGTGTTTAAAGGGTGATGTCTGTCCTATTGTCTGCACATGTGTATTGGTGACTTCTCTTCGTCTTGAGAGATAATTGGATTACGCCTCGGGTGTCTCCAGGGCAGAGAGGAGGAAACCATGATGCATTGTGGGGATGTATTGTCTCTGTGTATCCTACAGTGCTGCATATCTGTCCTATGTCACAAGTCTTCATTCTGGTCCCCTAGGGGCGTGTACACCAGATGGGCTTGGTTGTTTTATACCTCCCTGTGGGCAGACCTGTATTTGCAACAACTGTAATAAAAACCAGGCTGGGTGTGCCAGCACCTCAGACCACTGCTTGACCCTCAACACGGAGCCTTGTCTTGTTATTGGGGGGGATCCGCTGTATGCTGTTAGAGACTGATTGCCAGGAGTGTAAGCTGATTCCTGTTCGTCTGCTAGCAGCTATTCGTGAGGTTCCAGTTTGGAGTGCTATTTTGTATCCGGTTCGGGGGTTTGGTGTTCTGCAGTAGCTGTGCCTGTCTCTCAGAAAGGGGCATATCGCCTAAACGGATTTTAACCCCTTGTCTGCTGAAACGGTCCGTTACATTCACCAGTGTGAATTTACGAAGCGCAAGTTCCCCTTTCAACAGGAGCATTCTACCGTCTGCATCCGAGAGTTGTTGCTCAAATATGAATTATACTGTATGGTGAATAGCTATAGACACTCCCTTAGATGCAGAGGATGGATGCGTACTATGGAACCATTGCTTATATGGATGCGCTGGTAGTTTTGGTATTCTGCCAGAGCGGAAATGCGTTTCTTGTAAAAAAATAAAAAAAAATAAAAAAATAAACCAAAAAAAAACAAAACACTATTTCTGAGTTTAGTTTGCGTACCGTAAGCATCACTTGGCTGCGCTTACATGAGGAGTTCATGCCTTTTACATTGAATGTGGTGATCTTAATATCCCTCATGCCGAGATATATTGTCTCAATACCACTTACACCACAGAAAAGTACAAGACAGCAGAATCCAGGGCGTGTAGTCGCCCAAACCTCGCAAGTGCGTCATAGACAAGGAGAGATAGGAAATGTAGGGGAGGGGGGTGTATATATGGGAGAAAGGAGTTAGGAGGAGAAGGAGTTGTGTTCCAGTGAGCTTTAGCACAATGTACAAAATGAACAAAGTAACAATCTCGGCTATATTATTAAACTAGAATGAAATAGGCTTATTGCTCAGAAATAGCCAGTTTCCCAATTGAACAACTAGGCCCAAAAGGGTATATACCCTTTGAAGAAAAACTAGTTCTAAGTGATTGGGATGAAAGACAAAGCTGTTCTGACGCAGATCCTACTCTGGGGGGAAGACAATACTCTGTCAATGTGGGGAGGACTCAAAGGGATATCAGAAAACCTCACCTGGTCGCCCACCCCAAGCATCCTGTTATACCTTATGTAATATGTTCTATAGTAACCTTAACCCCTTAAAGGACCCGGCCCTATTTCACCTTACGGACTTGGCCATTTTTTGCAAATCTGACCAGTGTCACTTTAAGTGCTGATAACTTTAAAAACGCTTTGACTTATCCAGGCCATTCTGAGATTGTTTTTTCGTCACATATTGTACTTCATAACACTGGTAAAATGAAGTAAAAAAAAATCAATTTTTATTTATAAAAAAAAATACCAAATTTACCAAAAATTTGTAAAAAATAGCAAAATTTCCAAGTTTCAATTTCTCTACTTCTATAATACATAGTAATACCTCCAAAAATAGTTATTACTTTACATTCCCCATACAATTTCAAAATTTCACTTTTGACAGATTTTCCATTTTAATATTTTTTTTCCAGTTACAAAGCAAGGGTTAACAGCCAAACCAAACAATATTTATTGCCCCGATTGTCGTTTACAGAAACACCCCATATGTGGTCGTAAACAGCTGTACGGGCACACGGCAGGGCGCAGAAGGAAAGAAATGCCATACGGTTTTTGGAAGGCAGATTTTGCTGGACTGGTTTGTTTGACACCATGTCGCATTTGAAGCTCCCCTGATGCACCCCTAGAGTAGAAACTCTAAAAAAGTGGCCCCATTTTAGAAACTACGGGACAGGGTGGCAGTATTGTTGGTACTAGTTTAGGGTACATATGATTTTTGTTTGCTCTATATTACACTTTTTGTGAGGCAAGATAACAAGAAATAGCTGTTTTGCCACAGTTTTTATTTTTTTGTTATTTACAACATTCATCTGACAGGTTAGATCATGTGATATTTTTATAGACCAGGTTGTCACGGATGCGGTGATACCTAATATGTGTATACTTTTTTTTATTTATGTAAGTTTTACACAATGATTTCTTTTTTGAAGCAAAAAAAAAATAATGTTTTAGTGTTTCCATAGTCTGAGAGCCATCAGTTTTTCAGCGATTACCTTGGGTAGGGTATGATTTTTGTGGGATGAGATGACGGTTTTATTGGCACTATTTTGGGGTGCGTGTGACTTTTTGATCGCTTGCTATTACACTTTTTGTGAT
Organism: Bufo bufo; assembly: GCF_905171765.1. Lineage (NCBI taxonomy): Eukaryota > Metazoa > Chordata > Amphibia > Anura > Bufonidae > Bufo > Bufo bufo. Next base: position 161,796,567 of record NC_053397.1, read on the forward strand.
GTAAGGTGACAAAAAATGGTTTATTTAGCACAGTTTTTATTTTACATTTTTTACGGTGTTCATCTGAGGGGTTACGTCATGTGATATTTTTATAGAGCCGGTCGATACGGACGCGGCGATACCTAATATGTATACTTTTTTTTAATGTAAGTTTTACACAATGATTTCATTTTTGAAGCAAAAAAAAATCATGTTTTAGTGTCTCCATATTCTGAGAGCCATAGTTTTTTCAGTTTTCGGGCGATTATCTTAGGTAGGGGCTCATTTTTTGTGGGATGAGGTGACGGTTAGATTGGTACTATTTTGGTGGGAAAACGCCTTTTTGATCGCTTGCTGTTGTACTTTTTGTGATGTAAGGTGACAATTTTTTTTTTATTTAGCACAGTTTTTATTTTTTACATTTTTGTTCATCTGAGGGGTTAGGTCATGTGATACGTTTATAGAGCCAGTCGATACAGACACGGCGATACCTAATATGTATACTTTTTTTTTCCCTATTTTTTTTTACTTTATTTGGGAAAAATGACATTTTTGTTTATTTTTACTTGAAACTTTACATTTTTGGGGGGGGAAAGTTTATTTTTCAACTTTTTTTTTCACTTTCTTTTTTGTCCCACTTTGGGACTTGAACTTTTGTGTGTCTAATCCTTTACAATACATTCCAATACTTCTGTATTGGAATGCATTGGCTGTATGAGTAATACTGTGTGTATTACTCATACAGCTTCCGGCCTGTGAGATCCAGGGGGCTGGATCTCACAGGCTCTTCACCGGAAGGCAGCGCGCTGCCTTCTATGGCATCGGTCCAATGAGCAATAGCGGAGGCAGCATATCCGGTGAAAAAAATCCCTTTATTGGGAACTGCTTACATGTAAAAACGTAGTTACAGGAAAATTGCTACCGATATCATAAACCAACTGATAGGAACAACCTGTTGAAATTTGACAGTAACCATCCCCGTCGGATGGTGAAGTCAACTCCTGAGAGTGAGACGAGTGGTGTCTAATGATGAACAGTTTGGTACTAGAGTTGACGAGATGGGGAAAAAATTCCTTAATAAGGGTTATCCATACAAATTGGTGGACAAAATGAAACAAAAAAGGTGGCGGCTGTTGACTGTGAGTCTACGCTTCAAGGATGATGTTCTCGTAATGACAACTAACCCCAAAACATCCCTCCCTAAATTACAGACTCACCTCATGGCGTATAGCTCAATATCTGATTTTAAAATCAATGCTAATAAATCTTTGGTTCTTTGCCTAGGTATCTCCCAACCAACCCGACTTTTCCTAATGAAGGACTCCCCATTTAACTGGTCATCCCCCAGCATTACGTATCTAGGGGTTAAAATCAGCTCCGACATATCGGAACTCTTCTCCCTTAACTATATCCCCCTGAGGAAATCTATCTTCGATTCCATTGATAATTTGGCCCGAGCTAATCCAACTCTCTCTTGGTTTGGTCGAAAGAACATCCTCTTGTCCCTGATACTTCCCAAACTCACATATCTGCAACAAGCTCTCCCCATATCTGTTCCTAAGCAATATTACACCTCGATAATGAGGAAATTTAGCTCTTTTATCTGGAATGGGAAGAGAGCAAGGCTGCCCCTCTCACTCCTCATCAAACCCAGACATGCAGGAGGGATAGGCCTGCCAAGCCCTGAATTATATGGGAGGGCTATCCTTCTATCTCGTGCACTAGCCTGGTTGAGTCCTTCCCCATGTTCCACAGTGGCACAAATAGAAATAGACATACTGAACACACCAGCTAGGGCACTACTATTGGGCCAAGTAACTGTTCTTTATCGTCATATGTCAGCATACCCAATCATTCGGGCCACACTAGAAGCTTGGAAGTGGTTATCACAAACTCACTGCTCCATCCCTTTCTCTTCGCCCACACTTACAGTATCAGATGCATTGAACACAGCCCCCCATATACTAAGGAATGCCACCTCACCAGGATTGCTATCCACTTCGACACCATTAACATCCTTAGCCCTTCCGTCTGGAGAATGGATGGACTCTAGGGACATGAATGCTCTACTTAACCCTCACCCATGTGACTTTATCCCTGTAACCTACCTTAGGGCTTACTTAAAACAACACATCAAAACAGGAGATCTACTCCGCCCCTTAGTCTGGATTGAAGCTTTATCTGTCTCACAAATATTGCCCAGAAAGCTCATCTCTCGGCTGTATAACAAATTACGTTTACCACCAATGCTAGCTAAACCATCCTTCGTCAGGCAATGGGAATTAGACTTAGATATTACAATCCCCTTTGATTCACTGCCCAGGTTCCTTGATTCCCCCCACGGTGTCTCCCGCTGTGTCAGGATCCGGGAAAACAGTTACAAAATACTCACAAGGTGGTATAACACCCCAGATAAGATATCAAGATTTGCTGGTTCGGCTACTGATAGGTGCTGGAGATGCCTGGGGGAGAGAGGCACCTTCCTCCATATATGGTGGACATGCCCTCCCATACAGAAGTGGTGGGACGACATCTTCGCTACAGCAAACAAGGTCTGTGGAACTAAATTCCAGCCTTCCCCACAGGTAGCTCTTCTTTCATTCTCCCAAGACAATGGGAAAGATAAACTACCGTTTGTATTTATGCAGTTGATTACAGCGGCTCGCCTCCTATTACCCAAATTCTGGCTACAGACTACAGTTCCAACCCTAGATCAATGGACACAGAAAATAGACCAGATTCATAGATTCGAGGAACTCTCCTCATGGGAATCCCGTACACACAAGGTTTTCCTCAAAAAATGGGCACTATGGATAACCTTTAGAACACCCAAACCCTAAACCCCTTAACAGAACCTGCTGGAGGTCCTGAATCTACAGCCACTGAATATAGATATAAAAAATGCTTAAAATTCGCCCTATCTACATGCAACCTTTACAATGGCTTCATATTGCCATACTGATAGAAGGCCAATCATACCTCTTGATATAAATAGAGTGACTACTTTCTACCCTCCTCACGAAAAGTTGTCCCGGACCTAGATAACAATGCTAGACGACACCGAATCTCACACAGGTTTTTGTGTTCGCTTGTGTGTTTCTTTCTTTGCTTGTCTATCTACTTACTATGATTCTAACAAACGCTCTCATACATCTGACATGTATTTATAAGCATAAAGTATGTACCTTTGACAATTACAATAGCTAGGCCTGCGCGCCTACACGTCAGTACCTTGTAACCTTACACCCGTATTCGTGTTTGTTCTTTTAAAAAAAAAACTTACAATAAAAATATAAAAAAAAAAAAAAAAAAAAAAAAAAAAAAAAAGAAGAGCAAGGAACAAAAACGTATTCCCTTTGTTTCCACGTATGGTGCCCATAGTGGGGAGATTGCACGTATTATACGTAAGGAGTGGCATATCCTACAGAAAGGGTTGCCTATGATAGGCGAGTTTGAGCATTTCCCCATGATGGCGTACAAAAGAGGTGCCAATTTATGAGATAAATTGGTTAAGACAGAAATGGGGGATTCCCGGGGGGATGGACAAAAGGTATCTGGCGCCAAGGAGGATGGGTTGTTATCCCTGCCTTGGGTGCTGCAACTGTGGCAATATGGTTAAGGGTGATACCTTTGCCCATCCCTACAGCGGTAAACCCTATAAAAGAAAAGTTTTACACATGTAGGTCTCGTGACGTGGTGTATATGATCACATGCCCTTGTGGCCTCTTCTATATAGGTGAGACCACAATGGAGCCAGCAAGATAATCACGGACATGGGGAAGAAAACAGGCCAGTCAAAGCCTCTCCTCCTCTCCTTTCCAGGCTTCTATGGAACACCAAAATTGCATCCAATAGTGAAGTACCGTCATGCAAATTGGAGTAAAAAATGGTTTTATTATACTCACAATGTACAAGTATATACAGGCAGTATACAATCGATCAATCACCCGACCCGGGTTTCGCTCAGTCGAGCTTCGTCAGGGGTATTCATCCCACCCACTCCAGGGCGGTCTTATAACGGGTCAGGTTGGTTTGCACCCGCCTACCCACTCACACATGATCCAATCAATTATAAATTTAGACATCAAATCACACAAATACATGTCCAATAAAACAATGTAAAATACATAAAATAGCAAATACATAAAAGACATAAAACAGGGACATTTCAAATAGATCTATCATACATCGGTATATAACCTCCTGTAGCGATCTAGGACTACTCCTTTACGGTCAGTTTCATTCATACTACTCCCTCTTTACTCTAATAAGTCTCCTAACCAATCGCAGACCACATTATCCTTAACCCTTCCTCCTCCATTCATAAAGACAGCAACACCCCCATATCACATGATATCTCCTGGCCAATCACAGATCAAATTAGCCTTGGCCCGCTCTCCTTCATTCATAAAAACGGCAACTCTCCCATATCACATGATGTTGTCCAGCCAATTCAATTCCACAACCTTGGAAGGTCCTAGCTCGATAAAACAACACCACACTCACAGGTCCTAGATCAACCGAGAACACGTCATTGCTTCAGGTAAGGGTGCATTCAGACGTCAGTATTTTTACCTTTCCAGATAAACGTTCCTGTTTTTTTGCGGATCCAAGAATCTGGATGACATGAGGATGCTTTTAGCATGTCATCCGCATTTTTGACGGATCCATTGACTAGAATGGGATGACGGAACGCAAAATCGGACAAATAGTAGGACAGGGTATATTTTTTTTCTAGGATCCGAATAACTGAACCCACGGAACGGAATCTGAGAGCACCATGAGTGCTGTCCGATTATTTGCGAATTCCATTGAAAATGAATGGATCCGCATAAACATTCCGTTTTTAATCGGAACAGATGCGGAACACCAAAACGGACGTGTGAATGGACCCCAAGACAAGGTTTTAAATCAAATTCGGCATTTAGGCCTTTTGGTTGTAACGTTCCCATTTTATATATCCATTCCACCTCACGTTTATTTATCTGTTTTACTCCATCCCCTCCACGCCAGTGTGGCTTGACTTGTTCCAACCCCACAAAGAACAAACCACTTGGATTTTTTTGGTGCACCAATTTAAAGTGCATCGAGACACTATGGGTTTCCAACCCCTTCTTGATATTCCTCACATGCTCCTGAATTCTTATTTTAAGCTTCCTGAGTGTACGTCCCACATATTGGAGTCCACATGGGCACTCCAACATGTAAACCACCCCTGCACTCTCACAAGTAATTTGCCCCTCAACCTTTATATCCACACTTTTTCCATTAGAGTGCACAGATTGAATATGCATTTTTTTTATCTTCCCTTTTCCGATTCTTACATGGCAAGCAGAACCCACACCAGCTAAACTTGTTCCCTTTTATTGTCTTCTCTTGATGATTATAACTATGTACTAGTTTAGTACGTAAACAGGGAGCCTTTTTGAAAATAACTACCTAACTATTTTTGTGGAATATCCTTCCCTAGCACAGGGTCATTTTTTAAAGTGGACCAATTTTTCCTAATGGCATCTTTTATCAAACCTGCCTGCGTATTGTATTGAGTTAAAAAGGAAAAGCGAAAATCTCTCAGTCTCCACCTTTCTCTTCTTTCCTTTATCTTCTTCCTCTATCATCCTGCTACATTTGGCTAATTCATCTGCCTGATACCCTTTCTCCCTGAACCGTTCCTTAATGACCTCGCTTTGTGTTCTAAAATCCTCCACTTTGGTACAATTTCTAAAGACCCTCTTTATTTTTCAGCCACGGTGTATAATGGCAGCTGGAGGTATCTATATAGCCTTTAACATCAGTCTCTTTAAAAAAACGTTTTGGTTTTAAGCTGGTTGCCCTCAACAAAAAGTGTCAAATCCAAAAAATTAACGGAGGTATCGCTGACTGTACTAGTGAAGAATAAATTCCATTGATTTTCATTTAACCCCTTGATGAAATCTAGCAGGCCCTGTTTCTCCCCCTTCCACAGAACCAGACAATCATCGATAAATCTCCTCCATATTATCAATTCTCCAGCTTCCATGGTCCTATTCAACACGGGTGTAATAGTGGCACTTCACTATTGGATGCAATTTTGGTGTTCTATAGAAGCCTGGAAAGGAGAGGAGGAGAGGCTTTGACTGGCCTGTTTGCTTCCCCATGTCCGTGATTATCTTGCTGGCTTTGATTGTGGATTTTCTGTGACTTCTGAGGCAGCGCGGTCCAATCAAAAGAAACACTTTCACCTGTGTGAACTGTACCCACTTCACCATTGGGACCTGCAACGCCACTAAGCAACGTACTTTTTTGAGGCTTATTTATTATTTATAAAGAGACCACAATGGAGGCCCGCGAATGCATTAATTCCCATAAGAGCAACATTAGACAGGCACAAGTGGATAAACCTGTAGCTAAGCATTTCCTTGAGAGTGGACACTCGGTCAATCAGCTGCGGTTCCGGATTATCGACTCAGTCGGTAAAATGAGACGAGGGGGTGATAGGGACCGTATTTTGCGCAAGAAGGAACTGAAGTGGATTTTTAATTGAAGGCACTCCAACCATTTGGGATGAATATTGAATTTAATGTGGGCAACATATAGGTGGTCCATGTGACAGAATGCTGAATTATGTACTCAGTTTAGTGATTTTTAATACGTCCTTGTTTTTAGTAGAGTTATACACATTTATGTCACATTGTTTTGCACACTGAACACGGCTCCATGATGCAGAAGGCAGCGGTGGAGGAATTTGCCCCGCTCCATCGCTGGAGATTGATGTATGATCGCTCCGCTCTCAATATACTGCGTCCCTAGCAACAGAGCACTGTTGATAGCTAGGACGGGCTGGTTTGCGATCATGTGACCAGAGCCAGACACATGAGTGCAAGACTCCGCCTCCCTGGACATGCGCTCTTGAAGCAGGGGGACGTGATACTGGCGTGCTGCATGGAGGTATGTGTTCCTTAGTGATTCACCCTATACATGGGAGGATGGTTGTATGTATATGAGGTGATTATGTATTCACAGACCTGTTATAGGGTGGATAATGTATTCATGATTGAAGTATGTCATTGGCCACGTCCATTTGTGGAGGTGTGGCTTCTACTTTTTAAGCAAGTGTAATTGGGGATCACTTTATGCTTGACAAAGGCTATGTCATAGCCGAAACGTAGCAATTTTCCTGTAACCACGTTTTTACATGTAAGCAGTTCCCATTAAAGGGATTTTTTTCACCGGATATGCTGCCTCCGCTATTGCTCATTGGACTGTATACTCAGGAGCCTGTGTGGATCTAGGGCTCCAGGTGGGCTGTTGCATTCTGGTCGACCGCAAGATCTGGTGAGTGCGACTTCTGATTGATATATTGCATTCAGGGTCACCTAGAATCAAGCCAACAGGAAAACACAAATAAAGGAATAGACTTATCTGAGGAACCAGCAGTTGTAGAATCTAGCAGTGAGCACAATCCAGGAAGTGGTATAAACCGCAAAGTGAAGCAGTATGGGAGGGGATATAAAGGGAGGCGATCACTGCTAATAGATGACAGCTGGGAGAGGGCGGAGAGATGACAAAACGAAACCAAAACAAAAAAGAACATCATGCAAGAGGTACTGAAGAACGTCTGTCAGAACTTCTCAGATCTGGCGGTGACAGTAGTAGGCAAACAATATTGCATCAGAGGACACCACGGAGGGTAAAAAGGGTGCACAGCTGTCTATAGCATCAAGGACAACTTAATGCAAATCAACAGTACGGAGTAGTGGTGAATTGTCAGCGTCTCTCATGATGGCGGGAAGCCCCGGGCGCAGGCCCAAGTTGTGGCAGACCGCTTCTTATAAAATGGAACAGAACAGTTGGGTCGCATGATTAATCAAGTTAGCCGAGTCGCCATTCCTGGTCATCTTGCCATGATTGATTTCCTGTGCCTTTCTCCATGAGGCCTCTCGCGGGAGTCGTGGCCATGCGGTCAGGTGCACTACTGGCATCCACGTGGGAACCTTTATGGGAGCGATTTCTAGGTCTTCCGGTGTGTGTATGGCAATCCTTTTCCCATTTTTGAGGACAGAGATGCCGAACGGGTATAGCCATGAATATGGCAGTTTATGCGCCCTCAGGGCCTCCAGGAGAGGCTTCATAATGCGGCGCTTGTTCAAGGTAGATGCAGCGATGTCCTGATATATAGCAATGTCCACTCCTGCGTATGATAGCTGGCCCCTTGCTCTGGCCGCAGTTAGAATGCGTGCGGTGTCTACAAAAGAGAATACCACATATAACATCTCTTGGTCTTTCTGTTGGCTTTGGAGCAGGCCTCGGCTCTCTATAATAACTTGTGAGGCCGCTTCTTGGCCCAAGAGGTCAGCAAATATTCGAGTCCCACTTTTCGCAGTGATTCCACCGCCCAGGTTTCCGGCAGCCCTTTTATGCACACATTTCGCCTTCTGCTGCGATTTTCTTGGTGCTCTAACATTATCAGCTCCTTGTTTTGCTCTGTAGTGTATGTCTCCAAGCATTCCTCCAAGCCCTCTGAATGCGATATAATCCCTCGAGTTGTGGCCTCTACCCGCTGCCCAATATGTATGAGCTCAGACTTCATGTCCGATAGTTCTGTGAGAACTGGTCTGATTGCCCTTTCAAGAGCTTGGAACTAAGTACCTTGGTTAAAAAGGACTTTGATACCGGCAAGCTATCGCAGGCCTCTGTTTCCTCTCCCTGCATGCTCTCCTCCTCCGACTCCTCATAGTCAGCAGTGTGCGCTGCCGCCTCCGCCATCTTAGCCCCGGCGCGCTGCACTTGCAAGTTCCTTTTTTTGAAGAAACTCTGGACGTCTGGCTGGGTTTTTAGTTTTTTCGGGGTTTCAGATCCCCTTTCCTTGCTGAATTTGCCCATCTAGATACAGGTCACTGCTAGCGAATGTGGTCTAAGACGCTTGGGTGTGGAGGAGCTGAAGCTTCACACAGCCATCCACCACGGCGTCCAGGCTCCGCCCCCCCAAACAAGTTTTATATTTTTTGCGCAATGGAAGCACAGAACACCACGGAAGTACTCCGTAGTGCTTCCGTTCCACACCGCATCTCCGGATTTGCGGACCCATTCAAGTAAATTGGTCCGCATCCGTGATGCGGAATGCACGCGGCCGGTGCCCTGTGTATCGCAGAACCGCCGTATGTGGCCTGCAATACGGCCACAGGAGCAGTACGGCCCTGTGCAAGAGGTCTAAGGCTACAGCTACACAGCAACCTTTTGTAGCGCTACTGATTGATTTTAACTCTTGAACTACAGCTGCAGTCCAAATGAATGCATTCAGTTGAATGCGGCTGTCATTCAATAGTTAAAAATCAATCAGTTGCGCTACAAAAGTCGCTGTATAGCCCTAGCCTAAATCGCAAAGATCATTTTTACTAGGAAAAAAGTTAAATAGCCAGTATTGCTAGTTTTCTGAAGTTTTATTAAAATATTTTAGTCCGTTTGATAATGACAGCAATGTGTTGGTAGCTGTAGGTCGCCCTTTAGTCCTTATAAATATCTTGTCTGTTTGATTTCCTTTCAAGGCTTTTGGCTCATCTTCTTCAAAGTTTTGTTTAGCTGAAAAATAAATATAAATTTCTATCCCATTAAACAGACCTGGTGCATTTAAACAGTACTGAAGTCACACTAGTTCAATAAACCATTTTGGTCTGTGGATCTGTACACCTCTATAAATGATTATGTTTACACTAACAGTAAATGGAAGAGTAAAGTGTATTTCTATTAGGTCCACACTAAAGCATCAGTGCCTAATGGAACGGACGGCAACTCAGAAAATAACTATTGAAATTAGGAGTGGGCGATATAAACTATATGAATTTGGGCAACGATATAGATTTTGTCTATTTTGCCCTACCGCAATACAACATGGCATGCGCCACTCTCGGCGCGCACCATGTTTTTCTGAGCCGCCACAGTGGAGTCCCTCCCTCCCCACTGTGTGCGGCTGCCGCTAACCAACAATGAGAACAGAAAGGAGTAGGAGGGGAGGGACTGAATACAAACGTAGCTTGCGTGTGCCGGCCATATCCCATACCTGGCATCTATGACTGCGCGCTGCGATCCGCCGCAAATAACCCCTTCTGATGGCAACTTCTTATTGATACAATTTTGAAGTGTGTGTGACTTTTTAATCACATTTTTTGGGTAAGAGAAGCAATGAAAAAATGGCAAATCGGCCATTTTGACCCTTTTTTTCAGTTAAGCCTCTGCTTGAAAAAGGCTCTATTACTGAGCCGAAACGTTGCACCGCACGGGTGAATAAAGGAGACATTTTTTATCATCTATAGGAGTGCCGTTCTCTTTTCTGATCTATTGTTGGGGTAAGAAGTCTCTTTCCTTATGAACGTGCACCCTTAGCCATTTTTCTTCTGTAATATATATATATATATATATATATATATATACATACATATACACATACATATATACACATATATGTATGTGTATATGAATATACACTCACCTAAAGAATTATTAGGAACACCATACAATTATTGTGTTGATTCAACAAGGTGCTGATAGCATTCTTTAGAAATGTTGGCCCATATTGATAGGATAGCATCTTGCAGTTGATGGAGATTTGAGAGATGCACATCCAGGGCACGAAGCTCCCGTTCCACCACATCCCAAAGATGCTCTATTGGGTTGAGATCTGGTGTCTGTGGGGGCCATTTTAGTACAGTGAACTCATTGTCATGTTCAAGAAACCAATTTGAAATGATTCGAGCTTTGTGACATGGTGCATTATCCTGCTGGAAGCAGCCATCAGAGGATGGGTACATGGTGGTCATGAAGGGATGGAGATGGTCAGAAACAATGCTCAGGTAGCCCGTCACATTTAAATGATGCCCAATTGGCACTAAGGGGCCTAAAGTGTGCCCAGAAAACATCCCCCACACCATTACACCACCACCACCAGCCTGCACAGTGGTAACAAGGCATGATGGATACATGTTCTCATTCTGTTTACGCCAAATTCAGACTCTACCATTTGAATGTCTCAACAGAAATCGAGACTCATCAGACCAGGCAACACGTTGCTCTTCTATCAGCTTGAATCAGTCGGCCCATTCTCCTCTGACCTCTAGCATCCACAAGGCATTTTTGCCCACAGGACTGCCGCATACTGGATGTTTTTCCCTTTTCACACCATTCTTTGTAAACCCTAGAAATGGTTGTGTGCGAAAATCCCAGTAACTGAGCAGATTGTGAAATACTCAGACCGGCCCGTCTGGCACCAACAACCATGCCACGCTCAAAATTGCTTAAATCCCCTTTCTTTCCCATTCTGACATTCAGTTTGGAGTTCAGGAGATTGTCTTGACCAGGACCACACCCCTAAATGCATTGAAGAACTGCCAGGTGATTGGTTGACTAGATCCTAATAATTCTTTAGGTGAGTGTATATATATATATAATTTTTATTTATTTTTTTAATACAGAAAGGGGGGCGATTTAAACTTATATATTTTTTTTAAATGTTGTGATCATTTTGTGCCTCATGAGTTTATTATTAATTTTATATTTGCCATTTACAGTCAACTTTGCTCATTTCTTATCCAGGCCTGCCATCTGGTGGCCAAAAGGAGATTTTTGTGAAACTCACCTGTAAAATCTTTTTCTCGTAATTTCCATTGGGGGACACAGACCATGGGTATAGCTTAGAGATATTACTAGGAGGGACACTATGCAAAAAAAGAAGCTCCTCCTCCTCGGGCTATACCCCCAGGCACCTCCAGGAGAACTTCAGTCGTTGCAAAAGCAGTAGGAGAAGGAGAACGGAAACAAAACATTATGGAAACCATCACACAGCACACCCTAAGGCGTAAACCAAAAAAGGGGGCGGGAGCTGTGTCCCCCAATGGAAATTACGAGAAAAAGATTTTACAGGTGAGTTTCACAAAAATCTCCTTTTCTCGTTCATTCCATTGGGGGACACAGACCATGGGACGTCCCAAAGCAGTCCATGGGGTGGGAAAAAAGAACAAATCCAACACCGCCAGGAATAAACGTCCAGTAGTCAAACCGGAACCACAGCCTGCAATACCCTGCGCCCAAGAGCAGCATCAGCCGAGGCCAGAGAGTGTAACTGATAAAACTTTGTGAAAGTATGTAAGGACGACCAAGTGGCCGCCTTACACAACTGGGAAACGGATGCGCGATTGCGTCTAGCCCAGGAAGCACCCACTGCCCTTGTGGAGTGAGCGGTAATCCGCGACGGCGGAACGTGGCCGCGAGCGCGATATGCCGCAGCAATAGCGGAACGGATCCACCGCGCCACGGTGACCTTGGAAGCCGCCAGGCCCTTACGGGACCCTTCAGGAATCACAAAGAGAGAGTCTGAACGCCGGAAGGAAGCGGTAGCCCCCAGGTACACCTTCAGGGCCCTGACGACGTCCAGGGAGTGGAGAGCACATTCCTTGGGGTTCACCGGAGAAGGACAAAAAGAGGGCAGGACAAGATCCTCGTTAAGGTGGAAGGGAGAAACCACCTTGGGCAAAAAAGAAGGCACCGGCCTGAGCACCACCTTATCCTGGTGAAAGACCAGAAAAGGTTCCCGGCAGGAAAGTGCGGCCAGCTCCGAAACTCGCCTGATGGAGGTTATGGCCACCAGAAAAACTACCTTCCAGGTGAGTAAAACCAGAGAGATCTCCCTCAGAGGTTCAAAAGGCGCCGCCTGAAGGGCGCGCAGAACCAAGTTGAGATCCCAGGGGGGCAAGGGAGGCACATACGGAGGAACCGAATGCGCCACCCCCTGCAGGAAGGTTTTTACAGGTCTCAAAAAGGCAATGGACCTCTGAAAAAAGATAGCCAAAGCAGAAACCTGACCCTTTAAAGAACTGAGCGACAGACCCATGTCGAGGCCGGACTGGAGAAAAGACAGCACCACTGGGACAGAGAAACGTAGGGGCGAGTAGCCCGATTTCTCACAAAACACCAGGAAGGCCTTCCAGGTGCGATAATAGATTCGTGAAGAAGCCGGCTTTCGAGCCCTGATCATGGTTCTTACCACCGCATCAGAGAAGCCTCTCTTCCTCAGGATGGCGGTCTCAACAGCCACGCCGTTAAACGCAGCTGCCGTGAATTCTGGTGGAAGAGCGGCCCCTGAGACAAGAGATCCTCTCTGTCGGGCAGAGGCCACGGAACGTCCGCCAACATACGAGCGACGCTGGAGAACCAGGCGCGACGAGGCCAATCCGGAGCGACGAGAATGGTTGGTATCCCCTCCGCCTCGATCTTGCGCAGCACCTTCGGCAACAGAGGAATCGGAGGGAAGACGTAAAGGAGGCTGAACCGCTGCCATGGAAATACCAGCGCGTCCACCCCGTCCGCCCGTGGGTCTCGAGCGCGGGCAAGATACACCGGCACCTTGTGGTTGAGCCGGGAAGCCATCAAATCTACGTCCGGACGGCCCCATCGGTGGCAGATGTCCTCGAACACCTCCGGATGGAGAGACCACTCTCCCGGATCCACCTTGGTGCGACTCAGAAAATCCGCCGTCCAATTGTCGACTCCCGGGATGTACACTGCCGACAATACTGGAACATGAGACTCCGCCCATAAGAGGATCCTCGCTACTTCCCGCATTACTGCCCGACTGCGAGTCCCGCCCTGATGGTTGACATAAGCCACAGCCGTGGCATTGTCCGACTGAACCCGCACCGGGCGAGTCGCCAGGAGAGGAGTCCAATGGGAGAGGGAGTGGAAAATCGCCCTCAATTCCCAAACGTTTATCGGGAGACGGGATTCCTCCGTCGACCAGACACCCTGAACTGTGAGGTTCCGGAGAACACCTCCCCAACCGATGAGGCTGGCGTCGGTGGTGACTATCGTCCAGGAGAACGGAAGGAAGGACTTTCCTGACGATAGGTTCAGGGGAGACTGCCACCAAGGGAGAGACGCTCGAACTTGCCGGGACAGACGAACAGGAGTGTCTAGACCCCGAGGGTTCTTGTTCCAGAGGGCAAGGATCATCTGTTGTAGCGGACGAGTGTGAAATTGGGCGTACGGAATCGCCTCGAAAGAGGAGACCATAAGGCCCAGCACCCGCATGCACTCCCGAATGGTGGGACGTGGAGAGCGTAGAAGGAGCACCATTGCCAGACGAATCTGGGAAGCCTTGGAATCTGGAAGAAACACCCGAGAAATCGAGGTGTCCAAGATCATCCCCAGGAACGAAAGTCTCTGGGAGGGGTGCAGAGAGGACTTGGGGAGATTGATCAGCCATCCGAACCGTTCCAGGGATTGAACCGTGATTCGGATGCTGTCCTCGGCCTGTGGAAGAGACGGAGCTTTTATCAAGATGTCGTCTAGGTATGGTAACAAAGAGATGCCCCTGGTGCGAAGAAGCGCCATGAGAGGCGCCAGAATCTTCGTAAAAACTCGAGGGGCGGTTGCCAACCCAAAAGGTAGGGCGACGAACTGGTAATGACGCCCCCCTATGGCAAAGCGCAGAAAGCGATGGTGGGACTCTGCAATAGGGACGTGCAAGTAGGCGTCTTGAATGTCCACAGACGCGAGAAATTCTCCTGGACTCAGAGAAGCAATAACGGAGCGAAGGGACTCCATGCGAAACTTCCGCACCCGTAGAAACTTGTTGAGAAGTTTTAGATCCAAGATTGGACGCACTGACCCCTCTTTCTTTGGAACAACGAACAGGTTTGAGTAAAAACCTGTCCCTTGCTCTTCTGGGGGAACGGGGGAAATGACACCACGGTCCAGAAGAGAGGAGACCGCAAAAAAGAGGTCCGAGGCCCTGGCTGGATCCCCCGGAACGCGAGAAGGGAAAAAACGTTCCGGCGGGCTGGACGCGAACTCCAACTTGTAGCCGGACGTCACCACTTCCAGAGCCCAGGCGTCCTGAACGTGAGCCCTCCAGACCTGTTGAAAGGAGAGCAGACGGCCCCCCACCACGAGGGGTGGGGGCACCCCTTCATGCGGAGGGTTGCTTGGGAGCAGGAGGACGGGCTGACTGCGCCCGAGGCCGCCAAGAAGGCTGGGGCTTGAAGAAAGGCTTCTTGCGGGAGTCCTGGGACCCCCCTGCCGATGAGGATGACGGCGTCCTGGCAGTGGAGAAGCGACGAAAGGACTGGCCCCGGAAACCTGAAGGCCGAGACCGAAAGGGACGCTTGGTCCTGGGCTGGGGTAGATGAGTGCTCTTGCCCCCTGTTGCGGCAGAAATGAATTCATCTAGTTGAGCCCCAAAGAGCCTGGACCCTTCAAAGGGAAGGTTAGCGAGGGATCGCTTGGATGAGGCATCAGCATCCCACACCTTCAGCCAGACCTCCCTGCGCTGAATGACAGAGAGGGCCGAAATACGGGCAAAGAGGGAGCCGATGTCCATTGAAGCCTCACAGAGATATTTAGACGCTTGAGACATCTGGATGATAAAATCCAGAGTATCTGCAGAGGCGTCCTGCTCTGACAGATCCTGGTGGTGGCGCTGCAACCACGTTGTAAGGGCTCTGGCGACCCAAGCCGACGCAAAGGCCGGTCGCAGGGAAGCGCCCGCCAGCGAGAAGATGGACTTGGAAAGTGAATCCAAACGTCTGTCCACCGCATCCTGCAGAGAGGAACCGTCTAGGACGGGAAGGGCCGTGTTCTTGGCTAACCTGGCCACCGGAGGATCTACCTTAGGGGAAGAAGTCCACTTTTCCACTGTGTCAGCTGGAAAAGGATAAAGCGTATCCATACGCTTGGTGGCCGAAAATTTTTGATTAGGTCGATCCCAAGCTTTTGATAGGACCGCAGTGAATTCCTCGTGAATAGGGAACACGGCGGACTCCTGTTTCTTGGGTGGAAAAAGGGAGAACTCCCGACTAGTGGAGGGAGGAGAATCCCCTTGTATATTAAAAGTGTCACGGACAGCTGCCACCAACTCGGTTACCATGGTGGAAAGCTTAGGCAGGGGTTCCCGCTCCGTGACTTCGTCCGATCCGGACAATTCCCCATCGGATTTGCGCTCCCTGCGAGGGGGAGAGTCAACCGGGCATGCCTCAAGGCGAGGGGGAGAAGCGGAGTCATCCGAGGAGGAATGCTGCCGCTCACGCTGCCTTTTAGAAGTCAGACGCCCTCTGTGAGAGTCGCTGAGAGGGGATGGAGTGGTGGATGCCACTGGAGTAGTAGCCGCCATGCGCTCCATGAAGGACATGGCTGCCTTGGCAACTAAGGCCAGATCAGCTGCCGCATTAGACATGGCGGAGGCCCAGGCGGGTACCGCTGGATCCGCAGGGGCAGAGGGAGGACCGGGCTGAGCAAGAGAAGGAGGCTGATCCTGTCCGGGAGCAGGGCATGAGTCACAGGAACCAGTGACAGAAAAAGGCCTAAGGCATATTTTACATGACTCCAGTGGAGCCTGAGAGGAAGCCTTGGAAGGCTTAGGGGCCCCAGGTTTAGGCATGATGGTATTCCAAAAAAGATTTCCTACCAGGTTGCTGCAATTCCTACCACCCAGGCAACAGCAGAAGTCTCCGGTCACCGAGAACTGAGGAGCTGCACGGCCGCAATCCAGCAGAGTCTCCGGCGTAGGGAGAGACAGAGCTGGACGCCGAGGCTCCGCCCCCTTGGACGCGTCATTGCGGTGCGAAATAAGCGCGCGAAATAAGCGCGCGCGCACTTCAAATACACCCCTTCGCCAGAAACGGCGCAGCGGGGGTTAATATCGGGAGGAGCAGGCCGGCGGGAGCTGCAGAGAGCGCAGCGGCCATAAGATAAAATACACTCCTTCAGTGCCAAGATTGCCGCCGGTGCGGCCATAGTCTGAGCTGCAGGCAGGTATCAGTGGAATCACCAGCCCTCCCCAGAAGGGCCCCCTCCCAACGGGAAAAAATGCCCCCAGCCGGTCCTTCTCGAGCTCACCTCAGGTCACAGAGCGCCAGACAGACGACATGAAGGGGTGGGGGGAGGGGGGGGAAAGGAGGGAGATTGAAGCAGGCAATACTTATCTGCACAGCATGCTCCCTCGATGTCCAGACCAGCAGGGATTCACCTCTTCAGACGTCTGACTCCAATCAAGGAGAGCAGTGCTCTGGTGGAGGGTAGGCAGCAGGTGTCCCAGCAGCTGGTGGGATGCCAGAGCTAACATGTCGAGCCTGGATCCACTTTTCTTCTGTGGGGGAATGGGAGGTAGCCAGGAACCTTCAGAAGACCGTGGCAGACCCTCCACAGGGGCCAGGAAAGCGCAATGCTGACCTGCGTCCCCATCTGAAACCAGAAAAAAATAACAAACAGGAGAAGAATAAATGTCAACCTCCTTGAACGGACACTAAGCAAAGACTGAAGTTCTCCTGGAGGTGCCTGGGGGTATAGCCCGAGGAGGAGGAGCTTCTTTTTTTGCATAGTGTCCCTCCTAGTAATATCTCTAAGCTATACCCATGGTCTGTGTCCCCCAATGGAATGAACGAGAAAATAAGAACTGCAGTATGAACACTTTCGGCCTCATCAGCAAGGCTGAGAGTGTTCAGCCCAACCACCGATGCCCGAATTGGCCACACGGTGCCGTGATCTCACTTGATCACAGCATGTAAAAGCATTTAATTACCGCGATCGGCATTATTGCCGGTCACGGTAATTAGCCGCAGGTCTCTGCTGTGTGAAACAGCAGAGATCTGCCGGCCATGCCGCCCACGGCACGTGCGAGCAGGCGCCATGTTCGCACATCGCTCCAGCACCGTACATGTACGGCGCTGGTAACGAAAGGGTTAAGGCAATAAAATAGTGAATCTGATGGGCACTCTCACCTCTTCAAACTTGTGTATCTGTCGTATAAAGAAGTCTCCATAACGTCGGGCAACTTTGGTATCCGCAATGTGAATCATGTCCTGAAGAAGAATGCAATAAATATTAGTTGTGAAAGGTCAGTCACACATAATATTGTTATATCATACTTCATCCACAGAAATATGAACATGAATATATAAAACAAAAACATTAATGTCTTCCAGTTTAATATTGGAGTTGCCCAAGATTAGTACAAATCTAGGACAACCCCTACAATGCCTTAAAAAAACAAAACAAAAACAAAAAACATTGTATACTCGTTTCTCCAGCACCATTCTTGCTGGTCCGGTACACCTCCCGCTGTTTGCTTTCAAACAGCAGTGGTGATTGGCCTGAATACAGCATGTAACCGCTGCAGCCACTCACCTCAGTGGTCTACAGCTGAGGACTGCGATTGGCTGCAGCGGTCAGGTTACACATGCCTGCATGTCACAGTAGTTTATGGATTTGGAACCTCACCAGCCAACATTGTCCTCAACTGTAGACCTGTACAAACCATTGGCTGCAGCAGATGTGCCCAAACAAACTACGGCAGAGAACGGGTCTAGAGAAAAGAGTGACATTGTAGGGGATTGTTCGAGATTTTTAATTATCTCAGAAACCAAGCTGGATCTGTCACCACTCCAGAGAGTGTTTTAGTAAATAATTGCATTCCCTATGAAATAAGAAATTCTGACACTCCAGGGGACTCCTGGTGATCAAAAACTTATCCCCTATCAACAGAATAGGGTAAAAGTTCTTGAAATGGAAAAAAACAAACAAACAATCTCACACACTGGTGTCATATTGCTAGGATATGCCACCAAAAGATAAGTGCAGGTCCCAGAGGTGGGCCCTCCACCTACCTCTAGAACAGGGTCCCCCGTGCAAGGGCAGCCACCTTCCATTCACTTTTACGGGAGTCTGGCCATTTCTGGAACTCCCACAGAGGTGAACAGAAAGGTGGCCGGGTTTGAGCGGTGTTCTCTCCTTCACTTTGGGGGCCCATTCTAGAGATAGCTGCAGGTCCTAGAGTTGGGACTTGGACCTGTCAGTCAATGGTGGCATATTCTAGTCATATACCACCTTTAAGTAATATTGAATGGTTTTAAAAAGGTGAAGCACAAGGCTGAATGCAGTACCTTATCTATATAGAAATCCACTTCTGATGCAGACTGGAATTCTCCCTCCAGGGCAGAAATGCCACTAGTCCACACAAGGTTCTTCATCTTATGCTTGAAAACAAGCAGCTGAATGCGGAATTCCTGTTCAGGCAAATCCAAGAATCCTGCCAACTTTGCCACAGGCATAGTAGTATATAACTTCAGGAAACTAAAAGAAAAAGAACTGCAAGTAAAAATATGGCCTCACTCAGTCTGTGGGGTACCCCTCTACACCTCTTCTCCCCTTGATGCCTTGTTCAAATTGTTCTGCAATTTCTCTCTTGTGAGTTTAGGGGGTCATTTACAAACAGATATACGCCACTTTTGTGGCGTATATCTGGCACAGAATTTGTTGCACGTCATGTTGCGGCAGAATCTGCAACTCCTTCCATGCTCATGCCTTGAAGGGAGACGTACCTGCGGATTGTGGACAGTTGTGCCTGCTGCTGAACTTCATCAAGAAAGACCTTGAGTTGTTGAAGATACGGTTCTTTGTGGTAGTTGGGGTGCACATTGTCATAGTTGGGGACGACTGGTGACAGGAACTTAGGGCAGGCATAATTAAAAAGTTCTTCATAAATCTGTGCATCACTGTCGAGTAGAACAAAGTCAGAAATTCCAAAGTTAGAACTAGAAAACACAATATTTACCCATCTACATGTAATCCCAGACTAGTCTAGGCGCAAAATACCAATACCATAAAACGTCATCTGAACCATGGGGCACACATTTGAAGTGTGTAGCAAGTGGTCAATTAAACTAATTTAAAGGGTAACGTTCATTTGCTAGTTTATTAGAGCTAGGCATGTATACCTGAGTTAGTCTTTCAATGATTGTCAAAAGATCTGTAATTACCTTATAATAACAGCTTTCATTAATGTCCTCTGTCCCTTTCCACTGCTCCCTTAAAGGGTTTCTGTCAACAGATTTAACCTCATTAAAGGGGTTATCCCACCTTCTGATTTCCATGCCGTGGCTGCTCTCATGTTCGAGAAAGTGCTCAGTCAGGGGGCGTTTACATTTCTATTGACTGACAGCAGGATCAGCGGTCTGCTGATCTACTGACTCCGCCTCCTTGCTTGGCGTGCACGCTCCCGTGTGAGCAGGAAATCATTCGCTCAGCCGCTGCAGCTACAAGCGCAGGAGAATTAACAAGCACGCAGGCGCAGAGAGTTCTCTGCAAAAAAAACACAGGACGAACGAAAGGAATCCACCGCGCAGGCGCGAAAATGCGCAAGCCCAAGAGTCAGGTCGGGCTGCGTAAAAAAGAAGAGGATAGCGCGCAAGCACGGCCAATGCTCAGATGTCGCTGTGGTGGGCGTAACATATAACGACCGGCAGTAAACAAGGCTACAAAAGAAGGTCAAATATATAAGAAGGGAGGACGAATCTCTAATAACTTCTATTGGGTAAGTTGATACTGGTGTCAAAAACTACACAATTGGGCAGACTTTAAAAGATGGGATAACCCCTTTAAAGAGGACCTTTCACCGATTCTTACCCTATGAACTAACTATACAGATATGTAGAGCGGCGCCCGGGGATCTCACTGCACTTACTATTATCCCCGGGCGCCGCTCCGTTCTCCTGCTATGCCCTCCGGTATCTCCGCTCACTAAGTTATAGTAGGCGGAGATACCAGTCCTTAAGTTATGGTAGGCGGAGTCTGCCCTAGCGCTGGCCAATCGCAGCGCAGAGCTCACAGCCTGGGAGGTTATTTTCTCCCAGGCTGTGAGCTCTGCAATGCGATTGGCCAGCGCTAGGGCAGACTCCGCCTACCATAACTTAGGGAACGGAGATATCGGAGGACATAGCAGGAGAACGGAGCGGCGCCCGGGGATAATAGTAAGTGCAGTGAGATCCCCGGGCGCCGCTCCACATGTCTGTATACTTAGTTCATAGGGTAAGAATCGGTGAAAGGTCCTCTTTAAGCTCGCTGACATTAGCGATGTGCTAATGTCAGCTGAACCTAACTAGCCTATTCCTACTTTTATCTATGACCCTGTTACGCCAGAAATCTAACTTTTATAATATGCTAATTAGCTTCTAGGAGCAGGGGGGGCGTTGTTCCTGCTCCTAGAGGCTCTGTTCTCCCACCTTTGTCGCCTCCCTCCAAGTCCTGATTGACAGGGCCAGGCAGCGCTCGCATCTGTCTGCCAGCCCTGTGCTCTGGGGAAATCTCACGCCGTTAAGCTGGCAGCCTGCGAGCGTCTTCTCCTCACCGCACCTGCGCCGAATGATGAACGGCACGAGTTTTCACCAGAGCACAGGGCTGGCAAACAGATGAGAGCACTGCCTGGCCCTGTCAATCAGGACTTGGAGGGAAGCGACAAAGGTGGGAGAACGGAGCCTCTAGGAGCAGAAATAACACCCCCCCCCCCCCCTCTCTTCTCCTAGAGGCTAATTAGCAAATTATAAAAAAAGTTAGATTTCTGGCGTAATGGGGGCATAGATAAAAGTAGGAATAGGCTAGTTAGGTTTAACTGACATTAGCACATCGCTAATGTCAGCTAGCTTAATAGGGATAAATCTGGTGACAGAAACCCTTTAAATAGACAGTTGATATGGCTTGTCTGTCTCTGGCTAAGAAGACAGTAAGACGTGGGGGGGGGGGGGGTCCTTCACACTGCATGGCTGCATTAGGCTTCAAAGTGAGGAGGCGTGTCTCAGTAATCCAATCTGATTGGCTGGCAGGGAGCTGCTGGCTACAGCAAGTGTGTATGGGAAGTGAGGGAAAGCAGTTTTGGCCTCAGAGGACTGGCAGAGGAGCCATCTTGAGAAGGTCCTCATATTGTAAATGTTTAAAGGATAACTGTCACATTTAGACCCTAATTTTAATTTTCATATATGTAGTTACTAATAACATGATATTCAAGAATCACTTTCTATTAGACTGACTTACCCCATATTTAATAAGATTCAGCCCTTAGCAACCAGTCTGCATAAAACTGCAATTTCACTATTCAGTTAAGATGGCCGCCACTGCACTCGCCCTGAGGCCTGCCCTCACTACCCACAATGCATTGAGCTCCTCACATGCACTAGCCAGTAACAATAGCCCCCCAAAAGTGTCAGTAACCAGAGCTCTCCCCCCCCTAAAGGGTTAATCTCCTGCAGCACAAAGGGGTCCTCTTACCACATGTTGCTTTCATTTATACACTGAGCAGATGGCAGATCTCCCTTCCCTGGTCTGCGCTGCTTCAACTCTGCATTCTCCAGCTCTGCTGAGTGAGGGAGCGTCTGCCAAGCGCAGGGACAGGGAGAAGTGCACACAGCCCAGGCACTGTTATCAGCTGCTGGGGAGGACCTGGCTTTAATCATTTACTTACAGTCCCTGTCTGTCAGTAATGTGACCTTGCACAGATAGACGGACCATGCCTAGCAACCCTATTTCAAGCACAGGTAAAAGTAGGCAGTACAGGGAACAAAAATGTGGAATTAAGGGGAATTGAATACACAGTGAAAAGTTGAAATAGGGCCAACAAGGTGATATTAATCACCACAATGGAATACTCCAAAAAAAAAAAAAAAAAAATACGACAGTTATCCTTTAAACAGCAATAACTAAAAGGTAAAAACTCAAGGAAAACAGTGGTATGTGAAGAAACTAAAGATTGTTTTATGCATAATGCTGCTGCAGCAATAACATATGCTAAACTTGATTTTTTTTTATGAAAACATGACAGTTATCCTTTAAGGCTGGGTTCAGAAGTCTATTTTTTAAAAAGATTCCGTAAGATTTTTTGCAATTCGGCAGAATGCAAGAGGCGGTGTAAAAAAACAAACATCTTTAAAATGTCACGTCCACATGGCTCATGCAGTCAATCACTGGCCTCAGCAGTGAAGTGTGCGTGCACGGCACAAGACCAGTGAGGCCGGTGACTGGCAGCAGCAATCAGTGGAATGATGAATGACATGTAATCTCTTGAAGGCCCAGCAGGGATCAGATGGGATTGAAAGCCCCCTTTAACCCTTTGCATTCACTTGAATGGCATGGAGCAGCTGTAATTACCCTGTGCGGCATCTACAAAGAAAACAATGCTCAGGCAATTGTACAGAGGAAGTAACACTCGCTTGAGCACCAATAACCCTTCAAAAATCTGATCAGTGAGGGTACCTGGAGTTAGACCACCACCAGTCTGATATTGACCTATCCTGAGGACAAGTCATCAGGATTTACCCACCGAGTAATCCCTTTAATCAAACTATGGAGAGAAACCATTTAGGAAACCTGCATGAGACTTTCAGCTTCCTTACCCTTTCTGCATACGCAACATTTTGTCACCATATTTTTCTCTCAGCTGAGTGTGAATGCTCTCATCTATGCGCATGGGATACATGGTGAGGGCGATGGCCAGCAGTCCATGCATCTGCTCATTCTGCTTGTTAATCTATGCAGAAAAGACACAAAGTTTGTTCATTCATGTAACGTAATAAAGGTTCAAACAGATCACAAGAAAGAGAAGCCACTTACCATTTCATACTTGTATGTGGTTCTCTGAAACATGCTCTTGGTTCTCTGGATATATAGCAAGATATTAGCAAAAACACGAATGGCATCCTGGTATCGTCGCATCATGAGGTATGCAAAACCCACATAATAGTATGTGGTCACCTGGCACTCAGGAACTCGAGAGTACATGCTCTGCAAGCAAAAGAGCACCATCATTGAAAAATGTACATTCCAAGTAGACAATTTATTAAAGAGACCCCACTTTTTTTCAGGAACTCCACTGTACAACCTCTGGTTTAGAGCACTGGACTTCAAATCTTAAACTACCCTCTGTGCAAACATCAGGGATCATTCCAAAATGGGGCCAACTTTACAAACCCAGGTTCTGACAGCAGGACCCTTGCAACTGCCAAAGTAAAGATCAAAAGGGGGTAACAAATAGAATATCGATATGCCATGACATGACACACCAGGTCCTCTAGACCCGCAATTCTCTTCAACACTCCTCTTCCCACTGATATAGTAGGATTAATAAAAATTGGATATGCCTAGATTGCAATATTTGATATACAAGCTAGATGGCTACAGAGGGGACATAATGTATCTAGACAAGAGAATTTCTTTGCTTTGGTTTTGCTGCGCTACAGTATCCTAATTATGTCCAGATGCATGCTATGAGGACATATACATCGCTCTTCGTTTAAACACGTCCAGGGCTCCAGATGGCGACCAAAATGGTCGCCAATGCGACTTAGAATTTACAAATGGCAACAAGACTTTTTAGTCTTGTCGCCATTTGCGACTAGACCCGCAGCTCTGGTCAATACAGCGGCGGCACCGGAGATGATCGTTCTCAGCAGCGCAGGAGGAGTTCTCCCTCCCCCTGTGCTGCTGCTGCCGCCTCCACCAATAAGAAGAGACGGGAGGAGGAGGGGAGGGGCTGTGGCCACTACGCCACCAATGAAGATAACTGACCTGTAATACAAATACAGGAGGCGGGTGCCGGAATCAAATAGCCGACACCCGACCTCTATGACAGGGAGCTGCGATCAGCTGCAGTTGAGTTAACCCTTCAGGTGCGGTACCTGAGGGGTTAATTGTAGCTGATCGCAGCTCCCTGTCACAGAGGTCGGGTGCCGGCTATTTGATTCCGGCACCCGCCTCCTGTATTTGTATAAGAAACGTTGGTGGCACAGTGCGCCCCCCAGTATAATAAACATTGGTGGCTCAGTGGGAAGTGCCAATGAGGGTTAAAAATAATAA
The DNA here is from genome assembly GCF_905171765.1 of Bufo bufo. Lineage (NCBI taxonomy): Eukaryota > Metazoa > Chordata > Amphibia > Anura > Bufonidae > Bufo > Bufo bufo. The sequence goes on from NC_053397.1 coordinate 161,821,185, forward strand.
AAGAAAATTTACTCACCTCCTCCAGTTGATCCGTAGCTGCCGGTCACCTGTACTTACTTCTTTCTTCAGGACCTGTGGTGACGTCACTGAGCTCATCACATGGCCCATTACCATGGTGATGGATCATGTGATGAGCACAGTGATGTCACCACAGGTCCTGAAGAAAGAAGTAAGTACAGGAGACCGGCAGCTACGGATCAACTGGAGGAGGCGAGTAATTTTTTTTTAACCCTTATTGGCACTTCCCACTGCGCCACCAATGTTTATTATATTGGGGGGGGGGGGGGGGGGGGCACACTGCGCCACCAATGTTTATTATATTGAGGGGGGGCGCACTGCGCCGCCAATGTTTATTATACTGGAGTGTTGGGGGGGCACACTGCGCCACCAATGTTTATTATATGGGGGGGGGGGGGGGCGCACTGCGCCACCAATGTTTATTATATTTGGGTGATGGGGGGGCACACTGCGCCACCAATGTTTATTATATTGGGGTGATGGGGGGGCGCACTGCGCCACCAATGTTTATTATATTGGGGTGATGGGGGGGCACTGCGCCACCAATGTTTATTATACTGGAGTGTTGGGGGGGCACTGCGCCACCAATGTTTATTATACTGGAGTGTTGGGGGGGTACACTGCGCCACCAATGTTTATTATACTGGAGTGTTGGGGGGGCACACTGCGCCACCAATGTTTATTATACTGGAGTGTTGGGGGGGCACACTGCGCCACCAATGTTTATTATATTGACCTTCTACTTAGCAGTCTGTATTCAGAATGCTATTATTTCCCCTTATAACCATGTTATAAGGGAAAATAATAATCGGGTCTCCATCCCAATCATCTCCTAGCAACCGTGCGTGAAAATCGCACCGCATCCGCACTTGATTGCGATTTTCACGCAGCCCCATTAACTTCTATGGGGCCTGCGTTGCGTGAAAAACGCACAACATAGAGCATGCTGCGATTCTCACGCAATGCACAAGTGATGTGTGAAAATCACCGCTCATGTGCACAGCCCCATAGAAGTGAATGGGTCCGGATTTAGTGCGGGTGCAATCCGGTATTCTGAATGCCGGATCCGGCACTAATACATTCCTATGGGGAAAAATGCTGGATCCGGCATTCAGGCAAGTCTTCAGTTTTTTTCGCCGGAGATAAAACCGTAGCATGCTGTGGTTTTATCTTTTGCCTGATCAGTCAAAATGACTGAACTGAAGACGTCCTGATGCATCCTGAACGGATTGCTCTCCATTCAGAATGCATGGCGATATGCCCGATCAGTTCTTTTCCGGTATTGAGCCCCTGTGAGGGAACTCTATGCCGGAAAAGAAAAACGCTAGTGTGAAAGTACCCTAAAATATTAAGTTTAAATCCCCCCTTTCCCAATTTTGCATATAAAATATATAAACATTAAATAAACATATTACATAGCGCTGCGTCCGAAAAGTCCAAACTATTAAATTATTAAAAAGTATCTCCTATGCGGTGAGCATTCGCCATTTTTTAGTCACCTTGTCACCCCAAAAAATAGCATAGGACTGTTCTATTATGGGCCGAACGTTTCATAAAATGCTAAATGCACGCGGCTTTTTTTGGTGTTTTTTTTTTTTTCGCAATACTTTTTTATGGTGACGAAAGCGAATCAAAATTTTGGTTTCAAAACAACCCTACGCCGATCTGATCAGCGTAGCGTTGTCAAGATAGCAAAATTTTGATTCAGTTTCGATTTGGCGACTAAAGATTTGATTTGGCTCCTAAATTTTTCAGTTCAGGAGCCAATGGCTACTAGGTTTTTTTTTTAGTCTGGAGCACTGACGTCCCAATCTTATTGGCTCATTTGTATTTTTAGGTTGTAAGGGTAGCACCCAAGTCTTTGCTTAAAAGGGGTTGTCCCTGTTCAGAGCTGAACCCGGACATATCCCCATCTTTACCCCTCTGGCCCCTGCTGAAATGAGTATAAGAGCATTTCATGCTCCGATGCTCTCCTTTGCCCTGTGCGATTCAGTTCCGGTGACGTACCAGGCTCTCCATAGTGTTAGCTAGGCGGAGGCTTCCTCCCAGCGGTGGGCAGGCTTTAGTGCTGCCCTAGCCTGCAGAGCTCTGAACCAGGACAACCCCTTTAATAAAATAAGTCTTCTGCCGTGTGGGGTCAGAAGGGGAAGACTCAAATACCACCATGAGTCATGTCTTCTCATTCTTTTGCCCCTAGACTAAAAATTAAGATTTGGAGCATTGCAGACATGACAATACTATACTAATCCGCAATGTGTGTGCCATCGAGGAAGCACTGCCTGTTGGAATGTGCTTTCTCCGGTGTTAGAAGGAAGCCATAGCTCATAGGAGGAGGTGGAAACAGGCCGCAGTAGGATCCTTGTCCCTACTGCAGCACCGCCTGTTTGCTTCCCAGTGTTCTAGCTGGAAAAATCAGCCGAAGAGATAGGTGGGCAGGTGCTCGGGACACAGAGCCAGGAACTGTAAAGCTGGCGTAGCATGCAGTGTTCACCTAACTGGTGTCAGGGTAAAGCTGCGGCAGAGATCTCACATGGCAAGATAGGGTCAGGAGAAGAGGTAGGGCGTGGGTCAAAATACAGATTCTGTTTCTTCCAGCAAATAAACACATGCATCACTTCACCATCAATAACCATGATGCAGCACCAGATTCTTCACGACAGGCGTCAACATCCCCACTACTGCACGCTTCCTTATTCTTCCTGTGAAATCTGATGGAACTGTGCATGGAGGCTCTGAGCGCTTGCTCGAGATGGTACGCAGTGGGAACTGTGTGTCCCTAGGGGGTAACTTGGCTTAAATAGGTTAAAAAACTGTAATCTAGAGAAAGACCTGCTGTGGCTCTGCACTCTGGCTAACAGAAGGACAACCCATTTCGGCACTCACTTAGTGCTTCCACAGTGTGTAGACATAGAACTCCAGCAACAGCCCCTAAGTCCCACCTCAGGGACCATCCATAATAATGTACAAAATATCAAGATAATCAATTAACTGAACACCAGTTTCATCAGCAAACAGACCTCTACAGTATGTGCCAACTAAGTATGTTCACAATAGATGTGTACCAAAGGTTTCTGCAACTGCAGAAAAAAAAAAAAAAAAGTAGTCGTCCACTACAACAAATCTCCACGTATGAATATAACTAAGGATGAGAGAATTCGCATAAAACTTCGTTCCAATACTGTACAGAGCAGGAGCTCCATACAGTATTAGAATGTATTGGCTCCGATGAGCTGAAGTTATTGCTTCGCGAAATCTCGCGAGAATCCAAGTTCGGGAAATGTTTTTTACAGTACAAGATAATTTATGATGTTATTACGCAGAGTCTCGAGAGACTTCAAAGCAATAACTTCAGCTCATCAGAGCCAATACATTCTAATACTGTACAGAGCTCCTGCTCTGTACAGTATTGGAACGAAGTCTTATACGAATCGAGTTCGGATGTTTCATCCGAAGTCGATTCGCTCATCCCTAAACATATTCTTATAGTACAGCTAAAGAAGTACCGAAAGGGCAAGTCTAAAACGGCGAACAAAATGTAAGCGGATTACACCAGATAGATAAAATGTAATACAACATACTTCCACAGTTAAAAAGGAGTTTTACGGTTATAATTACATTTAAAGTAATGCCCCAGTCGTTGGCTGGAGCAGCGCACGTAAACAGTGCCAGGACCAGAACATGGAGAGAGAGAGTGGAGGAAGCACAGAGTACTGGTGCTGCATGAAGCAGGTAAGTATGAATCTTCTGTTTCAGGAGGCAGGCGGGAGTCATTACTTAAAATATAATTAGAACCAAAAATACCCTTTAAAGATAATAGGGTTGCTGTCAAATTGGACTTCACTTTCTCTGCAGGCAATAGTCATGTATCCTTAAAACAATAATGGCAGGTGGTACCTTCTTGTTAAGTTCAATGTTTTCCAACACTTTTATAGCCTGATAGTAATCTCCAAGCAGCGAGTGCAGACGCAGCAGTCCAACCAAGCTGAAGTATCCAAGCATCTTATATAGGGAATGTCTCCCATATTCTCCAGCTACACTTTCAGGGTCACCTAAGGATGAGAGAATAATAAAAAAAAAATCTTCACATGACGGACTGTATGAGTAACAGAGTCCCACAGTGGAATGTAAAATATAGCTGGTTAGGAGACTTTTGTTCAGTAGCATTCTATTGATGACATATGCTCAAGATAGGTCGTCAATATCAGATCAGTGGGGGTCCAACACCCCCATTTATCAGCTGTCTGAGGCGGCCACGGCATTCACATGCTATAACTTAAATGGGACGAACAGCTGTAATTACACTGCACCATCATTACAATCTAGGGCATGTAGGTAAACATTCAAGAAGACGCATCTGTCACATGAACACTGTGGCCTCTTCGTTCAGCTGATCGTTGGAGCCAGGATCCCACTAGTCTGATATTGAGAGCCTATCCTAATGTCATAGGTCACCAATATCATGACACTACACAAGCCTTTTAAGGCCATATTGATATTTTCCCTTTAGGTTAGGTAAGACAAAAGAATGTATGCAGAGCCAATGAAGCTGAGCATCCCTAACTTCATAATGTATGAAAATGTCCAAGAACAAAAACACAGGCCTAAGTGGTCCAAGTCTAAGCAGGTAACCCACCAATACTAAAAGGCTGTCTATGGTACCTTAAACCATTAAGGATTCAGTCCTTCCATGATATGCACATGAGTCAAAGACATCAAATATGGACAGTTCCATCCAAAAGAAGACATTCTGCAATTAAACAGAGGCTGACAACTGTTTTGACTATGCTAAACTGCTGACAGAACTAGGTAAGGCCTGGGGAAGAGCAGGACAAACATACATTTTATGGAGCTTTTGTTATCAGGGGTAGTGAGAAAAAGTTTTATTCTGCCAGATTGTTCCTGCAAGTGCCAAGGAGGCGGAGCTTTACTGTGAAGCGCACACTGCTCTTTTCAGCTTCACAGCCCCGCCCCTTTACTCCACTACAGCAGTCACTGGCACTTGCTGGAGCAGAATAAAACTTCATATTTACACTACTCCAGGTGAGATAAAGGTATGTTTGTACCGTGCTACCCAACCACTACCTAGTGCTGTCACCACAGTGCCGCTGGTCAAAACTGCTGACAGAATCCCTTTAGTCCCACCCCTAAATGAAGCAAACTTTAGTTTCCTCACCTCCACTAGTATAAATCTCCAGCTGGCGGTTAATGTTGGATTTGTCCACTAGAGAATGTAACACATTAAGTACGCTGTGAACGTTCCAGATCTTGGGGTTGGAACGCAGGAATTCGATTTCTTCCTCTGACTTCTTTGCAGTCTTACACCGATACTGGCTGAATGACTGAAACTAAAGCAAAAAGTACAAAGAGGTTTAACCAAAAACTAAACTCAATTGTATGTTCAAACACAGAAAAGTCTAAGCAGGGCACGGCAGAAAAAAGGTCACAGAAAAAAAACATTTGTATACCTGGTAAATGAATTCATCAATAATATCCCACAGCCACTGGTTAGGCAGCTCCAGGGGTGCTGGACCATCTGCATCTACAAGGAAGCCACCAGTGTTAATAAACGCAAACCAGCAATACAATCCTCAGACAAGACAGTTGTGTGCTTTTTAAAAGGATTACTGGCAATACACACATTTATGGCATATCCACCATAAGTGTGTGATAGGTGAAGGCCATATCTCTGAGCAGCAACTACATGAAAAACGTCTCGAAGAGGTCTCCCAAATCCCACCCCACCGGAGAGACAGCCAAGAATGAATGGAGAGGTGGCGCACAACCATCTCCATTCAGTTCTGTGAGATATAAAGAAACCTACACATATCACAGTTAAAGGGGTTATCCAATTTCAAGAAACCCCCCACGTGCCGGACCCCTCACCGGTTATATACTTACCCCGCTGCCAGCACTGCTCCTGGTCCCTGCAACGCCGCTCCTGCTTCTCCCTGCACACGGATGAAAATATCCGGTGTCGGGGGGGGGAGCAGCCAATGGCAGGCGGGCACTGGGAGAAGCCGCCGCCCCCCCCCCCCCCGCGGATGTTTTCATCCGTGTGCAGGGAGAAGCAGCAGCGGCGGCACGGGGACCAGCACATGGGGGAAGGGGGGGGGGGGTTCTTGAAATTGGATACCCTCTTTAAGGCATATACAGTGGATATGCCATAAAATGGAGTTGGGAATACACCTTTAAAGGGAATTTGTGACCAGTTTTATGTAGCCCTATGGGCAGCCTAAACTAGCGACAGATCCCCTTGGCAAAATGCTGGGTTACTTTCTTAAACCCCTTAGTTTTTCATCGTTGCGTTCCAAGAGCTATAAAAATAAAATTTCCCCATCTATATAGTTGTATGAGGGCTTGTTTTTTGAGGGATAAGTTGTAGTTTTTAATGGCGCCATTTTGGGGCAGATATAACTGATTAACTTTTATTAACTTTCTGGGAGGGAGTTGGGAAAAACAGCAATACTGCCACTGCGTTTTTAAGTTATACATTTTACAGCGTTAATTTTTCGGTATAAATAACATAATATCTTTATTCTCTGGGTCAGTACGATTACAGTGATACCAAATACATATAGTTTTTTTAAGTTTTATAACTTTTTTTGCAATAAAACCCCCCCCCCCTTTTTTTTTTAAAGAAAAAAAAAGTTTTTGCCGCTTCCCAAGACCCATAACTTTTTTTTATTTTTCTTTCTATGGAGTTGCGTGAGGGCTTAATTTTTGTGGGAGGCTTGTATTTTTCATTGGTATCATTTTGGGGTAAATGGCGCATTTTGATCACTTGTTATTACGTTTTTTTCAGTGACAACTAAGAATAAATGAGCAATTCTGGGTTTTTTCCCCCGCGTTCACCGTAGGGGATAATTTATGTGATATTTATGTAGTCCAGGTCGTTACGGATGCGGCAATACCAAATATACGGGAAAGATTTTTTTTTTTGCAAATTTATTCATTGAAAAGCGTATTTTCAATGGAAAAAAGAAAAGTAATTTTTTTTAATGGAATTCTTTTAATAAATGTTTTTTCTTTCTTTTCTTTACCACTTAATAGTCCCACAAGGGGACTATAACAGACAGTATTTTGATTGCTTTTAAAATGCAATGCATTATCCCTATAATGCATTGCATTTTAATAGCAATGCTATTTTAACATTGACCAGCAGGCTGCGCCAGAGGGGTGCAGCCTGCTGGAAATTACTACAGCCGGGACCAGGGCCTACAACAGATGCCAGGTAGCCTTCAAACACATTGGCACCCAGCAAATGCGAGACCGAGGGAGTCCACTCCCTCTGTCAACGCTTTACATGCGGCGGGCGCCATTGCCCGAGGCATGTAAAGTGTTAAACAGCCAGGATCGGCTCTCCTGCCGGTTCGGGCTGCTAGAGCAGGGCCGCGGCTCTCATGTGAGAGCCGGGTTCCCGCTGCACGGGGGATCCATGCAGTGCTTAGTCATTAAGAGGTTAACTGACCGAGCTTATGTTCTAAAATCTTGTATTGAACATTTCCGGCGCCTGGATTTCTCTTCCCCTTGCTGCTGATTGAATTGGGAAAAAGGGTCAATCAGTGCAATGGAGGGGCGAAGAGAGCCAGGAGCTCGGGAACATGAGGACTCAGACATGCCATGGCAGCATAAAATTGGTGACAGATTCCCAAACATTAAGTAATGGCAAGACAAACTTACTGAGAATGTAGTTGAAGAGATTGCAGTAGTTATAGTAGGATTCAAAACGCTGCTCCAGTGTGGGTCCTCCCTACAAGAAGCGCAAGAATCACAGGGTTACTGTATCACATCAAACACCAAGACTGATAGACATGCAGAATAGATACTTACGCTAACTTTGGCGTAGATGTGTCTATAATATAGCTCCTTATAGAGAATCAAGAACACTGCATCTAAAAAGAGAAGGAAACTGGTCATAACAGCCACACATCTATTTTAGAAGGTCAAATTATAATTAGAACAATGCCAGAAATATGTTTTTATCAAAACTAACACAAGGGAAAAGCTACTTATACGGACTAAGCCAATCTCAGGGTTCATTTTTACTGAAGGCCCTTTAGAAAGTTAGTGCTACCTATGGACATCTGCTTCACTTTTCCCTTCTACTAGATTTTATAAATCTCCCGGACTGTGATAAGACATGGACACTACAGCCCCTAAACGAGAGCAGCTACCTTCACAACATTCAGTAAATGCCCACACCTACCATTCCCAACTTGAGGAGCAATAGCTTCTGCTTCAGGCCATGGAGAATTCTTGAAGAAACGTTCAGTTAACTTTGTCCAGCTGCAATGAGAAGAGAGAATTCTCTAAATTTTCTGTTCACATGTCCCTCATGAGAAACCTGTGGCAGTAAAAGGTTATGTTCACAACCACATTCAAATGAAAACTTTGCCCCCACCATTAACCAAATCGATGGCGAAAGTGTCAAGGTACTAAGTCAACATATGGGACTGTATGGCTATACGGTGGCATACATTAGAGGTATATGTTACGGAATACTTCCAACATACAGCCCAAATGAGGGGTGAACATAGCAAAAGCCATACAACATTCTCTTTAAATGGTGAAGAAAGTTAAAGGGAACCTGTCATGTGGATATTTGATTATAATCTAACTAATTATATACACTGCTCAAAAAAATAAAGGGAACACTTAAACACAATGTAACTCCAAGTCAATCACACTTCTGTGAAATCAAACTGTCCACTTAGGAAGCAACACTGAGTGACAATCAATTTCACATGCTGTTGTGCAAATGGGATAGACAACAGGTGGAAATTTTAGGCAATTAGCAAGACACCCCCAATAAAGGAGTGGTTCTGCAGGTGGTGACCACAGACCACTTCTCAGTTCCTATGCTTCCTGGCTGATGTTTTGGTCACTTTTGAATGCTGGCGGTGCTTTCACTCTAGTGGTAGCATGAGACGGAGTCTACAACCCACACAAGTGGCTCAGGTAGTGCAGCTTATCCAGGATGGCACATCAATGCGAGCTGTGGCAAGAAGGTTTGCTGTGTCTGTCAGCGTAGTGTCCAGAGCATGGAGGCGCTACCAGGAGACAGCCCAGTACATCAGGAGACGTGGAGGAGGCCGTAAGAGGGCAAAAACCCAGCAGCAGGACCGCTACCTCCGCCTTTGTGCAAGGAGGAACAGGAGGAGCACTGCCAGAGCCCTGCAAAATGACCTCCAGCAGGCCACAAATATGCATGTGTCTGCTCAAATGGTCAGAAACAGACTCCATGAGGGTGATATGAGGGCCCGACGTCCACAGTTGGGGGTTGTGCTTACAGCCCAACACCGTGCAGGACGTTTGGCATTTGCCAGAAAACACCAAGATTGGCAAATTTGCCACTGGCGCCCTGTGCGCTTCACAGATGAAAGCAGGTTCACACTGAGCACATGTGACAGACGTGACAGAGTCTGGAGACGCCGTGGAGAACGTTCTGCTGCCTGCAACATCCTCCAGCATGACCGGTTTGGCATTGGGTCAGTAATGGTGTGGGGTGGCATTTCTTTGGAGGGCCGCACAGCCCTCCATGTGCTCGCCAGAGGTAGCCTGACTGCCATTAGGTACAGAGATGAGATCCTCAGACCCCTTGTGAGACCATATGCTGGTGCGGTTGGCCCTGGGTTCCTCCTAATGCAAGACAATGCTAGACCTCATGTGGCTGGAGTGTGTCAGCAGTTCCTGCAAGACGAAGGCATTGATGCTATGGACTGGCCCGCCCGTTCCCCAGACCTGAATCCAATTGAGCACATCTGGGACATCACGTCTCGCTCTATCCACCAACGTCACGTTGCACCACAGACTGTCCAGGAGTTGGCAGATGCTTTAGTCCAGGTCTGGGAGGAGATCCCTCAGGAGACCGTCCGCCACCTCATCAGGAGCATGCACAGGCGTTGTAGGGAGGTCATACAGGCACGTGCAGGCCACAAACACTACTGAGCCTCATTTTGACTTGTTTTAAGGACATTACATCAAATTTAGATCAGCCTGTAGTGTGTTTTTCCACTTTAATTTTGAGGGTGACTCCAAATTCAGACCTCCATGGGTTAAAAAATTTGATTTCCATTTTTTTTTTTTGTGTGATTTTGTTGTCAGCACATTCAACCATGTAAAGAACAAAGTATTTCAGAAGAATATTTAATTAATTCAGATCTAGGATGTGTTATTTGTGTGTTCCCTTTATTTTTTTGAGCAGTGTACAATCATTAACTACTAAAAAGTACCTTAGATGTATTCACTTACTGGTGTGACAGATGGTTACCTCATAATATACACACAAAGATGCCGCATGCTAATGAGCTGATTTGAGTCCAGCGTGATGTCATTAAGTCCAGCGTTTTTTTAATTCAGAGCTATAGCCACTCCCCTGTCCACCTGCTGCTGATTCATATGGAAAATAACTGTCAATCAGCAGCAGGTGAGCGGGGAGAGTCAGGAGCTCATGAATATTCAGGACTCATCATTATGAGCTGGAGCTTTTCAATACAAGATGTTGGCAGATTGACTGGGTCAATTAAAGAAAGTGACCCAGCATTGTGCTAAGAGAATCAGTCAGTTATTTATGTTGCCCTTAGTTAGGACACCATAAAACTGGTGACAGGTTCCCTTTAAGTCAGGACGCAAATTTGCCAGGCACACATTAAAAATTTGGACTTGAGGGAAATGTAGTAAGGCAATTTCTAGCATTTCAGCTCAAGAGTGTAGTAGCTGCAAAGAGCACATGAGTATGTCCTGTGCATAATCTGCAATAGGGACCTCCATGCCGAGAGCATCATTACCTGTTTTCATAGATATCTTGGATCTCGTAAACCTTCTGGTCAATGACATCACTAGATACTCTGCTGGCTTGGAGCTCATATACCTTCTGATCAATCAGGTCAGACACAGTCTTGTGGAAATACTGGATAAAGTTCTTAATCACTTCAGGGATGACTTGATAGGTCTGCTGCTCATACTGGCGTTCATATGCCAGGTCCTGCTTGGGGTCACCTGAGACAGTAGGCAAAAAAACACTGTTTTTTCCACTAAAAAAGACACCCAATAGAATATACCAATACTGCTGCATGACATGTCTGTAAGGCCTCATGCACACAGCCGTATGTATTTTGGGGTCTGCAAACCGTGGATCTGCAAAATATGGATACTGTGCATGCTGCATTGTTTGCTGGCCCATCGACTTCACTGGGTCCATATTTTACAACTAAGTACAGGACATGTTCTAACTTTTTACAGAACGAACATACGGATGCAGAAAGCGCACTGATCATCTGTGTCCTTTCTGCAGCTATATGTCCCTTCCGCAAAAATATACAATATGTCTGCAAATTGTGGACAACGTACTCAATGAAAACAAGGGGTCCGCAAAGAAAGCGAGGACTGCACATGAACTGTTTCCATATTTTGCGGACTGCATGTGCATGAGGCCTAAGTGTGACTTTTGTATTATGAGCACAGATGTCATTTTGCCGGAAAGAGGCTGGATCCTATTAAAGTTAATGGGGATCCGGCAATGCCCGGCATTATCCAGCTAGGCCAGATCCGGTCAATTCTATCAGGCTGTTCCTCTGAAGGATTTGTAAAGCAGATACAAACGCACCCTAAGGGTCCATTCAGATGTCCGCAAACGGGTCTGCATCCGTTCCGCAATATCGGGAACGGACCCATTCATTTTCAATGGGGCAGAACGGGATGCGGAGAGCACACTATGTGCTCTCCACTGCCTCCGCATTTCCGGAGCGCGGCCCCGAACTTCCGTGCCGCGGTTCCGCAAAAAAAATAGAACATGTCCTAACACCCTCCAGCATTGCCATATTGTAAAACAGACTTCTTATCTCAAAGGCTACAGACACTTTCGACTGCAATTTTTTATTATTATTATTGTATTCTACGCATTTTGGGCTAAAAGTTTTTTTTTTTTCAATAGGTCTATTAAAAATCTCCAGCAGTTCTTGTACTACAGGGGTTAGCAGAGTATCTGCAGACTGTCCGTTTCTATTAACCCGAGTCCTGTCATTCAGCAAAGCGCCCTGCTCAGTCTGTAGTCCTGTTCTTAAAACTCTTGACAGCTAATATATTCATTACAGCTCAATTCTTGCTACACTGATAAGAATTTGGCTTAAAGGGGCTATCCCACGAAAAATATCCTACAGTTTACAATCCAGCACCTGGCTATGTACATCTTTCAGGACATTTTTTATATATTTTTTGCATTCTACTCATTTTGGGCTAAAATTTGTATTAATAATTCACTTTCAGTGCCTCTGCGGGGTGTTTACTTCTGCTTTACTGTGAATCCAGATTACTCTGTACACCTGAACTCCTGACAGCTCATAAACACTCATTTAAAGAGGACCTTTCATCAGTTTTTAACATAGGCTAATGGAAAAAAAAAAAAAAAAACATCCATGGCATCAGTGGGGGCCGCCCTACAAAGTAATACCATAATTAGCCTGAGGCTTCGCTCACATCACTGTTCAGCCTTTCCATTCTCCTGCCCCGTTTAGGGAACGGAAAGGCTGAACGGTGATGTGAACGAAGCCTAAGTTAATACTGATGAAAGGTCCTCCAAGTTAAATTCTTATCAAACTGATAAGAATTTCGCTACAATGAGTTTTATGGGCCGTTAGATAGAGAGCCAGTCTACAGATGCAAGGAAAGTGAAAGCTGTATAGGAAAAACTGTTTAAAACTTTAAATTAAATTCAATTGAAAAATATGTTTAGCCCAAAATGAGTAAAATGTAAAGAATGTATCTGAAAGTGTCCACAGCCTGAAATACCGATTAGGTTTCCAATACCCGATGATCGGCAGACTCCCGATACCCCCGCCATCAGCAGGCGCAGCCCTGGGCACCGTGTAGTGACTACGCCTTGTCACGGTGGCCCAGGGCCACTATACCCACCGAGAGCTGCTCCCTGGCGCGATGAGGTCACATACCTGTGTGAGTGTCAAAGTCTGTCTGGTAGCTGTATGGATCATATGGGGTCTAGAGAGGAACAGAACAGAGGGACACATGTCAGTTATAACGATCCGTCCACACAATGCCTGGGGGGTGATGACAGCTCTCACGAGAACCATCACACCGGGCTCGTCCGCTCTATTGCCCAGGCATGGACGCAGCAACATCCTACAAAGTGTGACTCCTTCACCATACACCGGCTGCTGAGGCACGGTCATCGCTAACTACTCACCTCTAATTCCTCGTACGACATGATGAGCTCTGCAGTCTCCCCGGACCGATTACCGGCAACTGCAGCGAGTACAGGCAGAAAAGGAGAGAGCAACTTCCGGCGACGTACAAGTGACGCTCTTCCGGCGCCGCGCTCATCCAATCAGCGCAGCTCTTACGTTCCTGCTATCTCGCGATTCTTTGTTATCCTCCGGTTGATTGGCTGTTGGTGGTCGCGCGCCTTAATGCCGTTCTCGCGTGTTTATGAGTTTAGCACATGTTGGTGGTTGTTATCTTCGTGCCTGTAGTAGTATTATTTGTACGCTAGATCATGACGACGGTCCAGAAAACCGTTCTGACGTGGGATCGGCTTAGTTTCAGTTGCTTTAGGGCTTGTGTACACAACCGCGGTTTTGGTCTGCATCAAATCCACATTTTTTTTTTTGACTCATTCATCTCAATGTGGCTGCAAAAGATGTGGACAGCACATGGGTCCGTTCTGCGGCCCAGCAAAAAAGAAATAAAAATAGAATATGTCCTATTGTCAGTTTTGCAGACAGGGATAGGACATTTGTGAAGAAGTAAAAAAAAAATGGCGTCAGGCTCTCGGCCCGTACCGTGTTTTGCAGACTGTGAAAACGGCTACTGCTCTGTGCATGAGCCATTAAAGGGGTTGTACCATCTTAGGCTTGGGGGCATATCGCTAGGACACAGAAAACGGATCCGTCCCCCATTAACTTTCCATGGTGTTCAGGACGGATCCATCATGGCTAAGGTTACTTTCACACTACCGTTCAGAACGGATCCGTCTGCATTATATTGTAGAAAAAATTCTAAGTGTGAAAGTAGCTTCAGACGGATCCGTCCAGACTTTACATTGAAAGTCAATGGGGGACGGATCCGTTTGAAGATTGAGCCATATTGTGTCATATTCAAACGGATCCGTTCCCATTGACTTATAGCAAGTCTGGACGGATCCGTTTGCCTCCGCACGGCCAGGCGGACACCCGAATGCTGCAAGCAGCGCTCAGGTGTCCGTTTGCTGAGCGGAGGCTGAACGCCGCCAGACTGATGCATTCTGAGCGGATCCGTGTCCACTCAGAATGCATTAGGGCAGTACGGATGCGTTCGAGGCCGCTTGTGAGCCCCTTCAAACGGAGCTCACAAGCGGACACCCGAACGCTAGTGTGAAAGTAGCCTAAAGAAGACATAATACAACCAGATCCAATCATGACAGATGCATGCGGTTGTATTATCGTAACGGGAGGGTTTTTGCAGATCCATGACGGATCCTCAAAAAACGCTAGTGTGAAAGTATACTTAGAAGCTCATTACTACAGTGGAATACCTTTCCAGATCTCCACCCAGGGAGGCGTTCCTGCCCAGCAAGCGCACGCTTCCAGGTTTTCTGCCTCTCAGATGCCTTGGTCACATTTTCATTCAGTTGCTATTGGGCTTGCTCCATTCCTGTGAGGGCGCCATCTTTAAAGATCCCCTATCTGCTATATTATTAGGCTACGTCTACACGACGAGATGGATTTTTCTGCGACTGTCGCAGCATGTTGCAGTGCGACACCCTAGACTGCCATTATAAAAAATGTTGCGCTACAAATGTTGCAGTGTAGTTGTGCCCTATCTGTCGCGCGACTTATTGTCGTCGTGTAGACGTAGCCTTACAGCGGATGTTGGGAAGGGGTTAAAGGGAACCTGTCACCATGAAAATGCATCATAAATGACAGGCACCATGTTATAGACCAGGAGGAGCTGAACAGATTGATATATAGTTTTGTAGGAAAAGGTGCATGCTGGGAGTTGTAGTGTCATGGCAGTCCTTTCAGTGATTGACAGCCTTCTCTCTATGACTGTGAACACAGAGATAGCTGTCAGTCACTGATAGGACGCCTGCTTCACCTCAAAGCCCACAATGAGCAGGAACTAAAATTAATGAAATTCTGTTATTCTGAATCTTTTCTCATATACCAGGGATCAGCACTCCAGCTGCTATGAAACTACAACTTCCAGCATTCACACTTACTTTGCTGTTCTTTTAATTTATAAAAAAGTGAAAGGAGGATTCTGGGGGTTGTAGTTTCAGACCAGTTACAGTGTCGGAGGTTGCTGATCCCTGCTATATATTAATCTGCTCAGCCTCTTCTCTATATCATGCTGCCTTCAGCTCAGACACCATGTTTAGTGTGACAGGTTTCTTTAATGGCTGTGCAGTATTGTGAGTACTATGCGGCCATTAACAATACAGACTGACTAAACAATGATGTGTGGTTGTAACCCTTTTTTATTTCAGACAATTAAGGGGCTTGTCCGAGATCTTTAACCCCTTGCCGACCTTTGACGTACTACTACGTCATGGGAACCACTGCGTTCCCCTAATTTGATGTAATAGTACATCATGGTGATCGCACGGGCATTGCAGGGGCCTGGCAGTCCGTGGTAGCCGGGCCCCTGCTGTATCCGCCGGCATCGCTGTAAAAGCTGATGCCGGCGGATTAACCCCTTCTATGCCGCGGTCCGCACTGACCGGGACATAGAATTATCTGCGGGGATCCAACTCACCCAGGCCACAGCCTTTTCATTCCCCTACCCTCTGGAAGGCGTCTTAGAGCCCTACATGCCCGCACCACTAGGCTGAAGAACAGCTTTTACCCCAAAGCAATCAGTCTCTTAAATGCTCAGAGACTATTGCCCCTTCCTAGGATAGAAACTACCACACTGCTGCATTCGTGAACCCATGATGATCTCTTGTCTGCAGTGGTGTCTGAATCAGTGTGTATATACAGTACAGACCAAAAGTTTGGACACACCTTCTCATTCAAAGAGTTTTCTTTATTTTCATGACTATGAAAATTGTAGATTCACACTGAAGGCATCAAAACTATGAATTACCACATGTGGAATTATATACATAACAAACAAGTGTGAAACAACTGAAAATATGTCATATTCTAGGTTCTTCAAAGTAGCCACCTTTTGCTTTGATTACTGCTTTGCACACTCTTGGCATTCTCTTGATGAGCTTCAAGAGGTAGTCCCCTGAAATGGTTTTCACTTCACAGGTGTGCCCTGTCAGGTTTAATAAGTGGGATTTCTTGCCTTATAAATGGGGTTGGGACCATCAGTTGCATTGAGCAGAAGTCAGGTGGATACACAGCTGATAGTCCTACTGAATAGACTGTTAGAATTGGTATTATGGCAGGAAAAAGCAGCTAAATAAAGAAAAACTAGTGGCCATCATTACTTTAAGAAATGAAGGTCAGTCAGTCAGCCGAAAAATTGGGAAAACTTTGAAAGTAAGGGCTATTTGACCATGAAGGAGAGTGATGGGGTGCTGCGCCAGATGACCTGGCCTCCACAGTCACCGGACCTGAACCTAATCGAGATGGTTTGGGGTGAGCTGGACCGCAGAGTGAAGGCAAAAGGGCCAACAAGTGCTAAGCATCTCTGGGAACTCCTTCAAGACTTTTGGAAGACCATTTCAGGGGACTACCTCTTGAAGCTCATCAAGAGTGTGCAAAGCAGTAATCAAAGCAAAAGGTGGCTACTTTGAAGAACCTAGAATATGACCTATTTTCAGTTGTTTCACACTTGTTTGTTATGTATATAATTCCACATATGTTAATTCATAGTTTTGATGCCTTCATAGTCATGAAAATAAAGAAAACTCTTTGAATGAGAAGGTGTGTCCAAACTTTTGGTCTGTACTGTATACTCATAAGCACTTCCTACTTTGCTCTTGCTATATATATACAGTATATGCTGTGAACTGTGAATAGTAATGCTTTCTAGTGCAATGTTTGTTTGTTTTTTCTAGTGTAATGCTTTAGTTTAAATGTCAGTTCTTGTTCCTCTGTCCATGGCATCTAGGATTGCTCCAAACAACATTTCATTGTATTGTACATTGTATTGTACAGTGACAATAAGGGCATCTTATCTTATCTAGAAGGGGTTTGTGTCGGGTGAGTGATCGCATTGAGTCCCCGCGCTGCTGTGGCGGGGACCCGATGCATCATAAAGCAGCCCGAACCCGTGCAGAGGCTGCCCGATGCCTTACACGGCATCGGGACCTGCCTTCTACGGGAGCCGAGGAGATCCAGCCTCAGGCTGGGTCTCCTAGGCAACCTGTTAGTGTATTACTCGGTGTAATAGACTAACAGGCAATGGATTACAATACAGATGTATTGTAATGCATTGCAGAGGGGATCGGACCCCCAAAAGTGAACATCAGAAATAAAGTAAAGAAAAAAAAGTGTTTTTAATAAAATTTATAAAAATTTATAATAAAAAACAGAAAAAACAAACAAAACCCACACATATTAGGTATCGCCGCGTCCGTAATGACCGGCTCTATAAATATATCCACTAAGATCCACCCTGTCCGATAAACACCATAAAAATAAAAAATGTAAAAAAAAAAGCAATTTTTGTCACCTTACATCACAAAAAGTGCAACACCAAGCGATCAAAAAGGCGTTTGTCCCACAAAATGGTATCAATAAAACCGTCACCTCATCTTGCAAAAAATAGGCCCCTGCCTAAGACAATTGCCCAAAAAATAAAAAAGACTATAGCTCTCAGAACATGTAGACACTAAAACATCATTTTTCCCTTTCATCCTCCATGATGGCATACCATGAGAGATGACCCGCCCTGGAGGGACAGGAAGTATAAATTTGACTCTCCTCTGGCTCCTCCTCAGTGTCTTCCTGTCCCTCCAGGTAGGAGATAGGTTTTTCGCTTGGTCGCGGACTACAAAGAATGGAAGAAGAAATCACCATGTGAGGAGGCAGCAGAGTCCGAGCCCTAGTTGGGTAACGGGTGCTGAGAATGTGTCTCTTACCTGCTGCTAGGCGCGGGCAGACAGGTCCACGTGGGGCCGGACACTCATGGAGTCTCTCCGGTCAGTCATCAAGCTCCACACTGCGATCCGGCATGGCTGGCGCTCACAGTGTCGTCACCGGAAGTGGACGCGCACGATGCGTTCCACGGCTTACTTCCGGTCCGGGGCCTGAGGGCACTTCCGGCGGTGGATCGCATGGCGGGAGATTTGAAAATCGCGCATGATTATGACGGAGGTCGTCCTCTGATCTGAGGTCTTAAGGTAAAAGTTATTTAAAAAGGGGGAAAAAGCGTGGCTGTCTACCCTAAACATGTTGGATCCAAGTGGAGTTATGGAGACCACTCAGGGATCTACACTTGTGAGTAACGTTACCGGGACAAGGGTTAAACGGTATATGCTGTAATTAACCCATATGTGTTTCTCTTTCTTTCTGTATGTTTGCAGAGTGAGAAAGAGGTTGCTCAGAAAGTTAAAACTAGTCAGCGGTCAAAAAAGTGCAGTATTTGTTCTGTAAAACTTTCAGATTCCTATATTAGGAAAGTTTGTGTAAAATGTACTGACAATATTACTAAAGATTTGGTTCCGTCTTTAAAAGAAGAACTTAAAAATGCGATCAGGGAAGAAATCAGCTCTGCCATGTCAGATCCCTCGGTATTTCCTTCTTGCTCAAAACAGGCGACTGAGGATACCAGAGAATTAATCAAAGCAAAAACCTCTGATTCGGATTTAGATGAAGATTCGGAATCAGGAGAATTATCTTCCAGAGACTCTTCTGGTTCTGATTCAGAATTTAAAAACTATCTTTTTTCCTCTGAGGATACCAGAGAATTAATTAAAGCTGTTAGGGCCACTATGGATCTTTCTGAGGAAAAGGTCCGCAGATCAGTCCATGATGAAATGTTTAGTGGCTTTGAACAGAGGTCTAACCGAGGGTTTCCAGTACATAAAAATATGCATGAGCTAGTTAAAAGAGAATGGAGGACCCCGGATAGGAAATTGTTCATTCCTAAAACAATAAGACGACGGTTTCCATTTACTAGTGAAGATGAAGCTATTAACGACTTGTCCTAAGATAGACGTATCCCTATCCAAATTGGTGAAAGGTCCCAATGCCTTACCGTTTGAGGATATGGGATCTTTAAGGGATCCCATGGATAAAAAGACGCATCAAACTCTCAAAAAGACATAGGAAGCTTGTGCGGCCCTGTTTAAACCAAACCTAGCTGCAACATCAGTATCCAGGTCTTTAAAGAAATGGCTCATACAATTAGAATCCTTGCTGAAAAACGGGAATACATATGATAGTCTAAAAGATTCCTTTCCACTATTAATTAAAGCTGTGGATTTTCTGTCTGATTCTACTGCAGAATCAGTCAGAATGGCCGCAAAGGCAACTGGGTTAGCGGTCGTAGCAAGGAGCTCTCTCTGGTTAAAATCCTGGTCTGGAGAGGTCAGTTCAAAACTGAAATTATGTACATTGCCTTTTCATGGGAATTTGTTATTTGGAGAGGATTTAGAATCTATCCTAGAAAAGGCTTCCGACTCAAAGAAAACCTTTCTCAGGGACTCCGGGAAAAGGAAATTTCCCTTTCGGAAAGTTAAAAAAGGAGCTCCCTTTCAAACGAAGAAAACGAATAGAGATTCTGGCTGGTCAAGGGGAAAAAAACAAAAGAGTAGAGGATACTTCACTACAAAGAATACGGAATCGTCAAAGCAATGATGCCAGATGTCAGGTAGGAGGAAGATTAAGCTTTTTTCTAGACTATTGGGCAATGATTACAACAAACCCTTGGGTCTTAGATATAGTATCAGAAGGCTACAAAATTGTGTTCCGTCTTCCTCCTCCCTCAAATATTTCCAGGATTACTCCAGTCCAAAGAACAACCGTGCTTCAAGGAAATCTGGAAGAAGGGATTCGGAAGTTGCTGGCTCAAAAGGCCATAATTCCGGTTCCCCCTTCCCAACAAGGTCAGGGATATTATTCAACCGTATTTCTAGTAAAAAAGCCAGACGGCAAATTTCGGTTAATAATAAACCTAAAAAACTTGAACAAGTTCATAGACTACAACAGGTTCAAAATGGAAACGATAAGATCAACTGTGAATCTGCTAAAAAAGGGAGACTTTTTGGCCTCCATAGACCTAAGAGACGCATATTACCATATTCCGGTATGCCAACAGTCTCAAAAATTCCTGCAGATAGCAGTCTATTTGGGGAAAGATCTTCTCCATTTTCAATTCCAGGTATTACTGTTTGGCATAACCTCAGCCCCCAGGATCTTCACGAAGGTGATGCTGGAGCTGGTGGCGCATTTGAGGAGGAGAAACAGTGGTGGCATACTTAAATCATCACGGTGGAACAAGGAGCCAATTCATGAGCCAGATAACAGAAATATTTTTTTCCTGGGCAGAAGAAAATATAAAATCCCTTTCATCAGTCCATTTAAAAGGAAGCTTAAATGTAAAAGCAGACTTCCTAAGCAGGGTCGAGATAATACAAACAGAATGGAGTTTGAAGGAGCAAGTTTTTCGCCAAATAACAAAAAAGTGGGGGGTTCCCCAGATAGATCTCTTTGCGTCAGCCGCAAACGCAAAGGTGAATCGCTTTTTTTTCCCTCAATCCAAAAGATGGAAATAAAGGGATAGATGCCTTATCAATAAAATGGGATTTTCATCTGGCTTACGCCTTTTTCCCCTTTGCAACTAATATCTCGAGTGATAAAGATACGGCAAGACAAGGCTCACGTTATCCACAGTTAAAGATCATGTCCATTCAGAGTCCGTGGATTCTTCCTTGGGATCAGGATTTAATGTCGCAGGGACCAGTTCACCATCCCGAGGTGGAAAGGCTGCATTTGGCAGCCTGGAACCTGAAAGGATGATTCTAAAAGCTAGAGGCTTGTCAGATTCTGTCATCAATACTATGACGGCCAGTAGAAAGGAGATAACCTCAAAAATCTATGGTAAAGTATGGAGAACTTTTAATACCTGGTGTATGAAAGAAAAAGTATCTCCTGAAAAATTTTCCGTTCTTTCAGTTCTAGGTTTTTTACAATCCGGACTGGAGAAAGGTCTACGTCCCAATACACTAAGGGTTCACCTGTCGGCTCTTAGTGCAGTTTTTGATGAGAAAATTGCCAATCATTCTTGGATTACCAGATTCCTAAAAGGGGCAGACAGACTGAGACCATCGTTGAGATCCACGATTCCCCCTTGGGATCTCAATGTGGTTTTATCAGGCCTAATAGAAAGTCCTTTTAAACCCTTGTCAAATGTCCCAGTAAAATACAGGGAGTGCAGAATTATTAGGCAAGTTGTATTTTTGAGGATTAATTTTATTATTGAACAACAACCATGTTCTCAATAAGCCCAAAAAACTCATTAATATCAAAGCTGAATATTTTTGGAAGTAGTTTTTAGTTTTAGCTATTTTAGGGGGATATCTGTGTGTGCAGGTGACTATTACTGTGCATAATTATTAGGCAACTTAACAAAAAACAAATATATACCCATTTCAATTATTTATTTTTACCAGTGAAACCAATATAACATCTCAACATTCACAAATATACATTTCTGACATTCAAAAACAAAACAAAAACAAATCAGTCACCAATATAGCCACCTTTCTTTGCAAGGACACATTTAAAAGCCTGCCATCCATGGATTCTGTCAGTGTTTTGATCTGTTCACCATCAACATTGCGTGCAGCAGCAACCACAGCCTCCCAGACACTGTTCAGAGAGGTGTACTGTTTTCCCTCCTTGTAAATCTCACATTTGATGATGGACCACAGGTTCTCAATGCGGTTCAGATCAGGTGAACAAGGAGGCCATGTCATTAGATTTTCTTCTTTTATACCCTTTCTTGCCAGCCACGCTGTGGAGTACTTGGACGCGTGTGATGGAGCATTGTCCTGCATGAAAATCATGTTTTTCTTGAAGGATGCAGACTTCTTCCTGTACCACTGCTTGAAGAAGGTGTCTTCCAGAAACTGGCAGTAGGACTGGGAGTTGAGCTTGACTCCATCCTCAACCCGAAAAGGCCCCACAAGCTCATCTTTGATGATACCAGCCCAAACCAGTACTCCACCTCCACCTTGCTGGCGTCTGAGTCGGACTGGAGCTCTCTGCCCTTTACCAATCCAGCCATGGGCCCATCCATCTGGCCCATCAAGACTCACTCTCATTTCATCAGTCCATAAAACCTTAGAAAAATCAGTCTTGAGATATTTCTTGGCCCAGTCTTGACGTTTCAGCTTGTGTGTCTTGTTCAGTGGTGGTCGTCTTTCAGCCTTTCTTACCTTGGCCATGTCTCTGAGTATTGCACACCTTGTGCTTTTGGGCACTCGAGTGATGTTGCAGCTCTGAAATATGGCCAAACTGGTGGCAAGTGGCATCTTGGCAGCTGCACGCTTGACTTTTCTCAGTTCATGGGCAGTTATTTTGCTCCTTGGTTTTTCCACACGCTTCTTGCGACTCTCTGTTGACTATTTTGAATGAAACGCTTGATTGTTCGATGATCACGCTTCAGAAGCTTTGCAATTTTAAGAGTGCTGCATCCCTCTGCAAGATATCTCACAATTTTTGACTTTTCTGAGCCTGTCAAGTCCTTCTTTTGACCCATTTTGCCAAAGGAAATGAAGTTGCCTAATAATTATGCACACCTAATATAGGGGGTGTTGATGTCATTAGACCACACCCCTTCTCATTACAGAGATGCACATCACCTAATATGCTTAATTGGTAGTAGGCTTTCGAGCCTATACAGCTTGGAGTAAGACAACATGCATAAAGAGGATGATGTGGTCAAAATACTCATTTGCCTAATAATTCTGTACACAGTGTATATAACGCTAAAAACCCTGTTCTTAGTGGCAATTACGTCAGCTCGCAGGGCAAGAAGAAATATTGGTTCCCTCGTTTTGTGACGACCCGAAAACAGAAGGAGAGGAAAGGTTTCATAAATTGGATGTACGCAGAGCAGTTCTAATATATTTAGAAGCTACGAAAACCTTCAGAAAGACGAACGCTTTATTTGTTCAGTTTGTTGGTACAAATAAGGGGCAGAGAGCGACAAGAAATACTGTTTCCAGATGGATAAAAACGGCTATTTTAGATTCATATAAAACTCTAGGGAAATCACCTCCTGAAGCCTTTACAGCCCATTCTACAAGATCAGTTTCTGCCTCCTGGGCAGAAAAAGCTAATGCTTCACTAGAACAGATCTGTAGGGCGGCCACTTGGTCTAGCCCTAATACATTTATCAAAAGAAATATATAAGAATCTAAGAATATATATGTATATATAATATAGAAGTAGCGATGATAGGACTACACATAGGTGATGGTGTGCAAAAAAAAAAAAAAGGAATAAATGAAAAGATTCGAAAGAACACTCTCTAGGCTGTCGATCCAGAAAGACACTGAGGCGGAGCCAGAGGAGAGTCAAATTTATACTTCCTGTCCCTACCTGGTTGGAGGCGGGTCATCTCTCATGGTATGCCGTCATGGAGGATTCATGAAAAGGGAATTACCGGTACGTAATTAGTTTTTTTTTTGTTTCAAAACTGCTATTATTGTGCTAAAGTGAAATACCTAAAAAAATATATACATATTAGGTATCGCCACGTCTGTAACAACCAGCTCTATACAAATATCACATGACCTAACCCCTCAGGTGAACACCGTAAAAAAAAAAAAAAAAAAGCAATTTTTGTCACATTACATCACAAAAATTGCAACAGCAAGTGATCAAAAAGACATATGCCCCCCAAAATGGTACCAATCAGACTGTCATCTCATCCCGCAAAAAATCAGATCCTACCTAAGAGAATCGGTCAAAAAATAAAAAAGCTATGGCTCTCAGACTATGGATACACTAAAATATCATTATTTCGGTTACAATGCTATTATTGTGTAAAACTTAAATAAATAAGAAAAAGTAGACATATTAGGTATTGCCGCGTTCGTAATGATCTACTCTATAAAAAAGTCACTTGACCTAATCCCTCAGGTAAATGCTATAAAAATAAAAATTGTGCCAAAACATCCATTTGTCTCACAAAAAAAACGTAATATAGAGCAATTAAAAATCATATGTACCCCAAAATAGTACCAATAAAACTGGCACCTTATCCCGAAGTTTCCAAAATGTGGTCACTTTTTTTAGTTTCTACTGTAGGGGTGCATCAGAGGGGCTTCAAATGGGACATGGCATCTAAAAACCAGTTCAGCTAAATCTGCCTTCCAAAAACCATATGGCGTTCCTTTCCTACTGCACCCTGCCGTGTGCCCGTACAGCAGTTTACAATCACATGTGGGGTGTTTCTGTAAACCGCAGAATCAGGCTAATAAATATAGATTTTTATTTGGCTGTTAACCCTTCTTTTGCTACTGGAAAAAATTGATTAAAATGTAAAATCTACCAAAAAAGTGAAATTCTGAAATTTCATCTCCATTTTCCATTAATTCTTGTGGAACACCTAAAGGGTTAACAAAGTTTGTAAAATCAGTTTTGTATACCTTGAGGGGTGTAGTTTCTAAAATGGGGTCATTTTTGGGTGGTTTCTATTATGTAAGCCTCACAAAGTGACTTCAGACCTGAACTGGTCCTTAACCCCTTAAGGACTCAGCCCTATTTCACCTTAAGGACTTGGCCATTTTTTGCAAATCTGACCAGTGTCAGTTTAAGTGCTGATAACTTTAAAACGCTTTGACTTATCTAGGCCATTCTGAGACAGTTTTTTCGTCACATATTGTACTTCATCACAGTGGTAAAATGTAGTCAAAAAAAAAAATTTTTATTTATAAAAAAAATACCAAATTTACCATTTTTTTAAAAAAAATTGCAAATTTCTTTTTTTTTTTTTTTTGAACAATAGTTTTATTAACATTTTCAAAAATAGGCTACAATTGAATGGATTCAATCACATGTACAAAGTTGTAATAGTGGAAAAATTGAGGCACTTGTGAAAACTACTAATGAAGTAGATAATTACACTTCATAAAACAGATAAAGTAATACTAAAAATAGAAAAGGTCAAAACAGGTACATAAATACTAGAAGTTATACTAGCATACAGGTAACGGATTAGAGAGCAAAGAAGATCACAATCTAATAGATGCATTAGGAGGAATGTTGCATTTATTGTTAGCTAGCCAAACGTCCCAATTTTTTAGAAAGACAGTCTTTGAGTTCCTAGCCGATGCCCACAGGCCCTCATATAAGCAATTATTATCAAGCGTTCTAAATATTCTATTAATATTAGGAAGGGTACCAGATTTCCAGCAAGCAGCAATTTTCAAACGAGTAACAAATATTAAATGACTGGCAATGACTCTATAGTGATAAGGAAGGTCTATAAGGCCTATCGATAATAAAGCCATCTTAGGAGAAGGATCTATATCATAACATGCTAGAGTTGATATGAACTCAAAGACTGTGTTCCACAAACTTATGTAGAATCATATATTTTATTCAAGGACATGTAAGGTAAAGTAAAATCAATTATTTTAAAAAACACATATAAAATACAGTCAAGCAATATAAGAACACATGGATACAATAAAATATATAGATATAGAATAAATACTAGGACCAGTGGTGGATAGGCTAGGGATGGTAAAAAATCAGTCCATACGAAAATCAGAACAAATAGAAGTATAGCCCAGCTGGTGGCTTGAGCTAATATAGTGGCTAGCTTCACAAAGTACTATAAGGTTCACAGTCCTGATTCACTGCAAGAGGATAATGTAACTGTGGTACAACAGAATTCACTTAAGTGAGTATACTTGCGGCGTCCCGCTAATACTCACTGTTCCTTATGCGGTTCCTTATACAGGTAAACTTGGAAACAAAATTGTCGTTATCAGCTGCTGCTGTAGCAACTGAAGGATACTGTGTCTTTTCTCTGTGCCCTTGCGATCCTCTGGCTGCCGCTCCGTAGTAGCAGGAAGCCGGTCAGCGCTGGGACTCAAGATGCTTTGCCCCTCGTCGGTATGTTATGCGACACACTCCTCGTGTGTTTGCGCTTGTAGGTCCCGGCGTATCAGGGGTTTAGTAAGGCACAGAGTTCTCAAAGACTTTGAATTGCCGCACGGCTCTGGATAGTTCAAGCACGTACTCCTTGGGGTTGTTCCGGGGGGCTCCTCACCAAACGCGTTTCGGGGTACTTGCCACTGAAGAAGGGGCAAGTACCCCGAAACGCGTTTGGTGAGGAGCCCCCCGGAACAACCCCAAGGAGTACGTGCTTGAACTATCCAGAGCCGTGCGGCAATTCAAAGTCTTTGAGAACTCTGTGCCTTACTAAACCCCTGATACGCCGGGACCTACAAGCGCAAACACACGAGGAGTGTGTCGCATAACATACCGACGAGGGGCAAAGCATCTTGAGTCCCAGCGCTGACCGGCTTCCTGCTACTACGGAGCGGCAGCCAGAGGATCGCAAGGGCACAGAGAAAAGACACAGTATCCTTCAGTTGCTACAGCAGCAGCTGATAACGACAATTTTGTTTCCAAGTTTACCTGCATAAGGAACCGCATAAGGAACAGTGAGTATTAGCGGGACGCCGCAAGTATACTCACTTAAGTGAATTCTGTTGTACCACAGTTACATTATCCTCTTGCAGTGAATCAGGACTGTGAACCTTATAGTACTTTGTGAAGCTAGCCACTATATTAGCTCAAGCCACCAGCTGGGCTATACTTCTATTTGTTCTGATTTTCGTATGGACTGATTTTTTACCATCCCTAGCCTATCCACCACTGGTCCTAGTATTTATTCTATATCTATATATTTTATTGTATCCATGTGTTCTTATATTGCTTGACTGTATTTTATATGTGTTTTTTAAAATAATTGATTTTACTTTACCTTACATGTCCTTGAATAAAATATATGATTCTACATAAGTGAGTGTGCCCAGTATATTTTTTAACATTATTTATTCACTTTAGAGGAAGGGCGGATCCTCTTTTACTGGCAGCACCTCGTCCTAATTTTTCCTCAGTCCTGTGCGTCTCATTAAACCTGTGTGTTCCACAAACACCTTACTGTTGGACAGTCCCACCACATGTGAAGATATGATCCAAAAACGTGACCACACCTCCAACATGCAGGGGAAACTTCTGGAAAAATGTTATTCAAATAAACAGGGGTTCTATACCATCTATACAGTATTTTTCTTGCTCCTTCTAAGTGGTCAGAGCATTTAGAGAGTTTAGAAACAGAGGTAAAAACTTCGTTCCACTCTGAGTCTGAGAGAACTGAGCCCAACTCAGCATTCCACATGTCCAAGGTATGCTGTAAGGGATTTGTATTTGATTCCTTCAATAGTTGATACCTTTAGTGATACCTTTATCTAATCTATGTGACATGTGAATCCACTCTGTCAGAGAGTGATTGTTTGAAATAAAGTGGAAATTTCTTGGGGATTGTAGCAAGTGCCTTATTCTTAGGTACTTATAAAAATCTGCATTGGGGATGTTGAACTCTTTGTGTAGGTAAGCAAAGTCAACAAAAACATCATTTTTCTTTAGTTGACCAATATCAGTAATACCCAAGGAAATCCAATTATCAATCCGAAGGTCTGGTATAGCTAATTCACAAATTTTCAGAGGTAAAGAAAATACTGAAGTGGTAACTAATTTTTCTATTCTAGCAATGGAGTACCAAATGTTGTGTATTGCATTCAGGGTTGAAAGTGGAGAAATATTCTTGGAACCAAAGGCCGCTGTAGCAGAGAGACATAAGCTTAGATCATAGGGACCCATTATATTTTTTTCAAGTAAAACCCATTTTTTTTAAATGTCATTTTTGATCAGGTATCTCATTTGATCAAGTATGGAGGATGTATAGTAATGTTTAATAGAGGGGACATTAAGACCTCCTGTTTTGAGTGATTTATTAAGGATAAGTCCTTTCACTCTAGGTTTAAATTTCCCCCAGATGTGTTTGTTGATTAAGGCCTGAAGTTTTGTGATATATCCTTTGGGAATAGTAATTGGAATATTACGGAACATATAAATAATTTTGGGTAGAATTACCATTTTAATAGCAGCTATTCTTCCTAACCATGAAAGCGAGTCCATTCTTAGGTTGTTCAAGGAGTCGTTTATTTTATTGTATAGTGGCCAAAAATTGACTTTAAATAATTTGCTAGTAGGGAAGGCGAGTTGAATGCCTAGATATGTCAATGATTCCTCAGCCCAGGGGTATTTATACAAGTTGGAGATTGAGCGCTTGGTAGATCGAGATAAACCCAGATCAAGAATTTGGGACTTATTGATATTAACTTTATAGAAGGAAGCTTTGCCAAAATTGGATATAATATTATTAATTGCGCTTAAAGCAGTAGTTGGGTTTGATGTCAATATTAAGACATCATCTGCAAAGAGTCCAATGCGGTGATCAGTGTTTCCCACTGTTATCCCATTAATAATAGGGGAGGATCTGATGTGTTCCGCAAAGGGTTCCATTGCTAAGGCAAATATTAAGGGTGACATGGGACAACCTTGTCTGGTTCCATTCTTGATATTGAATGGAGCAGATAAAAAACTAGATGAGTATATAGAGGCGCTTGGGTTAGAATATAGAGACATTACTGCGGATAGGAAGAAATCCCCAAATCCAAACTTTTTCAAAGTAGCCTGAATGTATTTCCAATGTATCCTATCGAACGCCTTCTCCGCATCCAAGGAGAGGAGCAAAGAAGGCGTTCGGGTGGTATATGCCACATCTAGAAGATCTATGAATCTCCTAGTACCATCTGATGATTGTCTATTGGGAACAAAACCAATTTGATCATTGGCTATTAGAGAAGGCAGAATGCTAGATAATCTCTTTGCTAAGATTTTTGCAAATATCTTTACATCAGAGTTTAAAAGTGATATAGGTCTGAAGTTAGCCGGTTTATCTGCAGGTTTACCAGGTTTTGGGAGCGTAATTATCAGTGCATTTAACATATCTTTGGGGATTGAGTTTTGCTCTGCTATCAAATTGAAGGATCTATTCAGGAAGGGATTTAAAATGTGGGAGAAATTTTTATAATATTCATTTGTAAGTCCGTCTGGGCCAGGAGACTTATTATTTTTGAGGGAATGTATTGCTTCAGATATTTCTAGGTGTGTGATTTTAGAGTTAAGGGATTGGTTTTGGGTTGAGGTTATGGACGGAAGAGAGATACCATTAAGAAAGTCATTAATATATTCAGAAGTTGGTTGAACTATGTCAGTTGTTTTTTCCAGATTGTATAGATTTTCATAGTATTTTGCGAATTCTTCTGCTATGTGTTTGGGGTTATACAACTTTTGGTTCTGGTTGTCATATAAAAAAGGAATTCTTGATTTGACTTAATGGTCTGATTTTAGTTTTCGAAGGTGAAATTCATGTTTTTCATGAAGATGGAGGTATAAATGATGTCTGGCTGTTTTTAGTTTGCTAATGACTTTTGGATCTAGAGAGGTTTTAGAGGAATCCTCCAAGATTTTGATATCAGCTAATAATTTATCTAGAATTTCCCTTCTATTTTTCTTTTGAATAGCTGCATGTTTTAGCAATACACCTCTTATAAATGCCTTGTGCGCACTCCATAGTGTAATATCTGAAACCAAATTATTGTCATTTGTTTTAAAATATTCTTTTAATGAGTTTTCTACGTCTGTGCGTACAGAGGCATTTTGGAGTAAAGAATTGTTGAGTCTCCACGGGGAATATATTCTATTGCTGTACGTGTCATCTAGTGTAAGAGAAATAAATGCATGATCAGACCACGTTATATTAGATATTGTTACCTCTAGTACTTTTTGAAGAAGCCATTTATCTGAGACAAAGAGGTCGATTCTAGAATAAGTGTTGTGTGGATGTGAGAAAAAGGTAAAATCTTTTTCATTGGCGTGATGGACTCTCCAGATATCTAGAAGTCCCTCCTGAAATAGGAAATCTCTAAGTTGCGAGTTTTTGAGAGATAGGATAGGGGAAGGGAGCCTATCAATTGAGGAGTCGGGGCACATGTTGAAGTCGCCGCAGATCAATAAGGATCCTTGCTTAGAATCCTGAGCTAATTTGATGTTGCGTTTGATAAAATTTATCTGATCAGCATTAGGGGCA
Organism: Bufo bufo; assembly: GCF_905171765.1. NCBI lineage: Eukaryota > Metazoa > Chordata > Amphibia > Anura > Bufonidae > Bufo > Bufo bufo. The sequence continues at coordinate 161,851,338 of NC_053397.1, forward strand.
TAAAGATTAACTATTGTGTATCTAGTATTGTTTATGTCACATATAATGATAATATATCTACCCTCTTCATCTATTATTGTATTATGACAATGGAAAGCAACAGAATTTTTAAAACCCATAATCACACCTTTTCTTTTATTTGAAGCTGGAGAAAAAAAAGTATGCGGAAAGGAGGGATGAGAAAATCTGTAGGAGTCTTCCTCATTAAGATGGGACTCTTGAATACAGATAATGTCAGCTCTCTGTTTCCTCACCTCATTCCAACATGCTGAACGTTTAAAGGGACTATTAAGACCCTTAACATTTGCAGAGAATATTTTTATGCCTTTACTGGTCATCTTGAATTTTAAGGCAGCATGCTATAAGTTCCTGATCTGAATTGATTAACTAGTAGTATGTGAATAACATAATAAAGTACCCAAATGTTACCGTATTTCAATTGTGGGGATCGTAGAATTGTACCTTTAAATTCAGTTATTTGAGGAGGTACATGTAGACCCTTTTTATGTAACCTTGTAAAACAATAAGTTAAAACATAAAGAATAAAATAAGTAATAAATAACAATAACATAACAATGGTCTAACAGTAACCACAGGTTGTGATGTATCTCAATTAGTATGGGAGACGTTAGAGAAACAGTGGATTAGAGAATGTGAACACAGAGATGGAATATGTGTTCTGAGAGGTAGAACAACGGGTGTGGAGCCCCGCAAAAATAGTATAACATGGAAGTATACTTAATGTAATATAGATACTGTCCAGAATAGATATCACGGAGGGTTTCTTCCTACTTTGGTCCATTCTGGAGTTAGGTTCAGGTGACTTCTGTCCGAGGAAGGCCTGTAAGAAGGAGAGTTCATTGCTTTGTCTTTGGCGCCCTCTGGTGGCACAGTGATGTTCCATTTGGCAAAAGCTTCTGACGCTTCCTGAGGAGAAACTAGGACAGTTGATGAGTTTTGATATCTTACAATCAGCTTAACAGGGAAGCCCCATTTGTAAGGGATATTGTTATCCCTTAGTGCTTTGGTGTATATTTGAAATTCACGCCTTCTGCTCAGCGTCGCTGGTGAGAGGTCAGTGAACAGGAGGACATTACAAAATCTTTCAGGGATATCCGACCTCTTTTTTTGGGCTTCTCTCATCAGGGAATCCTTTAGATGATAGAAATGAATTCTAGCTAGTACGTCTCTGGGAATAGAGGCTGGTAGAGCTTTGGGTTTAGGAACCCGGTGTACCCGGTCTATAATTAACTCTGACCCTGGGGTATCTGGTAAATATGACACTATAAGGTCCGCAATAAAATCTTGCAGCTGAGAGTCCAGAACGCTTTCAGGGATGCTTCTGAATCTAATGTTGTTTCTTCTGGAGCGATCTTCCAGATCAGCCATTTTAAGTTTAATGGTTGCTATGTCATCTTTAACCGCATTATGATTATCTACTAGCGAGTTATGTGCTGTGACAAATTCCTCCATTTTTTCTTCCAAATGTGCGGTTCTTTCTCCTATAGCGACTATGTCTGCATGAATAACAGAGATTGTCTCTTTAAAATCGCCATGTATAGATCTTTTTAGATCTGCCAGCATGTCCTGCATTGTGGTAACTGTTAATCCAGGGTCTATGCCTGGTGAAGCAGGGTAAGTATCAAGGGGAGGGCTGTATGGCTGTTGTTCACTCACCCTTTTTTGTTTTTTAGGTTCCTGTGAAGGTGGAGAACCGGACCCTGTTGAGGAGGGAGATCCAGAAGATCGCTGGACGGGTGCCGCTGCTGAGGACGGACAGGGCTCTCCCTCTGTGTGGCGGGAACCGGCGCCATCTTGTGAAGACCCAGGAGCTGGGTGAAAAAACGCCGTCATCTTCTGAGGCTGCGATCCCTTCTTCCTTCCCCTGGTCTTCATCTGCAGGACTGCGGTATCAAGGTCTGTCCTGGGGTAGGTAAGTATGATATATATTCGCTATATTTCAGCTGCTATGTGCCGCTAACGAGGCTCCACAGCCGGAGCTCCAGCACTATGCGACCTCTCCTCTCGGCATCCGGCCACGCCCCCCGCAAATTTCTAAGTTTCAATTTCTCTACTTCTATAATACATAGTAATACCTCCAAAAATTGCTATTACTTTACATTCCCCATATGTCTACTTCATGTTTGGATCATTTTGGGAATGATATTAAATTTTTTGGTGATGTTACAAGGATTAGAAGTTTGGAAGCAAATCTTGAAATTTTTCAGGAATTTTCAAAAACCCAATTTTTAGGGACCAGTTTAGGTCTGAAGTCACTTTGCGAGGCTTACATAATAGAAACCACCCAAAAATGACCCCATTGTATAAACTATACCCCTCAAGGTATTCAAAACTGATTTTACAAACTTTGTTAACCCTTTAGGTGTTCCACAAGAATTAATGGAAAATAGAGATACAATTTCAAAATTTCACATTTTTGGCAGATTTTCCATTTTAATAATTTTTTTCCAGTTACAAAGCAAGGGTTAACAGCCAAACCAAACTCACTATTTATCTTCTTTTTTTTTGCAAATTTTTTGGCAGAGATTCTTTCATCCACATTGATCGATGCGAATGAAGAAATCTGTGCCGTTCATTTTTTCTTTCAGCTCAGAGGCTGAACGAAAAAAAAAAAATCTCATTACCCGTATGCTCAATATAAGGCCTCATGCACACGACCGTGCCGTTTTTTGCGGTCCGCAAACCGCGGATCCGCAAAAAACGGAAGGCGCCCGTGTTGCCTTCCGCAATTTGCGGAACGGAACGGGCGCCGGCAATATAAATGCCTATTCTTGTCCGCAAAGCGCGGACAAGAATAGGACATGTTATATTTTTTTAGTGGGGCCGCGGAACGGATCCACGGATGCGGACAGCACACGGAGTGCTGTCCACATCTTTTGCGGCCCCATTGAAATGAATGGGTCCGCATCCAAGCCACCAAAACGTCGGCTCAGATGCGGACCCAAACAACGGTCATGTGCATGAGGCCTAATGAGAATAGCAGAAACTCCTAATGCTGTAAGAAAAAATATATATATATATATATATCAATTTCTGCTAACTTGTGCAAAAAAAATAAAAAATCTTCTATGAACTCGCCATGCCCCTCACGGAATACCTTGGGGTGTCTTCTTTCCAAAATAGGGTCACTTGTGGGGTATTTATACTGCCCTGGCATTCTAGGGGCCCTAAAGCGTGAGAAGTAGTTTGGAATCCAAATGCGAAAAAATGCCCTGTGAAATCCTAAAGGTACTCATTGGAATTTGGGCCCCTTTGCGCACCTAGGCTGCAAAAAAGTGTCACACATGTGGTATCGCCGTACTCAAAAGAAGTAGGGCAATGTGTTTTGGGGTGTATTTTTACATATATCCATACTGTGTGTGAGAAATATCTCTGTAAATGACAACTTTTTAATTTTTTTTATACAAAGTTGTCAATTTACAGAGATATTTCTCTCACCCAGCATGGGTATATGTAAAAATACTCCCCAAAACACATTGCCCTACTTCTTCTGAGTACGGCGATACCATATGTGTGACACTTTTTTGCAGCCTAGGTGCGTAAAGGGGCCGAAAGTCCAACGAGTACCTTTAGGCTTTACAGGGTTGCTCACAATTTAGCCCCGTCCAAAATGCCAGAACAGTAAACACACCCCACAAATGACCCCATTTTGGAAAGTAGACACCCCAAGGTATTCACTGAGGGGCATAGGGAGTCCGTGGGAGATTTTTTTTTTTTGCCAGAAGTTAGCAGAAATGGAAACTTTATTATTATTATTTTTTCCTCAGAAAGTGTCATTTTCCGCTAACTTGTGAAAAAAAATTCAATCATACATGAACTCACCATGCCCCTTCGCGAATACTTTGGGGTGTCTTCTTTCTAAAATGGGGTCATTTGGGGGTATTTATACTATCCTGGCATTCTAGCACCTCAAGAAACATAACATGTGCTCAGAAAGTCAGAGCTGCTTCAAAATGCGGAAAATCACATTTTTGTACCATAGTTTGTAAACGTTATAACTTTTGCGCAAACCAATAAATATACACTTATTGGATTTTTTTTTATCAAAGACATGTAGCACAATAAATTCTGACACAAACTTGTATAGAAATGTAATTATATTTGAACAATTTTACCAGAAAAAGTTAAAAATACACTTTTTGTTTAAGAAAATTGCGGTCTATTTTGATTAATATCAGAAAAACTAAAAATGTCAGCAGCAATCAAATACCACCAAAAGAAAGCTGTATTTGTGAGAAAAAAAGGAGGTAAAATTCATTTGGGTGCCAAGTTGCATGACCGAGCAATAAACCGTTAAAGTTGTGAAGTGCCGATTTGTAAAAAAGGGCCTGGTCACTAGGGGGGTATAAACCTGTGGTCCTTAAGTGGTTAATGTATATATTTTTCTGTATAGTTTTTAGAATAAAAACTAACGATTTAATGGTTTTAGTTTTGCCCTTGCTACTTGATTATCTGATCTAAGGTCGTGGCCAAAAGTTTTGAGAATGACACCAATATTAGTTTTCACAAAGTTTGCTGCTAAACTGCTTTTAGATCTTTGTTTCAGTTGTTTCTGTGATGTAGTGAAATATAATTACACGCACTTCATACGTTTCAAAGGCTTTTATCGACAATTACATGACATTTATGCAAAGAGTCAGTATTTGCAGTGTTGGCCCTTCTTTTTCAGGACCTCTGCAATTCGACTGGGCATGCTCTAAATCAACTTCTGGGCCAATTCCTGACTGATAGCAACCCATTCTTTCATAATCACTTCTTGGAGTTTGTCAAAATTAGTGGGTTTTTGTTTGTCCACCCGCCTCTTGAGGATTGACCACAAGTTCTCAATGGGATTAAGATCTGGGGAGTTTCCAGGCCATGAACCCAAAATGTCAACGTTTTGTTCCCCGAGCCACTTAGTTATCACTTTTGCCTTATGGCACGGGGCTCCATCGTGCCGGAAAATGCATTGTTCTTCACCAAACTGTTGTTGGATTGTTGGAAGAAGTTGCTGTTGGAGGGTGTTTTGGTACCATTCTTTATTCATGGCTGTGTTTTTGGGCAAAATTGTGAGTGAGCCCACTCCCTTGGATGAGAAGCAACCCCACACATGAATGGTTTGAGGATGCTTTACTGTTGGCATGACACAGGACTGATGGTAGCACTCACCTTTTCTTCTCCGGACAAGCCTTTTTCCAGATGCCCCAAACAATCGGAAAGAGGCTTCATCGGAGAATATGACTTTGCCCCAGTCCTCAGCAGTCCATTCACCATACTTTCTGCAGAAGATCAATCTGTCCCTGATGTTTTTTTTTGGAGAGAACTGGCTTCTTTGCTGCCCTTCTTGACACCAGGCCATCTTCCAAAAGTCTTCGCCTCACTGTGCATGCAGATGCGCTCACACCTGCCTGCTGCCATTCCTGAGCAAGCTCTGCACTGGTGGCACTCCGATCCCGCAGCTGAATCCTCTTTAGGAGCCGATCCTGGCGCTGGCTGGACTTTCTTGGACGCCCTGAAGCCTTCTTAACAAGAATTGAACCTCTTTCCTTGAAGTTCTTGATGATCCTATAAATTGTTGATTGAGGTGCAATCTTAGTAGCCACAATATCCTTGCCTGTGAAGCCATTTTTATGCAACGCAATGATGGCTGCACGCGTTTCTTTGCAGGTCACCATGGTTAACAATGAAAGAACAATGATTTCAAGCATCACCCTCCTTTTAACATGTCAAGTCTGCCATTTTAACCCAATCAGCCTGACATAATGATCTCCAGCCTTGTGCTCGTCAACATTCTCACCTGAGTTAACAAGACGATTACTGAAATGATCTCAGCAGGTCCTTTAATGACAGCAATGAAATGCAGTGGAAAGGTTTTTTTGGGATTAAGTTAATTTTCATGGCAAAGAAGGACTATGCAATTCATCTGATCACTCTTCATAACATTCTGGAGTATATGCAAATTGCTATTATAAAAACTTTAGCAGCAACTTTTCCAATTTCCAATATTTATGTAATTTTCAAAACTTTTGGCCACGACTGTATGCTAAGAACTCTGTCTTCAGAAGAGACATACTACTGCATTGTTTTATTTTTATAAATTGTTGATTGGTTAGCTAGGTTGAAAATAACCGTTTCTTCTCTTTAGGATTAGCTAGCCGGGGTCTCTTCGCCCCGATTCAATACGAAGAGTGGTGGCAGCAAATTAATAATTTTATTTTTCATATTGTATCAAGTTTGGGCACACCAACCAATCTTAAACGTCTACTGTGCTCAAAGTGGATTCACCTTCAGAAGTCTCTATTAGACAAGACCTATATGGCAACTGTGGCATAGTACGACGGGATTGGCAGGTGTTTGTCACATTGTTTGGCAGCTAGTTGGATAGCAGAACCCAAAACCAGGCAGAAGTCAGCTTTTGGGAGATCAGAGCACAAAGAACTGACAAGTGCAGTTTTTTTGTGCAATCAGAACAATAGGACAGAGGTTACTTAGTATCCTGTCCTGCGGAACTTGAGTTCCGGGCACAAAACGGTACACATTGATAGCGAATAGATTGGTATTAGAGTTGAGCGAACACCTGGATGTTCGGGTTCGAGAAGTTCGGCCGAACTTGCCGGAAATGTTCGGGTTCGGGATCCGAACCCGAACCGAACTTCGTCCCGAACCCGAACCCCATTAAAGTCAAGGGGGACCCGAACTTTTGGGCACTAAAAAGGCTGTAAAACAGCCCAGGAAAGAGCTAGAGGGATGCAAAAGGCAGCAACATGTAGGTAAATCCCCTGCAAACAAATGTGGATAGGGAAATGAATTAAAATAAAAAATAAAATAAAAAAATGACCCAATATCAATTGGACAGAGGTCCCATAGCAGAGAATCTGGCTTCACGTCAGCAGAGAATCAGTCTCTTCATGCCATAGCAAAGAATCTGGCTTCATGTCAGCAGAGAATCAGTCTCTTCATGCCATAGCAGAGAATCAGGCTTCACGTCACCCACCACTGGAACAGGCCACTGTCACACATTTAGGCCCAGGCACCCAGGCAGAGGAGAGAGGTCCCGTAACAGAGAATCTGGCCTTATGTCAGCACAGAATCTGTCTTCATGTCATAGCAGAGAATCAGGCTTCACGTCACCCACCACTGGAACAGGCCACTGTCACACATTTAGGCCCAGGCACCCAGGCAGAGGAGAGAGGTCCCGTAACAGAGAATCTGGCCTTATGTCAGCGCAGAATCAGTCTTCATGTCATAGCAGAGAATCAGGCTTCACGTCACCCACCACTGGAACAGGCCACTGTCACACATTTAGGCCCAGGCACCCAGGCAGAGGAGAGAGGTCCCGTAACAGAGAATCTGGCCTTATGTCAGCACAGAATCTGTCTTCATGTCATAGCAGAGAATCAGGCTTCACGTCACCCACCACTGGAACAGGCCACTGTCACACATTTAGGCCCAGGCACCCAGGCAGAGGAGAGAGGTCCCGTAACAGAGAATCTGGCCTTATGTCAGCGCAGAATCAGTCTTTATGTCATAGCATAGAATCAGGCTTCACGTCACCCACCACTGGAACAGGCCACTGTCACACATTTAGGCCCAGGCACCCAGGCAGAGGAGAGAGGTCCCGTAACAGAGAATCTGGCCTTATGTCAGCACAGAATCTGTCTTCATGTCATAGCAGAGAATCAGGCTTCACGTCACCCACCACTGGAACAGGCCACTGTCACACATTTAGGCCCAGGCACCCAGGCAGAGGAGAGAGGTCCCGTAACAGAGAATCTGGCCTTATGTCAGCACAGAATCTGTCTTCATGTCATAGCAGAGAATCAGGCTTCACGTCACCCACCACTGGAACAGGCCACTGTCACACATTTAGGCACAGGCACCCAGGCAGAGGAGAGAGGTCCCGTAACAGTGAATCTGGCCTTATGTCAGCGCAGAATCAGTCTTCATGTCATAGCAGAGAATCATGCTTCACGTCACCCACCACTGGAACAGGCCACTGTCACACATTTAGGCCCAGGCACCCAGGCAGAGGAGAGAGGTCCCGTAACAGAGAATCTGGCCTTATGTCAGCACAGAATCTGTCTTCATGTCATAGCAGAGAATCAGGCTTCACGTCACCCACCACTGGAACAGGCCACTGTCACACATTTAGGCCCAGCCACCCAGGCAGAGGAGAGAGGTCCCGTAACAGAGAATCTGGCCTTATGTCAGCGCAGAATCAGTCTTCATGTCATAGCAGAGAATCAGGCTTCACGTCACCCACCACTGGAACAGGCCACTGTCACACATTTAGGCCCAGGCACCCAGGCAGAGGAGAGAGGTCCCGTAACAGAGAATCTGGCCTTATGTCAGCGCAGAATCAGTCTTCATGTCATAGCAGAGAATCAGGCTTCACGTCACCCACCACTGGAACAGGCCACTGTCACACATTTAGGCCCCGGCACCCAGACAGAGGAGAGGTTCATTCAACTTTGGGTTGCCCCGCAATATAATGGTAAAATGAAATTAAAAATAGTATTGCATGAGGAAGTGCCCTGGAGTAGAATAATATATTGTTAAGGGGAGGTAGTTAATATCTAATCTGCACAAGGGATAGACAGGTCCTGTGGGATCCATGCCTGGTTCATTTTTATGAACGTCAGCTTGTCCACATTGGCTGTAGACAGGCGGCTGCGTTTGTCTGTAATGACGCCCCCTGCCGTGCTGAATACACATTCAGACAAAACGCTGGCCGCCGGGCAGGCCAGCACCTCCAAGGCATAAAAGGCTAGCTCTGGCCACGTGGACAATTTGGAGACCCAGAAGTTGAATGGGGCCGAACCATCAGTCAGTACGTGGAGGGGTGTGCACAGGTACTGTTCCACCATGTTAGTGAAATGTTGCCTCCTGCTAACACGTTCCGTATCAGGTGGTGGTGCAGTTAGCTGTGGCGTGGTGACAAAACTTTTCCACATCTCTGCCATGCTAACCCTGCCCTCAGAGGAGCTGGCCGTGACACAGCTGCGTTGGCAACCTCTTGCTCCTCCTCTGCCTTCGCCTTGGGCTTCCACTGGTTCCCCTGTGACATTTGGGAATGCTCTCAGTAGCGCGTCTACCAACGTGCGCTTGTACTCGCGCATCTTCCTATCACGCTCTAGTGTAGGAAGTAAGGTGGGCACATTGTCTTTGTACCGGGGATCCAGCAGGGTGGCAACCCAGTAGTCCTCACACGTTAAAATGTGGGCAACTCTGCTGTCGTTGCGCAGGCACTGCAGCATGTAGTCGCTCATGTGTGCCAGGCTGCCCAGAGGTAAGGACAAGCTGTCCTCTGTGGAAGGCGTATCGTCATCGTCCTGTGTTTCCCCCAGCCACGCACCAGTGATGGGCCCGAGCTGCTTTGGGTGCCACCCCGCTGTGAACATGCTTCATCCTCATCCTCCTCCACCTCCTCCTCATCCTCCTCGTCCTCCAGTAGTGGGCCCTGTCTGGCCACATTTGTACCTGGCCTCTGCTGTTGCAAAAAACCTCCCTCTGAGTCACTTCGAAGAGACTGGCCTGAAAGTGCTAAAAATGACCCCTCTTCCTCCTCTTCCTCCTGGGCCACCTCCTCTTCCATCATCGCCCTAAGTGTTTTCTCAAGGAGACATAGAAGTGGTATTGTAACGCTGATAACGGCGTCATCGCCACTGGCCATGTTGGTGGAGTACTCGAAACAACGCAACAGGGCACACAGGTCTCGCATGGAGGCCCAGTCATTGGTGGTGAAGTGTGTCTGATCCGCAGTGCGACTGACCCGTGCGTGCTGCAGCTGAAACTCCACTATGGCCTGCTGCTGCTCGCACAGTCTGTCCAGCATATGCAAGGTGGAGTTCCACCTGGTGGGTACGTCGCATATGAGGCGGTGAGCGGGAAGGCCGAAGTTACGCTGTAGCGCAGACAGGCGAGCAGCGGCAGGGTGTGAACGCCGGAAGCGCGAACAGACGGCCCGCACTTTATGCAGCAGCTCTGACATGTCGGGGTAGTTGCGAATGAACTTCTGCACCACCAAATTCAGCACATGCGCCAGGCAAGGGATGTGCGTCAAACCGGCTAGTCCCAGAGCTGCAACGAGATTTCGCCCATTATCGCACACCACCAGGCCGGGCTTGAGGCTCACCGGCAGCAACCACTCGTCGGTCTGTTGTTCTATACCCCGCCACAACTCCTGTGCAGTGTGGGGCCTGTCCCCCAAACATATGAGTTTCAGAATGGCCTGCTGACGTTTACCCCGGGCTGTGCTGAAGTTGGTGGTGAAGGTGTGTGGCTGACTGGATGAGCAGGTGGAAGAAGAAGAGGAGGAAGCTGAGTAGGAGGAGGAGGAGACAGGAGGCAAAGAATGTTGCCCTGCGATCCTTGGCGGCGGAAGGACGTGTGCCAAACAGCTCACCGCCTGGGGCCCAGCCGCCACTACATTTACCCAGTGTGCAGTTAGGGAGATATAGCGTCCCTGGCCTTGCTTACTGGTCCACGTATCTGTGGTTAGGTGGACCTTGCCACAGATGGCGTTGCGCAGTGCACACTTGATTTTATCGGACACTTGTTTGTGCAGGGAAGGCACGGCTCTCTTGGAGAAGTAGTGGCGGCTGGGAACAACATAATGTGGGACAGCAAGTGACATGAGCTGTTTGAAGCTGTGTGTGTCCACCAGCCTAAATGACAGCATTTCATAGGCCAGTAGTTTAGAAATACTGGCATTCAGGGCCAGGGATCGAGGGTGGCTAGGTGGGAATTTACGCTTTCTCTCAAATGTTTGTGAGATGGAGAGCTGAACGCTGCCGTGTGACATGGTTGAGATGCTTGGTGACGCAGGTGGTGGTGTTGGTGGTACATCCCATGTTTGCTGGGCGGCAGGTGCCAACGTTCCTCCAGAGGCAGAGGAAGAGGCCGAGGCAGCAGCAGCAGAAGAGGCCAAGGCAGCGGCAGCAGCAGAAGAGGTAGCAGGGGGAGCCTGAGTGACTTCCTTGTTTTTAAGGTGTTTACTCCACTGCAGTTCATGCTTTGCATGCAGGTGCCTGGTCATGCAGGTTGTGCTAAGGTTCAGAACGTTAATGCCTCGCTTCAGGCTCTGATGGCACAGCGTGCAAACCACTCGGGTCTTGTCGTCAGCACATTGTTTGAAGAAGTGCCATGCCAGGGAACTCCTTGAAGCTGCCTTTGGGGTGCTCGGTCCCAGATGGCGGCGGTCAGTAGCAGGCGGAGTCTCTTGGCGGCGGGTGTTCTGATTTTGCCCACTGCTCCCTCTTTTGCTACGCTGTTGGCTCGGTCTCACCACTGCCTATTCCTCCGAACTCTGAAACTCAGTGGCATGACCTTCATTCCATGTGGGGTCTAGGACCTCATCATCCCCTGCATCGTCTTCCACCCAGTCTTGATCCCTGACCTCCTGTTCAGTCTGCACACTGCAGAAAGACGCAGCAGTTGGCACCTGTGTTTCGTCATCATCAGAGACGTGCTGAGGTGGTATTCCCATGTCCTCATCATCAGGAAACATAAGTGGTTGTGCGTTAGTGCATTCTATCTCTTCCACCCCTGGGAAAGGGCTAGGTGGATGCCCTTGGGAAACCCTGGCAGCAGAGTCTTCAAACAGCATAAGAGACTGCTGCATAAATTGAGGCTCAGACAGTTTCCCTGATATGCATGGGGGTGATGTGACAGACTGATGGGCTTGGTTTTCATGTGCCATCTGTGCGCTTTCTGCAGAAGACTGGGTGGGAGATAATGTGAACGTGCTGGATCCACTGTCGGCCACCCAATTGACTAATGCCTGTACCTGCTCAGGCCTTACCATCCTTAGAACGGCATTGGGCCCCACAAAATATCGCTGTAAATTCTGCTGGCTACTGGGACCTGAAGTAGTTGGTTCACTAGGACGTGTGGCTGTGGCAGAACGGCCACGTCCTCTCCCAGCACCAGAGGGTCCACTAACACCACCACGACCATGTCCACGTCCGCGTCCCTTATTAGATGTTTTCCTCATTGTTCCCGTTCACCACAATTTTGAGAATGGTAAATTTGGGAATAGTTTTTCAACCCAGAACAAAAAGTGTGCTTTTACGGTCACTACAAATAACTTGACCAGCTAAAACAGTACAGATTTGGTTGAATAGAAATGTGAGGCCTGTTTTTTTTTGCGCTGTGTGTTAGGTATAGGTTTAATCACAGAATCAGACTTCTATCTGCACGGTAGCGTGTGTCTTAGGTTTTTCTGAATGACACTATCAGCACCTTCAATGTAAGATATCCTTTTTGGGATAGATTTTAACCACCCCCGGACCGCCTAACGCAGGATCGCGTTCCGGAGGTGGCAGCCCTGCGCAGAGTCACGCATATATGCGTCATCTCGCGATGGCCGAGATTTCCTGTGAACGCGCGCACACAGGCGCGCGTGCTCACAGGAACGGAAGGTAAGAGAGTTGATCTCCAGCCTGCCAGCGGCGATCGTTCGCTGGCAGGCTGGAGATGTGTTTTTTTTAACCCCTAACAGGTATATTAGACGCTGTTTTGATAACAGCGTCTAATATACCTGCTACCTGGTCCTCTGGTGGTCCCCTTTGTTTGGATCGACCACCAGAGGACACAGGTAGCTCAGTAAAGTAGCACCAAGCACCACTACACTACACTACACCCCCCCCCCGTCACTTATTAACCCCTTATTAGCCCCTGATCACCCCATATAGACTCCCTGATCACCCCCCTGTCATTGATTACCCCCCTGTCATTGATCACCCCCCTGTAAAGCTCCATTCAGATGTCCGCATGATTTTTACGTATCCACTGATAGATGGATCGGATCCGCAAAACGCATCCGGACGTCTGAATGAAGCCTTACAGGGGCGTGATCAATGACTGTGGTGATCACCCCATATAGACTCCCTGATCACCCCCCTGTCATTGATTACCCCCCTGTCATTGATTACCCCCCTGTAAAGCTCCATTCAGACGTCCGCATGATTTTTACGAATCCACTGATAGATGGATCGGATCCGCAAAACGCATCCGGACGTCTGAATGAAGCCTTACAGGGGCATGATCAATGACTGTGGTGATCACCCCATATAGACTCCCTGATCACCCCCTGTAAAGCTCCATTCAGATGTCCGCATGATTTTTACGGATGCACTGATAGATTGATCCGATCCGCAAAACGCATCCGGACGTCTGAATGAAGCCTTACAGGGGCATGATCAATGACTGTGGTGATCACCCCATATAGACTCCCTGATCACCCCCCTGTAAAGCTCCATTCAGATGTCCGCATGATTTTTACGGATGCACTGATAGATGGATCCGATCCGCAAAACGCATCCGGACGTCTGAATGAAGCCTTACAGGGGCATGATCAATGACTGTGGTGATCACCCCCCTGTCATTGATTACCCCCCTGTAAAGCTCCATTCAGATGTCCGCATGATTTTTACGGATGCACTGATAGATGGATCGGATCCGCAAAACGCATCCGGACGTCTGAATGAAGCCTTACAGGGGCATGATCAATGACTGTGGTGATCACCCCATATGGACTCCCTGATCACCCCCCTGTAAAGCTCCATTCAGATGTCCGCATGATTTTTACGGATGCACTGATAGATGGATCCGATCCGCAAAACGCATCCGGACGTCTGAATGAAGCCTTACAGGGGCATGATCAATGACTGTGGTGATCACCCCATATAGACTCCCTGATCACCCCCCTGTCATTGATTACCCCCCTGTAAAGCTCCATTCAGGTGTCCGCATGATTTTTACGGATGCACTGATAGATGGATCCGATCCGCAAAACGCATCCGGACGTCTGAATGAAGCCTTACAGGGGCATGATCAATGACTGTGGTGATCACCCCATATGGACTCCCTGATCACCCCCCTGTAAAGCTCCATTCAGATGTCCGCATGATTTTTACGGATGCACTGATAGATGGATCCGATCCGCAAAACGCATCCGGACGTCTGAATGAAGCCTTACAGGGGCATGATCAATGACTGTGGTGATCACCCCATATAGACTCCCTGATCACCCCCCTGTCATTGATCAACCCCCTGTCATTGATCACCCCCCCTGTCATTGATCACCCCCCTGTCATTGATCACCCCCCTGTCATTGATCACCCCCCTGTAAGGCTCCATTCAGACATTTTTTTGGCCCAAGTTAGCGGAATTTTTTTTTTTTTTTCTTACAAAGTCTCATATTCCACTAACTTGTGTCAAAAAATAAAATCTCACATGAACTCACCATACCCCTCACGGAAACCAAATGCGTAAAATTTTTTAGACATTTATATTCCAGACTTCTTCTCACGCTTTAGGGCCCCTAGAATGCCAGGGCAGTATAAATACCCCACATGTGACCCCATTTCGGAAAGAAGACACCCCCAGGTATTCCGTGAGGGGCATATTGAGTCCATGAAAGATTGAAATTTTTGTCCCAAGTTAGCGGAACGGGAGACTTTGTGAGAAAAAAATTAAAAATATCAATTTCCGCTAACTTGTGCCAAAAAAAAATAATTTCTATGAACTCGCCATGCCCCTCATTGAATACCTTGGGGTGTCTTCTTTCCAAAATGGGGTCACATGTGGGGTATTTATACTGCCCTGGCATTCTAGGGGCCCCAAAGCGTGAGAAGAAGTCTGGTATCCAAATGTCTAAAAATGCCCTCCTAAAAGGAATTTGGGCACCTTTGCGCATCTAGGCTGCAAAAAAGTGTCACACATCTGGTATCGCCGTACTCAGGAGAAGTTGGGGAATGTGTTTTGGGGTGTCATTTTACATATACCCATGCTGGGTGAGAGAAATATCTTGGTCAAATGCCAACTTTGTATAAAAAAATGGGAAAAGTTGTCTTTTGCCAAGATATTTCTCTCACCCAGCAAGGGTATATGTAAAATGACACCCCAAAACACATTCCCCAACTTCTCCTGAATACGGCGATACCAGATGTGTGACACTTTTTTGCAGCCTAGGTGGGCAAAGGGGCCCATATTCCAAAGAGCACCTTTAGGATTTCACAGGTCATTTACCTACTTACCACACATTAGGGCCCCTGGAAAATGCCAGGGCAGTATAACTACCCCACAAGTGACCCCATTTTGGAAAGAAGACACCCCAAGGTATTCCGTGAGGGGCATGGCGAGTTCCTAGAATTTTTTATTTTTTGTCACAAGTTAGTGGAAAATGCTGATTTTTTTTTTTTTTTTCATACAAAGTCTCATATTCCACTAACTTGTGACAAAAAATAAAAACTTCCATGAACTCACTATGCCCATCAGCGAATACCTTTGGGTCTCTTCTTTCCAAAATGGGGTCACTTGTGGGGTAGTTATACTGCCCTGGCATTCTAGGGGCCCAAATGTGTGGTAAGGAGTTTGAAATCAAATTCTGTAAAAAATGACCTGTGAAATCCGAAAGGTGCTCTTTGGAATATGGGCCCCTTTGCCCACCTAGGCTGCAAAAAAGTGTCACACATCTGGTATCTCCGTACTCAGGAGAAGGTGGGGAATGTGTTTTGGGGTGTCATTTTACATATACCCCTGCTGGGTGAGAGAAATATCTTGGCAAAAGACAACTTTTCCCATTTTTTTATACAAAGTTGGCATTTGACCAAGATATTTATCTCACCCAGCATGGGTATATGTAAAATGACACCCCAAAACACATTCCCCACCTTCTCCTGAGTACGGAGATACCAGATGTGTGACACTTTTTTGCAGCCTAGGTGGGCAAAGGGGCCCATATTCCAAAGAGCACCTTTCGGATTTCACAGGTCATTTTTTACAGAATTTGATTTCAAACTCCTTACCACACATTTGGGCCCCTAGAATGCCAGGGCAGTATAACTACCCCACAAGTGACCCCATTTTGGAAAGAAGAGACCCCAAGGTATTCGCTGATGGGCATAGTGAGTTCATGGAAGTTTTTATTTTTTGTCACAAGTTAGTGGAATATGAGACTTTGTATGAAAAAAAAATAAAATAAAAAAATCATCATTTTCCACTAACTTGTGACAAAAAATAAAACATTCTAGGAACTTGCCATGCCCCTCACGGAATACCTTGGGGTGTCTTCTTTCCAAAATGGGGTCACTTGTGGGGTAGTTATACTGCCCTGGCATTCTAGGGGCCCAACTGTGTGGTAAGGAGTTTGAAATCAAATTCTGTAAAAAATGACCTGTGAAATCCGAAAGGTGCTCTTTGGAATATGGGCCCCTTTGCCCACCTAGGCTGCAAAAAAGTGTCACACATCTGGTATTGCCGTACTCAGGAGAAGGTGGGGAATGTGTTTTGGGGTGTCATTTTACATATACCCATGCTGGGTGAGAGAAATATCTTGGCAAAAGACAACTTTTCCCATTTTTTTATACAAAGTTGGCATTTGACCAAGATATTTATCTCACCCAGCATGGGTATATGTAAAAAGACACCCCAAAACACATTCCTCAACTTCTCCTGAATACAGAGATACCAGATGTGTGACACTTTTTTGCAGCCTAGGTGGGCAAAGGGGCCCATATTCCAAAGAGCACCTTTCGGATTTCACAGGTCATTTTTTGCAGAATTTGATTTCAAACTCCTTACCACACATTTGGGCCCCTAGAATGCCAGGGCAGTATAACTACCCCACAAGTGACCCCATTTTGGAAAGAAGAGACCCCAAGGTATTTCGTGATGGGCATAGTGAGTTCATAGAAGTTTTTATTTTTTGTCACAAGTTAGTGGAATATGAGACTTTGTAAGAAAAAAAAATCATCATTTTCCGCTAACTTGTGACAAAAAATAAAAAGTTCTATGAACTCACTATGCCCATCAGCGAATACCTTAGGGTGTGTACTTTCCGAAATGGGGTCATTTGTGGGGTGTTTGTACTGTCTGGCCATTGTAGAACCTCAGGAAACATGACAGGTGCTCAGAAAGTCAGAGCTGCTTCAAAAAGCGGAAATTCACATTTTTGTACCATAGTTTGTAAACGCTATAACTTTTACCCAAACCATTTTTTTTTTTACCCAAACATTTTTTTTTTTATCAAAGACATGTAGAACTATAAATTTAGAGCAAAATTTCTATATGGATCTCGTTTTTTTTGCAAAATTTTACAACTGAAAGTGAAAAATGTCATTTTTTTGCAAAAAATCGTTAAATTTCGATTAATAACAAAAAAAGTAAAAATGTCAGCAGCAATGAAATACCACCAAATGAAAGCTGTATTAGTGAGAAGAAAAGGAGGTAAAATTCATTTGGGTGGTAAGTTGCATGACCGAGCAATAAACGGTGAAAGTAGTGTAGGTCAGAAGTGTAAAAAGTGGCCTGGTCTTTCAGGGTGTTTAAGCACTGGGGGCTGAAGTGGTTAAGTAGGCCTCATATAGCAGAAACTAGTTATTTTGAGAATGGCAAATTTGGGAATAGTTTTTCAACCCAGAACAAAAAGTGTGCTTTTACGGTCACTACAAATAACTTGACCAGCTAAAACAGTACAGATTTGGTTGAATAGAAATGTGAGGCCTGTTTTTTTTTGCGCTGTGTGACAGGTATAGGTTTAATCACAGAATCAGACTTCTATCTGCACGGTAGCGTGTGTCTTAGGTTTTTCTGAATGACACTATCAGCACCTTCAATGTAAGATATCCTTTTTGGGATAGATTTTAAATAGGCCTCATATAGCAGAAACTAGTTATTTTGAGAATGGCAAATTTGGGAATAGTTTTTCAACCCAGAACAAAAAGTGTGCTTTTACGGTCACTACAAATTACTTGACCAGCTAAAACAGTACAGATTTGGTTGAATAGAAATGTGAGGCCTGTTTTTTTTTGCGCTGTGTGACAGGTATAGGTTTAATCACAGAATCAGACTTCTATCTGCATGGTAGCGTGTGTCTTAGGTTTTTCTGAATGACACTATCAGCACCTTCAATGTAAGATATCCTTTTTGGGATAGATTTTAAGTAGGCCTCATATAGCAGAAACTAGTTATTTTGAGAATGGCAAATTTGGGAATAGTTTTTCAACCCAGAACAAAAAGTGTGCTTTTACGGTCACTACAAATTACTTGACCAGCTAAAACAGTACAGATTTGGTTGAATAGAAATGTGAGGCCTGTTTTTTTTTGCGCTGTGTGACAGGTATAGGTTTAATCACAGAATCAGACTTCTATCTGCACGGTAGCGTGTGTCTTAGGTTTTTATGAATGACACTATCAGCACCTTCAATGTAAGATATCCTTTTTGGGATAGATTTTAAGTAGGCCTCATATAGCAGAAACTAGTTATTTTGAGAATGGCAAATTTGGGAATAGTTTTTCAACCCAGAACAAAAAGTGTGCTTTTACGGTCACTACAAATAACTTGACCAGCTAAAACAGTACAGATTTGGTTGAATAGAAATGTGAGGCCTGTTTTTTTTTGCGCTGTGTGACAGGTATAGGTTTAATCACAGAATCAGACTTCTATCTGCACGGTAGCGTGTGTCTTAGGTTTTTCTGAATGACACTATCAGCACCTTCAATGTAAGATATCCTTTTTGGGATAGATTTTAAGTAGGCCTCATATAGCAGAAACTAGTTATTTTGAGAATGGCAAATTTGGGAATAGTTTTTCAACCCAGAACAAAAAGTGTGCTTTTACGGTCACTACAAATTACTTGACCAGCTAAAACAGTACAGATTTGGTTGAATAGAAATGTGAGGCCTGTTTTTTTTTTGCGCTGTGTGACAGGTATAGGTTTAATCACAGAATCAGACTTCTATCTGCACGGTAGCGTGTGTCTTAGGTTTTTCTGAATGACACTATCAGCACCTTCAATGTAAGATATCCTTTTTGGGATAGATTTTAAGTAGGCCTCATATAGCAGAAACTAGTTATTTTGAGAATGGCAAATTTGGGAATAGTTTTTCAACCCAGAACAAAAAGTGTGCTTTTACGGTCACTACAAATAACTTGACCAGCTAAAACAGTACAGATTTGGTTGAATAGAAATGTAAGGCCTGTTTTTTTTTGCGCTGTGTGACAGGTATAGGTTTAATCACAGAATCAGACTTCTATCTGCACGGTAGCGTGTGTCTTAGGTTTTTCTGAATGACACTATCAGCACCTTCAATGTAAGATATCCTTTTTGGGATAGATTTCAAGTTGGCCTCATATAGCAGAAACTAGTTATTTTGAGAATGGCAAATTTGGGAATAGTTTTTCAACCCAGAACAAAAAGTGTGCTTTTACGGTCACTACAAATAACTTGACCAGCTAAAACAGTACAGATTTGGTTGATTAGAAATGTCAGGTCTATTTTTTAGGCGCTGGGTGACAGGCTCAACTTGCCCCTGATGTAATATATGGCCAAAAAATAACCACACTATTGATGGTTAAATGCACTTGGGTGACACAGGCTCAGCCTGCACCTGATGTAGTATATGGCCAAAAAATAACCAGACTGTTGATGGTTAAATGCACTTCGGTGACACAGGCTCAGCCTGCAGCTGATGTAGGATATAGCACAAAATAACCACACTATTGATGGTTAAATACACTTGGTGATAGCTTGTGCTGGCGCACCACAAGTCACAAAATGGCCGCCGATCACCCCAGAAAAAAGTGATCTAAAAACGCTCTGGGCAGCCTCAAAAAAGTGAGCAAGTCGATATTAGCACTTCAATGATCCACAGCTGCAGATCGATCACAGAATGAAGTCTTTTGGAGGAGTTAATCTGCCTAATCTCGCCCTAACGTCGCAGCTGCAACCTCTCCCTATGCTTGAATCAGCAGAGTGACGTGCAGTGCTACGTGACCCAAGCTTATATAGAGGCTGGGTCACATGCTGCACTGGCCAATCACAGCCATGCCAATAGTAGGCAAGGCTGTGATGGCCTCTTGGGGCAAGTAGTATGACGCTTGTTGATTGGCTGCTTTGCAGCCTTTCAAAAAGCGCCAAGAAAGCGCCGAACATCGAACCCGAACCCGGACTTTTACGAAAATGTTTGGGTTCGGGTCCGTGTCACGGACACCCCAAAATTCGGTACGAACCCGAACTATACAGTTCGGGTTCGCTCATCCCTAATTGGTATACATTTGCCCACCTTTTCTTTGCTATATCCTATTCTTTTACTCTTCTCTTCTGAATGTCTGATTCAGTTTCAAATTACCAAAGTTGGTCTGTCGCCGACTTACGAGCCTTATGTGAGTCGCAAGGCATTGCCATTCATAACAAAAATCGATCACAGCTGATCAAAGCTTTGACGGAGACGGCCAGGCGATGGAGGATTCCAATCCCGTGCGGGAGGCTTTGCTGCCCCTTCGTTCAACGTCACCCAGCACCGCAATCTCTGTGAGTGATGATGTTGCCACTTCAGCTCCGGGTGATGTGGATACCCTGGATTACATTATGTCCATAGCTCCTGCTAACCCTCAGCAAGGAACAAGCAGCTCTGGACTGAACTTCACTGCCTTGGGCCCTATGAGCCAGCAGTTGTTACCAAGCCTGTCTGGCTCGGATTTGCGTTTATACCTGGAGATGCAGCTCAAACTAGAGGAGCGACAGCTCGAAAGAGAGGAGCGGCAGCAGCAAAGAGAGGAGCGGCAGCAGCAAAGAGAGGAGCGACAGCAGCAGTTCCAGCTTCAGAAAGAAGCGCTGCAACACCAGCGTGCACTAGAACTGGCCCAAATGAGACAGGCCGAGCGGTCTTCCTCTCCTAACACTCCTGCTGCAGGAGGCATACCTCTACCCGTGGTCCCCAAAGCAAGGTTTCCAGTTATGGAGAAAATTGGGGACATTGATTTATATTTACGCTCGTTTGAGAGAGCGTGCCGCCAGTTCTGCATCCCTGAGGATCAGTGGGCTCTACAGCTGACGCCTGACCTGACTGGTAAAGCCCTGGATGCTTTTGCGGAGCTACCCACAGACCAAGACTGCGATTACCAGACTATCAAGGATGCCATAATCGCTAAGTTCCAGTTAACCCCTGAGGTTTACCGGAGAAAGTTCTGTGCCATCTAGAAAGGGTTCACAGACTCTTACACGGATGTGGCTAGCTGCTTATGCACCACATTCCGCCAATGGACTTGAACCCTTAAGGAAAAGACTTATGCTCACCTTGAGGATTTGATGATCCATGACCAGCTCCTCACTGTATGCCCTACAGACGTGAGACAGTTTGTGCTGGAGCGCAAGCCCCAGTCTGCCAAAGAAGCTGCTGAGCTGGCAGACATGTTTGTCGCAACCCGGGTGCTGGATGTTCGCAAACCTGTGGTGGCGAACGTTCGCAGGCCTATCAGACATCCGTAAGCCCCTGGTACCTGACAGCCGCAGAACTCCAGTATCCGACAAGGACAGAGCCATGTCCCAGAACTGGAGAGAAGGCAGGCCTGCTGGCCCTGTGAACCGTGAGACAACCAGGGCCTGGTGTGAGCTGTGTCGCAGGCCCGGTCACACCAAGCAAACTTGCTACGCATGGAAGCCAGCCCAACCACCTAGCCAGGCAGCTAGCAACGCGACAATGCCAAACCCTAAGGGGGCCAACGCCTCCACACCTGCCTCATCTGCTGTATCGCTGGTTGGAGGATCCGAGACGCACCGAGGATCCCAGAGTCACCAGTCCATCACTGTGAACGGCCAGACTGTCATCGGATTCCGAGACACCGGTGCAGATGTCACCTTGGTTCGTTCACATCTTGTAACGGAAAAGGATATCCTTCCAGGAAAGTACCTCTCTCTGACTGGAGTTAGGGGCACTCACACTTATGTGGCCCAAGCCCAAGTCACCATCGATTAGGGAATGGGATGTCAAAAGCGGGTTGTTGGGGTCCTGGATGATATTCCTGTCGCCACAGTGCTTGGAACTGATTTGGGCACCCTTGTTTGCTGTTATGAGTACCCTGCAAACACGAAGGAGACCCAAGCAGGACTCCCAGACCAAAACCAGGTACTGTACAACCCTTTGGGGAAACAGGGAGATGGGGACACTTTACCTGCTATTTCTACCGTACCTAACGCATCTAGGCGGGAGGTATCAGATTTAAGTGTGCAAGCAACTGAATGTAATTTGCCTATTTCTGCACCTGTCATTGTTGATCCAAATGCATGTGTTAGTGTTAACAATGGTAATATAAATGATGCTGTACCTGTTCTGGCCATTACACGTGCTATGGCCAGCCGCCTGAACTCAGAACCGACCGAAGGGACCCACTTGGGCGATTCTGACCTTCAGGCGGATGACAATAATGTGAGAAACACCTTGTCATGTGATAATGATGATTGTGTAACTGCACTGGCAGAGGCTTCCAGTGTCGCCAGTAACCTGGGCTCAGATGGGGCAGCGGGGACAGAACCAACTGTCCCTCTACCCACCTCTGACCCCAGCACTGAAGGTAACAATCCACAGCTGACTCCATACGTCAATGGACAGCTGGAGGAGACCTGTGGCACTGCATTCGTGCAGGCCTTGAGTAGTGACCCCAGTCTGGAGACGCTTAGGGCTCGAGCCGGCCAGCCTCCAGGCGAGGGCACTCCATATAAAGTCTATTGGGAGAACAACCTACTGTTCTGTGAAGCTGAACAGCCTGCAAAAGGTGATGCAGGTAAGAACACGAGACAGCTGGTAGTCCCTAGGGAATTTCGGGCACAGGTGCTCAAAGCAGCCCACGACATTCTACTAGCAGGACATTTGGGTGTCAGAAAGACCCACTGTGACGAATACCACACCTCGTACCTGCTTGACGTCAACTACGTCGAGCTCACGAGACGCGGTATTGTCCCTGGTTACCAAAAACGTGATGTTACGCCCTCCATAGGAGCAGGTAAGATCCGCTTGGTACAGTTTACATACACACCTCCTGTTAACGTGGGCACAGAGAGGCAACAGGTTGAGAGAGCCTTTTCACTGCCGCGTGAAAACAGCGCTGTCTCAGCCTGGGAAATCTGCCACCAGCTTCTCATTTGATATAAGCCCAGTCCGCTAACGGGATTATATAGGGTGAGAAACCAACCCGCGGTAGCTTATAACTAGGCCAAAAGACGGACGTGGGGATTCGTGATCGAGATACAAGATAGCACAAGATTAAATTATATATTTAATCGCTGTAAGGACACACTAGATTTAACACAATATACACAGAGAATATATACAGTGGTCTGAGGTTGCAAATACAGGTTATATGGGTACAAAACAGGGTTAAGCAGAGTAAAAGTCAGTTACCGGGTAAGATAAAAGTTCCTTTTGGTGAGATGTTCTTTGCTGGAGTCCACATGAAGGGCCGTGATCTCAGCTAGTTCCTGGGTCCCTCTAAACACATTACACGATGTGATCCTTCTTCAGAGAAAGACACACCCGCTTGCTGGCACCAGCCTTTTAACCTGTAGCCGGCCCCACCCCTCCCGGTCCACTCCCCCTCTTCTTGGCTGGCAGCAAATGACCCACAAAACCCTTTAGGGTTCATAGCTACAGACCAGAGGGTCACAAAGAGATGGTTCTGGGAACAACGGACCTGCCTGAGTTCCGGCTACAAGTAGAGTCCAAACCTGGTACCGTTATGTGGTTTCTGTGGGGAGATATAGATATCTCCCTTCCCTGACCTTGCCCCATTAAACAAAGACCATGGGCACGTACATCGTGGCCACCGGGACACAAATATGTATCCGGTTTGCGCCTGCGATGGCCAGGCGATTCATAATTCCTTATGAAAGGTAGGTGCCAACATATCTGGGCGGTATCATTGATCCTGGGCAAGGGCTGATACCTCCTGCTGGGGTTTTTCCTGCTGGATTTAGCTTGGCTCCAAACTGGTTGACTGAGGTGTGACCTTCTCCACCTGTGGCCTCCTTGAAGCCTGGACCCCTGGGGCTTTCTTCCTTGCCAGCTGACACTCAGATGGCTGGGGGGGGGTGGGAACTTATTTTGCATGTACACTGATGAACATACCAAGAGGTGAATCAAATGACAATCAGGGCTGGGGCTTTGAAGCAGGGCCCTCCTGTGGGGTTCACTACCTCTGCTATCTGTCAGCAAATGGGGGTGTGAGGACATGACTGACAGTAAGTATTAATCCATATTCCTTACATCTCCCCCTTTTAGAGGGCGCCAGGGGGCAGCACATTCCTGTGTTCCCCCATGCACCCATCCGCACCCTCTCTGGTGGTGAATAGCAAAGTGGTACGGCTGGAGCGCCAGGCTCCCGCGTACCCACCTCCCATTTGTTCATGACCCATGGAGTCGCCCGAACTGAGCCTGACCCTGAGGCCACAATGGCTCGCATCAGTCAGTACTATAAACGGCCGTGTCGGCTGCTTGTAGTACCGGAAAAGCTAGAAAGGGCATCCTCCAGCGCCTGGAAGGTCGTCTCGCAGTCATTTGTCCAATCGACTGCGGGGGGCAGCTTCTTCCTGGTGCGGAAAGATAAAGTTATCTGGTATGGAAGTAATAGACAAAAAAGCAGCGGTGCCCTTAATGGAGTTGGTTCAATCTCCTAAAAGGCTTAAAAACAAAAGGTGCGGGAACCGCGCTCTAACCAAACAATAAATGTCAGTGATAAAATCCTGTAAAAAAATGAGATATAAAGTTCAAACAATAGCCAGGGATGAATACACTGAACCTGATTGTTCGTGCAAAGATGGTAACAAGTTCTTCTACTCCTGGTCCTTGAATAAGTCTTAAAAGATCTTTAACCAGACTTTGATCCCGAAATAAAAGAAACAGGTGCTGAGGTCACACAGCTTGTAATAATCCCCAGATCTCATACAAAGATTCCAACCGCTGAATCCAAACACCGGACAAGTGTAGAAGAAAAACGCAGGCACTGTATAAGGCTACATTCACACGTCAGTATTTTTCTATAATCCGATTATAGAAGGCGTGGGAGTTTTCTGCACACAGCTTCCTATGCAGCAGGGTGCTGCTGCATAGGAAGCTGTGTGCAGAAAACTGAGGCAGCTGCAGAAAGAAGAGCTGAGGAACAACGGATCCGCAAAAAACGGACAGAAAATCGGATTATAGAAAAATACTGACGTGTGAATGTAGCCTTATACAGTGCCTGCGTTTTTCTTCTACACTTGTCCGGTGTTTGGATTCAGCGGTTGGAATCTTTGTATGAGATCTGGGGATTATTACAAGCTGTGTGACCTCAGCACCTGTTTCTTTTATTTCGAGATAAAAGTCTGGTTAAAGATCTTTTAAGACTTATTCAAGGACCAGGAGTAGAAGAACTTGTTACCATCTTTGCACGAACAATCAGGTTCAGTGTATTCATCCCTGGCTATTGTTTGAACTTTATATCTCAGTTTTTTACAGGATTTTATCACTGACATTTATTGTTTGGTTAGAGCGCGTTTCCCGCACCTTTTGTTCTTCCTGGTGCGGTCCGTCAGGGGCCTCGCCAGGCTACTATAGTGGGGTGCGAACTCTCTATAGTACCCGGCGGTGCCCAGGAAGGACATCACCTGGTGCTTGTCCTGGAGGGTGAGCCAGGATGAGCTGGCATACACTCTCCCAGGTTCCAGTTCCGAAGCTTCCCTGCCTGCCCGGGGCCCCTTGCTTATGCCCAGCTGGCACTTTCCTGGCGTAAGGGTCAAGCCTGCTCGGCAAATCTGCCCGAGCATCTGCGCCAGATGCTTCCGGGGATCCTCCCCTGTAGGACCGAAGACGGCAATGGCCTCCAGGTACGCGGCCGCATACACTTCGAGTCCCTTAAGCTGCTTGACCCTCCGCTTAGACGTGGCAGGGGCATACTCCATGCCCAAGGGCATCTTGGTGGACGCCGTCCTTCCGGGCGTGTTGGCTAACATTTCCAGGAAGGGGCGGCATTCTGGGAGGACACCTGCCTCCCACGCCTTCTGCCTTCCCCGGGCGTGGTCCAGGGTGACCAGGTACATCCTGGCATTGAGCCGCTGGTGCACGAGGTACGGTCCCTCCCAGGCCGCCTGAAGCTTGTCCTGAGGTACTGGAACCAGTATGCACACTTGCCGACCCACGTGGTGAGTCCTCTCACAAGCCAACTGGTCATACCCTCGCTTCTGGATGGTCTGGGCCTGCCCCATACTGTCCTGCACCAACCGCGACAAGGCTGGCGCCTTTTCCTGGAAGCGCATGACACCCTCGATGACCGATGCCCCAGGGGTGGCTACGTCTCCCCTCCAGGCCTTTGTTAGCGGCCCCTGGGTATATGGTCACCGGAATCTCATGCGCAGCCCACAGAAATTCCGCCCTGAACGGATAGGATACCACAAATTGTCGGTCCATAGGCCACGCCTCTGGTGAGCCCTGTTGGATTGTTTCCTGGCCCAACCGACCTTGGTCCCAGACCGCCCTCTGGAGGTCTGAATCCAAGGGAGGCCGTGCCATCTGCTTTGTGAGAGCTTTCAAGTTGGCGCTAGCCCCTAACGCCACCTGAAATCCCTGATAGGATGTGGTCAGAATGGATAAGACTGCCACATCCCCTGTCAGTTCTACTAACTGCCGGTCCCTAGGTCACTCCTCCCGTGAGCCCTGCTGAACCGTGACCCGGCACAGCCGTCCTTGGTCCCAGACCATCTGCTCGAGGTCTGAGTCTGAGGGAGGCAGTGCTGCTTGCTCCCTGAGAGCGTTCAGGTTGGCGTCAGCCACTAATGCCACCTGAAACCCCTGACTGGACGTGGTCAGAATAGACGAGACTGCCACGTCCTCTGTCAGGTCCCTGGGACCTGTCTCCGGGCCTCCATCTGACTCGGCAGCCACTTGGTCGGAAGGGGGAAAGCCATCAGACCCCTGAGGGGCCCCGACGGCCCCAGCACTCCCACTGTGCGTGACAGCTGCTGCCACCGCTGGTAGTGCCTGCTTCCCCTCCGCTCCCGACCAAGTCGCCAGTCCAGACGGACTAACCTGGCCCTCAGACATCCCAGTGGTGGAGGAACCCTGCACTGAGGCTTTACCTGGGAGCCCTACTTCTCCTGGGACATCCCTGACCTCATTTGCATCCTCCTCCCCCCGCAGCTGTCTGCTCCCTGCTTGTCCCCTTAGTCACCACACTGGAGGACAACAGGTTCCAGCAGGCTTGCTGGCCACACCCTGTGGCTTCAGCACAGCTGGCAGGAATGACCCCCTCCCCACTAAGGGGAGAGGCACACATTACATCCCACCTCCCCATCAACAGGCATGTTAGGTACAGTCACAGTATCAAAGAGGGGGGTCATTACATCACATTCTGGGGAATCGGACCTCGTGTGTCAGTGGCCACGTACTTAGACAGAAGCCGCCCCAGGTCCATCCCCAGCAAAACACTGGCAGGGAAATTTGCGGATACCACCATCTCCCTTACTCCTCGTCCGGCGCCCCAGTCCAAATAGACCTTGGCAACGGGCAGCGCCGGTTCTACTCCTCTAATCCCAGAGACAGCAAGGGATCTCCCTGGCAGTAAATCATGGGGTGCCACCAGTTCAGGCCATACCAGTGTCATCTCAGCGCCGGTGTCTCTAAGTCCCATGCCCACGGTGACCGGTTGAACATTGTCAAGGGACCTCCCACCACCCACACAAAACACAGTGGACGGTTTCCGGTTTGATGCATGGGACGGATCCCTCGGGCGCTGGGGACACATGGCTTTGAAGTGTCCTGGCTGCTTACACAGGTGACACAGTCGGGGTTCCCCCACTGACGTGGAAAGTGTAGCAGGGGCTGATGCCCACTTGGGCCTAGGGGCAGGGGTAGCAGGTGCAGCGTGCGTCTTACCCCCTTTCCAGCCGACAGGTTTCTGGGCCTCTGAAGTCCTGTTGTTGGTGTATTCATCGGCCAGGACTGCTGTTGCGGAGGCCCCCTTTGGCTTCCGGTCACAGAGGTACTGCTGGAGATCCTCCGGGCAATTCCACAGGAACTGTTCTGTGGCGACGAGCTCCTTCAGCTGCTGGACGGTGGTGAGCTCCAATCCGGTGGTCCATTGGTAGACTGCTCTCAGCAAGGCCCGCATGTGATCGGCCCAGCTCTGGGTAGAACCTCGCTGCAAATTCCTGAGCATTTTCCAGTACGACTCAGGGGTTAAGTTATACTGCCTGACCAGAGCCTGCTTAATGTCCTCATAGCTCAGGATGGTCTCGCTGGGCAGGTACTCAAAGATTTCAAGGGCTTTTCCCCTGAGCCGTGGCGTGAGGAATCTGACCCACTGGTCCTCTGGCAGTTGGTACTGATGGCAGGCTGTCTCAAATGCCAACAAAAAGGTGTCCAGGTCCTAATCTTTGTCCAGTAGGGGAAAGTCCTCCACCCGCAGTTTGGGAATCCGGACCTCTGGAGACTCACATTGGGTTGGGGAGGGCTGCTGGAATTGGAGCTTCAGCTGGAGCATTTGTAGCTGGTGCTCACGCTTGGCCTGCTCGCGTCGTTCTGCAGCCTCTGCTCGCTTGCGACGCTCTGCAGCCTCTGCTTGCTCGTGACGCTCTGTAGCCGCCAGGAGGAGCTCAGAGGCGCCTGGTCTCCGGCCTGGAGACTGTCCATGGCAGCTTGTAGGAGAGCAGCTGAGCCAGCTTGGCTGGGGGGATGGGCAGGTGTAGTGAGGCCCACCGCGGACCTCACCTCTGGCAACTGGCTCCTTGGGGAGCTTTGGCTGTGATCCCGCTCGCCTTCCACCTCGTCTCCGCCCCCCATCTGGACTGCATCCTCCCCGCCACCATTCAATACATCGGCCATCTCCTTAGCTTTTCTCCTTGTGATACTGGCCGTCATTGCAACGGATGGTCACTGACACCGACTGCAACCTGATGCCCACACACCTTATTGTATTTTCACTCAGACTGTCTAGTGTTGAGCTGATCTTAAGACTCCAGTGGCCAAGCTACTGCTGGTCGTCTTTAGTGTCTGGGAGTATGGGTCTCACACTCACACACACTAGTATCTCGATCCCACTTCTCTGCCACCAATATGTGACGAATACCACACCTCGTACCCGCTTGACGTCAATTACGTTGAGCTCACGAGACGCGGTATTGTCCCTGGTTACCAAAAACGTGACGTTACGCCCTCCAGAGGAGCAGGTAAGATCCGCTTGGTACAGTTTACATACACACCTCCTGTCCACGCGGGCACAGAGAGGCAACAAGCTGAGTGAGCCTTTTTACTGCCGCAGTAAAAACAGCGCTGTCTCAGCCCAGGAAATCTGCCCCCAGCTTCTCGTTTGATATAAGCCCGGTCCGCTAATGGGATTATATAGGGTGAGAAACCAACCCGCGGTAGCTAATAACTAGGCCAAAACACGGACTTGTGCTATCTTGATCACGAATCTCCAAGATTAAATTATATATTTAATCGCCGTAAGGGCACACTAGATTTAACACAATATACACAGAGATATGCAGGCTGAGATCAAGCGAGAATTTGAGGAAATGCTGTAGTTAGGAGTCATCCAGAAATCCGCTAGCCCATTGGCCGCTCCGGTTGTTTTAGTCCCCAAAAAGGACAAGACAACCCAGTCCTGTGTTGACTATCGGAGACTGAATGACATCCCGACAACCGATGCGTATCCCATGCCTCGAATTGATGAATTGCTGGATCAGCTGGCATCCGCCAGCTATCTGACAATGATGGACTTGAGCCGTGGGTACTGGCAGATTCCGCTGGCGAGAGCGAAGTCCGCGTTCATCACCCCTTTTGGCCTCTATGAGTTTACTCGTATGCCCTTTGGGATGAAGACTGCGCCCGCCACCTTTCAGCAGGCTATAAATGAACTGCTGGACGGAACGCAAGGTTACGCAGTAGCATACCTGGATGACATTGCTGTATTCAGTCCAACCTGGGAAGATCACCTTGACCATTTGTCACAGGTATTGGGAAGACTGTCCGCTGCCAATTTGACCGTTAAGCCCAACAAATGTCAGATTGCCATGACAGAGGTTCAGTACCTTGGACACAGAGTAGGCAGCCAGACACTGAAACCTCAGATAGGAAAGGTCGATGCCATTGTGACATGGCCGCAGCTTACCACCAAAAAACAAATACAGGTTTTTCTGGGAACGGCAGGATACTATAGGAAGTTTGTTCCGTCCTATAGTACTCTGGCTAAACCACTGACCAATGCAACGGGTAAAAAACAACCCAACAAGGGCCTTGAAGGAAGCACTGGCTAGAGCTCCTGTCCTTCAAGCTCCCGACTTCTCCCGTCAGTTCATCGTACAAACTGACACCTCAGACCACGGTCTGGGAGCCGTACTTAGACAGGCGGACGCAACCGGGAATAAGCATCCTCTCTTCTACCTGAGCACGAAGCTACTTTCTCGGGAAGCTGCGTACTCCACGACAGAGAAAGAGTGTCTAGCAATTGTGTGAGCCCTACAGAAGTTACAATCATACCTATGTGGACGATCCTTCACGGTAGTCTCAGACCACAACCCCCTCAGCTGGCTAAAAACGTACTGCTGGTACCAATGGAAAACTCCTCCGTTGGAGTTTAGCGCTTCAACAGTACGATTTCACGATCCAGCATAAACCGGGAAGTCACCATCAGAATGCTGACGGACTTTCCCGCTGTAATAAACACAAATAGCGAGTGGGGATTGCTTCAGTCCCAGTCTTGTTGACCACTCCTTCCCTAATCTTCCCAAGGGGGGAGGTTTGACTATTTGCGATCACAGCAACACGAAGAAATCGCGAATGCGTCCGGTTTTAAAATCACCAGAGCATTCGTCTGCAAACAAAGAGTTAAAATCTATTTTTTTTCAACCCAAAGTAATTCACCTTGCTAGCACAGCTCACAGATCAGAGGTACAATTAGCACCTCCTTGCCAAAGACTCTTCCTGCCCCCATGCCAGATTAAGTACCCATCAATCTGGTATTCTCCTGATAGAACCTCATAAAAACTCCCTTTCTGTAGTTGGAGTGGCTTTAACCCCAGCAGGAAGCCTCACACCTTAAGCCTGGTCAGAGAGCTTCAAAAGAAAAGGACAGATCTATATCAGACAGCTGGATGATACAGGGAGAAAGGTCACCCTCCATTCCATAGATCTCATATTTTCCCATATTTCCCTCATATTTCATAGGATAGGAAAATTCTAAATGAATAATCTCTTTAGGAATTGTTCAGATTATTATAACCCACCTTCCAGGAAACCCACGGGCAAATCAGAGATCCCCGCTCTGAGATATAAAGGTTCTCAGGCACACTGTATTGTTGTCCAGTCATATTTGGTATCAGATGATGCGTAAAATTGTACTGATTATAAATATCAACTCTATTTCTTGATTGGACATACGGGTACGGAGAAACGGGCAAAGCAAAGATTCTGCCAGATTTTCTCCCTATGGGGCAAAGGACTGCCCCTGTTCCAATTACACAAGGCTGGACCTGAACGTGTCATAGCCACTCCCTGCTTCAGAGTGGGTAAAAACAGTGACACACCCAGGTCCTGCGTCCTTCACCTACCATCTGACGTCGACTAGCATCACGACCGCATGCTGGACAACCCATACGGGGCAAGTGTGTTAAATCTATATATCCAGTACATTTCCCTCCGGCACAACTGCGTGTATGACTGTGATACGGTGTCGATCGGAGTCAATTTTAAACCATCAAAACAGCCCCCATGCCTCTCTGAAAAATGCTTTGATACACCGTGTTTTAAATATTGCCGTTGAATATTGGAGCGATGTTGATTTAATCACTCCCTTACTGTCTGGGTTGTACGGCCATGTACTAGAGGCCACAAGGGCATTCCAACATATAAATTGCGTTCTTTGTGGTGCAATTCATATGATATTTTTATTTAATAGATTCACCAGTATTTTGAATGATAATGGTGTCGACATTGTTAGATAATACTGTGTGCACATCTTGCTGAACTGGGAGTAATGGGTTATAGTCCATAGAATGTGCTTGAACTGGGTTTTCAAAGTGTGTATAGTGGGGATCAGTCTATTTTCTAAAATATCTCCTACCTCTACATCTCCTAATGCTGCCCATAGTCCCATGTCATCTTTAAAATCGGTGTTGTACAAATAAGGAAGGTGCCTAATAGGAGTGAAAGGTGAGAGGCAACTGGAGGGATGTAGATGTTTCGACATTTTAAACCAGTTATCTACCATACACCGTAGGGAGCCAGGTAGGTTATCTCTGTGAGGAGGCTTTTTATGGGTGTCTCATAACATGGCTAATGTTCTCGGCCCCAGAATCGTCCTTGCAATTTAGCAACCCAACTTATTAACTCGGGGGTTTATTATCTCTGAATGTAGTCTCATTTGAATTGCCCCATAGTATCCGCACACATCTGGTAGTCCAAAACCTCCTTTATGTTTAGGTAAAATTAGTCGCTTATAGGCCAACCTGGGTTTAGTTTGGTTCCAGACAAATGCGGAGAATTTTTTCTGTATTTGAGCTAAATAGTGATGAGGTAGAATTACTGGTAAGGTCTGCATCAAATACAGCAATTTAGGGAGAATATACGTTTTCAACACATTCTTCCTCCCTAGCCAAGTCAAGAAGGGTATTTTTAGTTTTCTCAGTTGGATTTTAATGTCCTCCAATAGTTTGGGATAATTATGTGGACACCCAAGTAACCTATACTATCCGTCTTCCATTGAAAGGGGTAATTTGCCTTAAGGTGGGCTATGGTGTTTTGAGGTGTATTAATTCCTGATGCAACACACATGGCTAAATTTATTTTGAAATTGGACAAATTTCCGAATTCTTCCAATTGTCGTAGAAGTGATGGGAATGCTACTATTGGGTTAGTTAGCAACAGAAGCATGTCATCCGCAAATGCAGCTACTGTATGGGTCTGAGAGCCGATGCAAAGTCCTTGAATGTCTCTATCCTGTCTAATGGCTTGAAGAAAAGTCTCTAGGCACAGAATGAATAGAGTTGGCGATAATGGACAGCCTTGTCGGGTCCCATTCCGTATTTCGAAATGAGGTGTGAGATTTCCATTTATGCGTATTTTCGCTGTGGGTGAGGAGTACAGAGACAGCACAGCGGTTACAAATTGAGGGGGAAAGCCAAATTTGTACAAAGTGGCTCCCATGTACTGCCAATCCACCCTATCGAATGCCTTTTCGGCGTCTGTGCTCAGAAACGTAAGTCTTCTACTATGGGACAAGGCATACTGCTGAGCTTGTATCACCCGAAATGTGCTGTCTCTGCACTCTCTGCCCCCTACGAACCCGGATTGTTCTGGGGAGATTAAATCTTTAAGCAAGGATGCAACCCTAAGGGCTAAGATTTTAACCCAAATTTTAATATCTGCATTAAGCAGTGATATTGGCCTATAACTAGCTGGTTGAGTTGGATCCTTGCCTGGCTTGGGTAACACCGTAATATGAGCTTCAAGAGATTGTTTGGGCAATGGCACTCCGCTATGGGCAATGGCAACGTCATCGCGGCGGCTCCCCCAGGCTACGCTAACGCCATATAGGCGTCATCTCGCGTGAGCCGAGATTTCCTGTGAACGCGCGCACACAGGCGCGCGCGCTCACAGGAACGAAAGGTAAGAGAGTTGATCTCCAGCCTGCCAGCGGCGATCGTTCGCTGGCAGGCTGGAGATGTGTTTTTTTTAACCCCTAACAGGTATATTAGACGCTGTTTTGATAACAGCGTCTAATATACCTGCTACCTGGTCCTCTGGTGGTCCCCTTTGTTTGGATCGACCACCAGAGGACACAGGTAGCTCAGTAAAGTAGCACCAAGCACCACTACACTACACCCCCCCCGTCACTTATTAACCCCTTATTAGCCCCTGATCACCCCATATAGACTCCCTGATCACCCCCCTGTCATTTATTACCCCCCTGTCATTGATCACACCGCTGTAAAGCTCCATTCAGACGTCCGCATGATTTTTACGGATCCACTGATAGATGGATCGGATCCGCAAAACGCACACGGACGTCTGAATGGAGCCTTAGGCTGGGTTCAGACCTGAGCGTATTTTATATGCGCGTTTAACGCGCGTTTTTGTCGCACGTTTTTATGCGCGTTTTTTGCAATAGTAAACGCGCGTTTGACGCGCGTTTGTGTGATTGACTGCAGTGTCCTATGGCCACAAACGCGCGTCAAAACGCCCCAAAGAAGCTCAAGAACTTGTTTGAGCGTAGGGCGTTTTTCAGCGCGTTCAAACGCGCTGTAAAACGCTCAAGTGAGAACCAGGGCCATAGGGAAGCATTGGTTTTCATGTGTTGAGCGTTTTACAGCGCGTTTGAACGCGCTGTAAAACGCTCAAGTGTGAACCCAGCCTTACAGGGGCGTGATCAATGACTGTGGTGATCACCCCATATAGACTCCCTGATCACCCCCCTGTCATTGATTACCCCCCTGTCATTGATCACACCCCTGTAAAGCTCCATTCAGACGTCCGCATGATTTTTACGGATCCACTGATATATGGATCGGATCCGCAAAACGCATACGGACGTCTGAATGGAGCCTTACAGGGGCGTGATCAATGATTGTGGTGATCACCCCATATAGACTCCCTCATCACCCCCCTGTCATTGATCACACCCCTGTAAAGCTCCATTCAGACGTCCGCATGATTTTTACGGATCCACTGATAGATGGATCGGATCCGCAAAACACATACGGACATCTGAATGGAGCCTTATAGGGGGGTGATCAATGACAGGGGGGTGATCACCCCATATAGACTCCCTGATCACCCCCCTGTCATTGATCACCCCCCCTGTCATTGATCACCCCCCCTGTCATTGATTTCCCCCCTGTCATTAATCACACCCCTGTAAAGCTCCATTCAGACGTCCGCATGATTTTTACGGATCCACTGATAGATGGATCGGATCCGCAAAACGCATACGGACGTCTGAATGGAGCCTTACAGGGGCGTGATCAATGACTGTGGTGATCACCCCATATAGACTCCCTGATCACCCCCCTGTCATTCATTACCCCCCTGTCATTGATCACCCCCCCTGTCATGCTGCATTCAGATGTCCGTATGATTTTTACGGATCCACGGATACATGGATCGGATCCGCAAAACACATACGGACATCTGAATGGAGCCTTATAGGGGGGTGATCAATGACAGGGGGGTGATCACCCCATATAGACTCCCTGATCACCCCCCCTGTCATTGATCACCCCCCCTGTCATTGATCACCCCCCTGTCATTGATCACCCCCCTGTCATTGATCACCCCCCTGTCAGGCTCCATTCAGACATTTTTTTGGCCCAAGTTAGCGGAAATTATTATTTTTTTCTTACAAAGTCTCATATTCCACTAACTTGTGTCAAAAAATTAAATCTCACATGAACTCACCATACCCCTCACGGAATCCAAATGCGTAAATTTTTTTAGACATTTATATTCCAGACTTCTTCTCACGCTTTAGGGCCCCTAGAATGCCAGGGCAGTATAAATACCCCACATGTGACCCCATTTCGGAAAGAAGACACCCCCAGGTATTCCGTGAGGGGCATATTGAGTCCATGAAAGATTGAAATTTTTGTCCCAAGTTAGCGGAAAGGGAGACTTTGTGAGAAAAAAATAAAAAATATCAATTTCCGCTAACTTGTGCCAAAAAAAAAAAATTTCTATGAACTCGCCATGCCCCTCATTGAATACCTTGGGGTGTCTTCTTTCCAAAATGGGGTCACATGTGGGGCATTTATACTGCCCTGGCATTCTAGGGGCCCCAAAGCGTGAGAAGAAGTCTGGTATCCAAATGTCTAAAAATGCCCTCCTAAAAGGAATTTGGGCACCTTTGCGCATCTAGGCTGCAAAAAAAGTGTCACACATCTGGTATCGCCGTACTCAGGAGAAGTTGGGGAATGTGTTTTGGGGTGTCATTTTACATATACCCATGCTGGGGGAGAGAAATATCTTGGTCAAATGCCAACTTTGTATAAAAAAATGGGAAAAGTTGTCTTTTGCCAAGATATTTCTCTCACCCAGCATGGGTATATGTAAAATGACATCCCAAAACACATTCCCCAACTTCTCCTGAATACGGCGATACCACATGTGTGACACTTTTTTGCAGCCTAGGTGGGCAAAGGGGCCCATATTCCAAAGAGCACCTTTAGGATTTCACAGGTCATTTACCTACTTACCACACATTAGGGCCCCTGGAAAATGCCAGGGCAGTATAACTACCCCACAAGTGACCCCATTTTGGAAAGAAGACACCCCAAGGTATTCTGTGAGGGGCATGGCGAGTTCCTAGAATTTTTTATTTTTTGTCACAAGTTAGTGGAAAATGATGATTTTTTTTTTTTTTTCTTACAAAGTCTCATATTCCACTAACTTGTGACAAAAAATAAAAACTTCCACGAACTCACTATGCCCATCAGCGAATACCTTGGGGTGTCTTCTTTCCAAAATGGGGTCACTTGTGGGGTAGTTATACTGCCCTGGCATTCTAGGGGCCCAAATGTGTGGTAAGGAGTTTGAAATCAAATTCTGTAAAAAATGACCAGTGAAATCCGAAAGGTGCTCTTTGGAATATGGGCCCCTTTGCCCACCTAGGCTGCAAAAAAGTGTCACACATCTGGTATCTCCGTATTCAGGAGAAGTTGGGGAATGTGTTTTGGGGTGTCATTTTACATATACCCATGCTGGGTGAGAGAAATATCTTGGCAAAAGACAACTTTTACCATTTTTTTATACAAAGTTGGCATTTGCCAAGATATTTCTCTCACCCAGCATGGGTATATGTAAAATGACACCCCAAAACACATTCCCCAACTTCTCCTGAATACGGAGATACCACATGTGTGACACTTTTTTGCAGCCTAGGTGGGCAAAGGGGCCCATATTCCAAAGAGCACCTTTCGGATTTCACTGGCCATTTTTTACAGAATTTGATTTCAAACTCCTTACCACACATTTGGGCCCCTAGAATGCCAGGGCAGTATAACTACCCCACAAGTGACCTCATTTTGGAAAGAAGACATCCCAAGGTATTCGCTGATGGGCATAGTGAGTTCATGGAAGCTTTTATTTTTTGTCAGAAGTTAGTGGAATATGAGACTTTGTAAGAAAAAAAAAAAATCATCATTTTCCGCTAACTTGTGACAAAAAATAAAAAGTTCTATGAACTCACTATGCCCATCAGCGAATACCTTAGGGTGTCTACTTTCCGAAATAGGGTCATTTGTGGGGTGTTTGTACTGTCTGGGCATTGTAGAACCTCAGGAAACATGACAGGTGCTCAGAAAGTCAGAGCTGCTTCAAAAAGCGGAAAATTACATTTTTGTACCATAGTTTGTAAACGCTATAACTTTTACCCAAACATTTTTTTTTTATCAAAGACATGTAGAACAATAAATTTAGAGCAAAATTTATATATGGATCTCGTTTTTTTTTGCAAAATTTTACAACTGAAAGTGAAAAATGTCATTTTTTTGCAAAAAAATCGTTAAATTTCGATTAATAACAAAAAAAGTAAAAATGTCAGCAGCAATGAAATACCACCAAATGAAAGCTCTATTAGTGAGAAGAAAAGGAGGTAAAATTCATTTGGGTGGTAAGTTGCATGACCGAGCAATAAACCGCTAAAGTTGTGGAGTGCCGATTTGTAAAAAAGGGCCTGGTATTTAGGGGGGTATAAACCTGTGGTCCTTAAGTGGTTAAAGAGGGAAACTAGATGGGGACCTAATGTGGGGAGAAATTTTTTGTAGTAAGCTACTGTTAAACCATCAGGTCCTGGACTCTTGCCTTTAGGAATAGATTTTAGGACTTTCGTAACTTCTCCTAGTGTTATAGGAATATAGGTGCTATTAGTGTTTCCTTATTTGCGGCTGATATTATCGGTAAAGTGAGTTTTTGCAAGTAGGCCAACGTCTTCTTATTCCTTTCCTGTGCTGCTCCGCTTGATTCATCTTTTCTTATGTTATATAGATCGTGAACACTTTAGATATCTCACTTGCCTCTGTAGTTAACGTGCCATCTGGTGTCATCATTTGTTTGATAAATGATTGCTCTGTTCTCTTTTTAATCAACGCTGAGAGTATTTTACTGCCTCTATTCCCATGTATGTAGTGCTTTTGTTTTACTCTTAGGTATGCTTTAGCAGTTTTAATGTTGAGTAGTGACTTAAGGTCTTGCCTGAGTGAAACTAATGACTCAAAATCTTTCACTGCTAGCAATTTCTTGTGCGATCTTTCTAGCTGAGAGATTTTGGTTAATAATTCCGTGAACCGCTTTGTTCGCTCTTTTTTAATATGAGATCCTAGCGCTA
Organism: Bufo bufo; assembly: GCF_905171765.1. NCBI lineage: Eukaryota > Metazoa > Chordata > Amphibia > Anura > Bufonidae > Bufo > Bufo bufo. Next base: position 161,889,463 of record NC_053397.1, read on the forward strand.
TAAACTCCCCTCGTATCACTGCCTTATGCGCCTCCCATGTAATAGTGAGTGTCGTGGCAGTATTTACGTTGAGGTCAAAGTATTCCTTTAATTTCTTCGAGATGTTGTCTACATGTGTTTGTGTATCTAATAATGTATGGTTTAGTCTCCACGACCACTCTCTCCCAATTACTTCAGGAATCATAATTGCGCAACTCAACATGGCGTGATCAGAAATTGTTATGTTATCAATGGTCGCAGACTTGACTAAGGTTAAATTTTGTTCAGGAATAAGGAGGTAGTCTAGTCTTTGATAAGACTTACGTGGATTTGAATAAAAGGTGTAGTCCCTTCTGTCCCCATGCACTGATCGCCAAACATCCACAACATGTAAATCCCTTGAACGCGTTTTTAAGGATTTTAGTGCTCTGAACGAGACACCCGACTTCTGGCATGAAGAGCCTAGTAATGGATTCAAGGCCAGGTTGAAATCTCCTCCTATAATCATCCAACCAAAAGTGAAGGCAGCTATCTTATCCAGAGTCTCCAAAAGCCAATTCACCGGTTTAATATTTGGGGCGTATAGATTACATAAGGTGATTTTCGTATTGGCCTATTTCACAGTTCACAGTAGGTATCTGCCCTCTGGGTCTATTAATTGGGAGTGAAGCGTGAAGGGTATACCTTTTTTCAGCCCAATACTAACTCCTTTGGAAGAAGGTTTGTCTGAGCATGAATGGAACCAATAGTGAAATGAGGAGTTGCCTAGGTTAGGTAAACAGCGAGACGTAAAATGTGTTTCTTGTAGCATTATTATATCTACTGCTGCGTTCTTGATCGTTCGGAATATACGACTCTGTTTAACGGGACCTTTGCAGCCATGTACATTAAAGGTTACTATATTAAGTACTAGTGGTGCCATTCATGTGTCGTATATAGAAAGCTGCTTTGCGTGTAACGTATGTGACCAGAAAATGGAGTATAAAACATTAGATACTTCGTGAAAATAAAAACCAACATTAAACCAAGTAGGAACTGCATGACATTGCAGGTACATCTGTGTCCTAGATGCAATTCCTTTCAGTAGTGGGGGGGGGGGGGGGGGGGTGGGGGGGTGATCAGTTGTCAACAGTATATCCTGATCGGCCTAGATCCCTCTATCAGACCATTTGGACAAACTACAAATGGCAGATGACCACCCTTACGCTATCAATAATCATACCTTATGGGAATAAGTTAGATTCATGTGACAATAATAACTGGTAACTGATAGCTCTAGAACCTTAAAGCCCAGCATTGATGGCGTAACAAAGGGCTAATAGAGAGCAAACAGCATGGAATAAAAGCTAAACGGTTATTCTGCCTTGAGGTTAAACGGCCCTAAAGCAAACATGACATTACTCATCAATTTGTTGATCAGGGGTTCAAGTGTCCAGTTCTCTGCTCGCTGCTTTCCTGCTACATCCTGACCGTTGCTGCTTTGGTTTCATCCAGGGCGAGATCTTTGGTAGCGGTGGTAGCTCTTCCTCAGAGGGTACAGGCAGCCATGAGGGGACCTCCACAGGCGTTAAGGCCAGCATTTCTCAGAAGGGTGTCAGGTCAGCAGGAGTACGAACGGTGAACCGGCGGTTCCCTGCAGTAATCAATAAGCCAAAGGGAAATAACCACCGATATGGAATCTTTGAGGTGCGTAGCAGATCCGTTAGTGGCTTCAGCAGTCTCTGCTTTTGAAGTGTAGAGGTCGCCAGATCTTGGAATATCTGTATGCTTCTGCCTTGCAGTGACAATTCACCCTTCTCCCTCGCTTTTTGCAGAACTTCCTCTGTGTCCCTGTAACTTAATAGGCCACAGATAATGTCTCTGGGGTTTTCAGAGGATCTGGGTTTGGGTCTTAGCGCACGGTGCACTCTCTCAATTGTAATGCCCTTAGCTCTATCTGGGCCCAACAAGGATGTGAACAGTGTGTCCATTACAGTAAACAGATTTTCACTGTCTACAGCTTCTGGGAGACCCCTTACTCTTATGTTGCGACGCCGATTCCTATTTTCCTGGTCCTCCATCTGGAGTAACAAGCTGTTCAAGGCTCTGGTGTGTGAGCCTAGTGAGCTTTTGACCGCTGTATTAAAGTAGAGCATGGCGTCTTGTACTTGCTCCAGGGACTCCACTCTGTCCCCAATATGGCAGACCTCCGCTTTTATAGTGGCTGAGTCTGCTGCAATCGGGGCTAAAGCCCTGTGGAGGGCACTTTCCAAAAAATCGCAGGTGAGTGCCGCTGAATCGTCCCCTGTATGCAGTCTGCTCACCTCATTCGACTCATCGTGTGCCGCTACATAGCTAGCGTCTCCAGCCGCTCCTTCTTCCTCACACCGCTTCAGCGCCATCTTAGTCGTGCGCTCGGGTATCTGAGGAGCCGGTTTGTGGAGGAACTTCTCCATATAGGAGTGCTGTGGCAGGTCTCTCTTTTGCTCGGTCGGGGATTCTAGATGAATCTTTGGGTTGAATCTTCATCCCTTTGGTCGGGTAGTGCTTAGATATGAGCTAAATCGGGATCTAGTGGCAGGAGCTCCGTTCTCAAGCAGCCGCCATCAAGCTCGGTCAGGCCACGCCCCCCCCCCTGGATTTCATTATGATGTCACAATGTATGGTCAGCAGATAATAGTATCCAGGATTCCATTATGACGTCACAATGTATGGTCAGCAGATGGTAGTATCCCGTTCTCCATTATGACGTCACAATGTATGGTCAGCAGATGATAGTATCCCGGATTCAATTATGATGTCACACTGTATGGTCAGCAGATAATAGTATCCAGGATTCCATTATGACGTCACAATGTATGGTCAGCAGATGATAGTATCCCGGATTCAATTATGATGTCACACTGTATGGTCAGCAGATAATAGTATCCAGGATTCCATTATGATGTCACAATGTATGGCTAGCAGATGGTAGTATCCTGGATTCCATTATGACGTCTCAATGTATGGTCAGCAGATGATAGTATCCCGGATTCCATTATAAATGTCACAATGTATTGTCAGAAGATAATAGTATCCATGATTTCATAATGATGTCGCAATATATTGTCAGCAGATGGTAGTATCCCGGATTCCAATATGACGTCACTATGTATGGCTAGCAGATGGTAGTATCCCGGATTCCATTATTATGTCACATTGTACGGTCAGCAGATAATAGTATCCAGGATTCCATTACGATGTCACAATGTATGGCTAGCAGATGGTAGTATCCCGGATTCCATTATGATTTCACAATGTACGGTCAGCAGATAGTAATATCCCGGATAACATTATCATGTCACAATGTATGGTCAGCAGATAATAGTATCCAGGATTCCATTATGATGTCACAATGTATGGCTAGCAGATGGTAGTATCCCGGATTCTATTATGATGTCACAATGTATGGTCAGCAGATGATAGTATCCCGAATTCCATTATGATGTCACAATGTATGGTCAGCAGATAATAGTATCCAGGATTTCATTATAATGTCACAATGTATGGCTAGCAGATTGTAGTATCCTGGATTCCATTAAGACGTCAAAATATATGGTGAGCAGATAATAGTATTCAGGAATGCATTATGATGTCACAATGTATGGTCAGCATATAATAGTATCCAGGATTGCATTATGATGTCACAATGTTTGTGTGCCGGCATACATACATAATTCCTCTGGGTAGCCATTTTGTATGCTTCTGGCCTATGTAAAAGAACAGTGAACTCTCATCTGCCTGAAGCCTGGGTCACCTATGATATAGATGGACACTTTTATTACCACTACTCTGTGAGGCCGGCTATAAAAGGTCATAAAGGCTATACCAGGCCCAGCTCATCTTGTCCTATAAGATAAAGATCAGCTCGCTGTCAAGCCTGGCTGGAGCGTGACGTCATTAATTTCCAGGTCTGGTTTGAGGAGAGCTAATAGCCCTTAATTAGCTCTGGGCATAAAACCAGTCCACTTTCATATTTCAGTTATGAATCAACTTATGCCCTTTCTGACACCAGATCCAGGCTCTACAGAGTATTGTGATTAATTGGGTATCAAATATGACCCGAGGATGTGATTCTGTAGCTCACCTATGGGTGGTAGAAGAACTACAGGTCCCAGCATTACCGTGTGTGGTCTCATTCTGTATGTAAATAAATAAGGATCGCAAATATGTATTCTGTATAAAAATATGCCGATGTATCAGGGAGATACAGGCTTAAGTAGAATCCTCATTGTAGGAACTGAACTTTGATGGGGGTCATAAAACCCTTGGAGGCCAATCCCTAGGCTTCACAGTCACTCTGCTGCCATTGGCTGACAGGAGTAAGTCTCCTGCCCATGGCAGAGTTCATAAAAATCTGTGCACAAGGACAGAGGAGAGAGACCCATGGAACATCACCGGACACTTAATTGGACATTGACAGCATATCCCTGTATCAGAAGAACTTTGAGGGTCTCCCCTGATACATACTGAACTGGGTTTGCAAGGATTCAAAAAGGACATATGAACGACCATCTGAAAGCCTCCAGAGAAACTAAGTATTCTTTCACCTTTTTCCCTTTCATTTGAACTGTCGTGATTATTTATATTGTTATTATTATTCTGTAGATTTATAGTCATTTTTATTAGATTTGTATGCACTGCTTTTTACCTCTTATTAAAGATTATAAAATCTAAGTGGCCAAGTCTTCCATATTCTAAGCTGCTGAACAACGTACCTTGCCTTTGAAGAGACGTTACCAGGTAGTTAGTTAAATTGCATTTAGGAATTGTAGCTGGGGGTGATTGACTGCGGTTGGTCAGTAAGTGATATCCGGTTCATCCACTGATCTGTGTGATAGTGAATGACCCAGGTAGTCGGCTCGTGGACCGGGAACCCACGTGGTGGCAGTTACCGAAGTGTAGTGGGGGGGTGTTAGCCGGATGGTAATACCCCGGTCACGTGAGGTCTCTGTGTGTGCGCAGACTCCGTCACAGACCACTACGTCAGAGCTGTGGGATCCGGAGCGATCGGATCCATAGTTCGTGACAGTTTGGTCAGTAGATAATATTATAAAGAATTCCATTATGATGTCACAATGTATTGTCAGCAGATAATAGTATCCAGGATTCCTTTATAATGTCACAATGTATGGTCAGCAGACAATAGTATACGGGAATGCATTATGATATCACAATGTATGGTCAGCAGATAATAGTATCCAGGATTCCATTATCATGTCACAATATATGGTCAGCAGATAATAGTATGCAGGATTTCATTATGATGTCACAATATATGGTCAACAGATGGTAGTATCCTGGATTCCAATATGACGTCACAATGTATGGTCATCAGATTATAGTATCCCGGATTTCATTATGATGTCATAATGTATGGTCAGCAGATAATAGTATCCAGGATTCCATTATGATGTCACAATGTATGGCTAGCAGATGGTAGTATCCCGGATTCTATTATGACGTCACAATGTATGGTCAGCAGATGATAGTATCCCGAATTCCATTATGATGTCACAATGTATGGTCAGCAGATAATAGTATCCAGGATTCCATTATAATGTCACAATGTATGGCTAGCAGATTGTAGTATCCTGGATTCCATTAAGACGTCAAAATATATGGTGAGCAGATAATAGTATTCAGGAATGCATTATGATGTCACAATGTTTGGTCAGTAGATAATATTATAAAGAATTCCATTATGATGTCACAATGTATTGTCAGCAGATAATAGTATCCAGGATTCCTTTATAATGTCACAATGTATGGTCAGCAGACAATAGTATACGGGAATGCATTATGATGTCACAATGTATGGTCAGCAGATAATAGTATCCAGGATTCCATTATCATGTCACAATATATGGTCAGCAGATGGTAGTATCCTGGATTCCAATATGACGTCACAATGTATGGTCATCAGATTATAGTATCCCGGATTTCATTATGATGTCATAATGTATGGTCAGCAGATAATAGTATCCAGGATTCCATTATGATGTCACAATGTATGGCTAGCAGATGGTAGTATCCCAGATTCCAATATGAGGTCACAATGTATGGTTAGCAGATAATAGTATGCAGGATTTCATTATGATGTCACAATGTATGGCTAGCAGATGGTAGTATCCCGGATTCCATTATTATGTCACAATGTACGGTAAGCAGATAGTAATATCCCGGATTCCATTATGATGTCACAATGTATGGTCAGCAGATAATAGTATCCAGGATTCCATTATAAAGTCACAATGTATGGTCAGCAGATGGTAGTATCCTGGATTCAATTATGACATCACAAGGTATGGTCAGCAGATAGTAGTATCCCGGATTCCATTATGACGTCACAATGTATGGTCAGCAGATTATAGTATCCCAGGTTCTATTATGATGTCACAATGTATGGTCAGCAGATGGTAGTATCTCGGATTCCATTATGATGTCACAATGTATGGTTAGCAGATAATAGTATCCAGGATTCCATTATGATGTCACAATGTATAGCTTGCAGATGGTAGTATCCCGGATTCCATTATGACGTCACAATGTATGTTCAGCAGATGATAGTATCCCGGATTCCATTATGATGTCACAATGTATGGTCAGCAGATGGTAGTATCCCGGATTCCATTATGACGTCACACTGTATGTTCAGCAGATGATAGTATCCCGGATTCCATTATGATGTCACAATGTATGGTCAGCAGATGGTAGTATCCCGGATTCCATTATGATGTCACAATGTATGGCTAGCAGATGGTACTATCTCGGATTCCATTATGATGTAACAATGTATGGTCAGCATATGGTAATATCCAGGATTCCATTATGATGTCACAATGAATGGTCAGCAGATAATAGTATTCCGGATTCCATTATGATGTTACAATACATGGTCAGCAGATGGTAGTATCCCGGATTCCATTAAGACGTCACAATGTATGGTCAGCAGATAATAGTATCCAGGATTCCATTATGCTGTCACAATATATTGTCAGCAGATGGTAGTATCCTGGATTCCAATATGACATCACAATGTATGGTCAGCAAATGGTAGTTTCCCGGATTCTATTATGATGTCACAATGTATGGCCAGCAGATAATAGTATCCAGGATTCCATTATGATGTCACAATGTATGGCTAGCAGATGTGAGTATTCCGGATTCCATTATGATTTCACAATGTACGGTCAGCAGATAGTAATATCCCGGATACCATTATGATGTCACAATGTATGGTCAGCAGATAATAGTATCCAGGATTCCATTATGATGTCACAATTTATGGCTAGCAGATGGTAGTATCCCAGATTCCATTATGACGTCACAATGTATGATGAGCAGATGATAGTATCCCGGATTCCATTATGATGTCACAATGTATGGTCAGCAGATAATAGTATCCAGGATTTCATTATGATGTCATAATATATGGTCAGCAGATGGTAGTATCCCGGATTCCATTATGACGTCACAATGTATGTTCAGCAGATTATAGTATCCCGGATTCCATTATGATGTCACAATGCATGGTCAGTAGGGCTGTCGAATATAATCGATGCAGCGATGCATCGCGATTCGACCCCCGGCGATTCTGCATCGATGTGGTTGCTTTAAATAATCGATGCATGTTGATGACGTCAGCGTCGCGTCCGCCATGCAGAGCCGAGTCGGAAAAAAAAGTTTTTTGGCGCCTTCTTTCCCGCCTCCTGCTGACGACAGTGACACCCCCCTCCCCCTGTGTCGCATGCGTGAGTCGACTCGTGAGGAGGACTGGAGAGGAGACGGACGTGCAGCATGCAGCAGCACTGAGCACAGCGGACCCGTCCTCGTACCCCCAAGAGCGCTCAGAACTTTCTCCTCGGTCGGCTAACTGTGCGGGGGGACAGAGGAGGAGGAGACCCAGTGGAGAGTGACCCGAGCTAGGCCGCAATCGCCAGTGCCACACAGACAACAGCAGCACGCAGTGACTGCAGCAGCACACAGTAAGTTAGTAAGTTACCCTTCTGCATTTTTTGGGGGGATTTTTATTATTTTTGGGGGGGAGATGATGATCTGCTTCTGCACAATTGCACACTGAGTGTCTGACTGTCTGGCATATCTTTGTATTACTGTGATGCATGTGATCAGTGATCACTCACTAAGACCTCTAACTTAGTTTACAGCATTGCAAAAAGCTGCAAGTCAAATACACTATGTGTATTGAATACACTACAGTCAGTGGCAGCTTTTTGCAATGCTGTAAAGTTAGAGGTCTTAGTGAGTGATCACTGATCACATCATTTACAAAGATATGCCAGACAACACTGTCTGCAACTGTGCAATACTGCTGTTCTTGGGATTGTCATGTGGTTTAAAGCACAACTATTTAACAATATAACATGCCTGCCTGCCTGTTTGGTTACTTAAAAAATAAAACATTTTGACTGTTCTTTGTTCTGTCCCATACATCTTGAACTGGGTATTTTACAATTTTTAATTTTACCCCCCTTTTCACTTTCCAGTTTCGTGATGCAATCAATCAATCAATTGCTATCTTTCTTTTTAGGAGAGGGAGACCAGCCCATCCGTTACCCGGCTCGCAGGACAGGGAGCTAGGCCGCAGCTGCCAGTGCCACACACTCCGAGTCCCTTCATCATCACAGGCAGCAGGAGAGGAGACCCGCAGGTGCCACGTGCCAGCCAGACTCTGCCACCTTGTTGTGACAGGTAGGTGACCATCACACAGATACACCACTCACAGAGACTGCAGCTGGTCACTGCCTGTTACCGTACCTAAAAAAAAAAATTGTCACTTGTGTCACCTCACCTGTCCGTTTTTCCTCACTCCTCAGGCTCAGTCCAGTCCACCACAGGCAGGAGGAGAATCGCTCCACCACCAGCAGCCAGCAGTGCCACCACCACCACCACCACCAGCACCACCGTCGTCGTTATCATCGTATCATCATTAATCAGGTAGGAAAACTAATAAACATCATCTTTCACATTATATTAAATAACTATGTCATGAAAGGTTTAATGAGTTTAAGTGACAATCACCAGACCATACCATTGCCATTTAATTAATTATGGTTACGTTTATGACTGTAGGTCTGCTGGTGCTGGTCTAGGTCTATATATCTCTATCTCTAATCCATTGAAATGAATGTTCTGTCCTGACCATTTGTCCACTTGTCCAGTGTGATGAATGATGATTGTTTGATCACAACTTTATTGATACTTTTTGATTTATGGTTTTGCTCATCACTGCCCCAGCCCCACACATGCTGCAGCTGCACTGCAAGGCAAGTGCATTGTGTGTGGGGTAGTAATGATGAGCAAAACCAAAAAGCATCATATTACAAATACAAACAAGGTAAGTATGAACTTGTGAATTGTGAATCAATCACCAAGACAAGACATTCAAATGATGCATAAAACCAGAATTCATGAAATGGGTGGCACTGGCATTATGTCATTGGGGGGGGGGGGGGGATGTTGGCGGGACATGTTGTTGTGTTGTAGCAGCCAGTTTGTGATCTCAAATAATGCCAGTGTACCAGATTGGAGAAGGAGAGAGAGTGCGATATAACGTGACCGGCTGTCGCTGACTCTCTGAGACTGTGACCATTGCAATGCCAATGCATTGACCAATGACCATGACCACCAGTTGAGTTGACCAACCACCGGCGGCAGACGAGATGAGGGGCCAGGGCGCATTTTTTCTTTTACACATGATGAATAATGATAGTTGACACTTGACAGCGACTGCGACTAACTGCGTGTGTGGGGGGTAGAATAATAAATGAGGATTTTACATATCATACAATTACATACATACTAGAAAGAAACGTGTTACTTTTTCTGTTGATCTCGTGGCAGGCTTTAGGCTTAGTCACTCAAATTTTTTATATATTTTTTTTAAACTGACAGAGTTTGACAACATCATCGTCACGTCAAGACTTGTGTCATCCCTACTCACAAATTCACATAGATGCCTGGCATGCATTGCATTTGCTAGTAAATAAAAATGGCAGAAGTAGAACAAAAGGAACGAGAGATAAAAAATGCACCTAGCTTTTTAAAAGCAAACATCTGGGAACATTTTGGCTTTTATGAAAAAAGTAGGAAGCACAAATTGGACAAGTCATACGCTGTGTGTAAAATCTGTCACACAAAAATTAAATATCTAGGGAATACTACTAATCTGAGAAACCACGTCAGCCGTTTTCACCCAGAAATGTTAAAACCTACCACCACCACCACCACCAAGGAAATGAACCCAGATCAGCCAAGAATTGATGCAATGTTACAGTCAACTTTGCCGCCCAACTCTGAAAAGGTAAAGAGAATAACAAAAGCTGTGGCAGCTTTCATAGCGAAGGACCTGCGCCCTTACTCTGTTGTGGAAAACAGTGGGTTTCGCTACCTTTTGAAGACAATAGAGCCGCGTTACAAGATCCCGTCACGAAGTCACTTTACAGAAAACGTCATACCTGCACTCTACCACGAAACCAAAGCTAAGATAATTGCATCAATGAGCCAAGCAAGTCGAGTCGCAATAACGTGTGATTCCTGGACTTCAGTCACGACAGAGTCTTATGTTACAATAACAGCACATTACGTTAGTAAGGACTGGCAGATTTTGTCGCATTTACTGCAAACGAGAGCCATTTATGAGTCTCACACGGGTGCTCATCTGGCAGAGCTACTTTCTCATGTTGTGGAAGAATGGCAGCTGTCCGATAAATCTGTAGTGCTTGTGACCGACAACGCGTCAAACATGATAGTTGCAGCTCAAGTTGGAAAATTCCCCCATGTGAAATGCTTCGCCCATACACTGAATCTTGCATCCCAGCGAGCGTTGAAAGTGGCCACTCTCTCTAGGCTTCTTGGCAGAGTACGTCGGATATCCACATTCTTTCACCGCAGCACTAGAGCAAGCCACTGTCTAAAAGAGAAACAGAAATGTCTTGGCCTGAAGAATCATAAGCTGATAACTGATGTGGCAACAAGATGGAACAGTGCATACGACATGGTCGAGAGGTTCTTGGAACAACAACCTGCAGTCTGTGCCACCTTGCTGTCTCCAGAAGTCAGAAGAGGAGAGTCCGATCTCTGCACTCTAAACGAAACAGATGTGTCAAATGCAGAGGACGCCGTGAGTGCATTAAAGCCAATGAAGGATGCAACCATGCTGATGTCAGAAGAGCGCAATCCAACAGTTTCTCTCATTGCCCCTATAAATGCACAACTTCTCCAGAGCATGACAGACACGATGGGAGACACACCCATGATCCATGAGATCAAGAATTCTATTAGAACAGATCTCCAGAAGAGGTACAGCAGTGAGGCCGAGAAGAAGATCCTTCATACAGCCTCTGCACTGGATCCTCGCTTTAAGGGACTGCCTTTCATCCTCCCAGATGAAGAAAGATTTGAGATATTTAAAGGAGTCACTGAGGAAGCTGCATCCTTGGAGGTAATTAAATTAATTTGAAGAATTCCATCATGTTTCTTCTTGAAACGACAGTAGCACAAGCACTGTCTACCACGCTTCTGAATCTGATGCGGTGCGGGAACTGTACTGTCCGTTTCCTGTGCTTTTTCATCACCCCATCAGAATCAAAGGCATTGACATTTGTGTTTTTACTTATTGTTTTTTTTCCGTTTCTTTTTTGTTCAAACACAGATTACATCAGATGAGAGTGAGAGGACACAAGAGGATCATCAAGTGCCTAGAAGAAAACAAACTCTGGAAGAAGAGGACAGTTCACCCATCGAAGACAACCATTCTCCACCATCTCCTCCCAAAAAGGCCAGATCGCTGCTCGTGAGTTTGCTGGGACAGTCTTTCACTGACACTGAAGGTACAATAGAACCCAAAAAGACCCCCTATGCCAAGGCTGAAGAGGAAATGGAAAACTATTGTAAAGCCCCACCTCTGCCTCTCACTGAGGACCCTTTGAACTGGTGGCGTGAGCATGAGGTCATATTTCCCCTCCTTTCTCGGCTGTCAAAGCAATACTTGTGTATCCCAGGTGCAAGCGTGTCTGCAGAGCGGGTTTTCTCCACTGCAGGAGATGTGGTAACTGCAAAAAGAAGCGCCCTCAAACCAGACCATGTAGATTAATTGGTGTTCTTACAGAAAAATATACATGTTCCCAAATGCTGAGCAGTGTTTTTAATTTTATAAATTTTGTTTATAGCATTGTCTCTGCCACTGAAATTTTTTATTTCTCTGTCTCCCCTGCCAGACTCCCCTTTTCCCTTCCCCTCCCCTTTTCCCCCTTCCCCTTCTCTTTTCCCTTCCCCTCCCCTTTTCCCTTTCCCTCCCCTGATTATTCGGATTAATCAGAATATATGATATTATTCTAGCTTTTAGCAGCACTGGAGTGGAGAGGAGATGGAGAATGGGTTTCTATTATGCGACTGTCCGTCCGATCCATTTTGTATTTTTACACTGACGTGTTTTTTGGTGTTTTCCCAACGTGTCTGTCATGCTCTGTGAATTTCTGACTCTGTTTAGGGGTTTAACCTTCAACCAAAAGAATTCTGTATTTAATTCCAGACAACTGACGCCCGCCAAGCCACCAGAGGAAGGCAAATCCTTGAAAGAATAAATTGAAACTTAAAACCTGGAGTAAATCTTTATTGGATCACACAAATACACATTCACACAAACCAAAAAAACACACACCGACCTTCTGACATCATGTCTGACTATGGTGGCTGTGCCACATTGCCCGTCCTGTGGCCTGCCCTTTACCATTATGATTCAGTGAGGAGGATGTGTGTTTATTTTTTTTCTGGTATTCTGTGGTGTGTGTTTGTGATCCCATAAAGATTTGTCCAAGGTTTTCAGATTCAGTTGAAAATGTATTCTGTCAAGGATTTTCCAGCTTCCTCTAATGGTGGCATGGCTTGGCTTCAGTTGATGTATCGTGGTAGAGTGCTTGCTGAGTGCTCAGTGCAGGTAACGTTTTCTGTAAAGTGACAACTCTGAGAGCTTATAGCACTGATCTAGACGTACTACCCATCTGGTGCTGGTGGTGGTGCTGGTGCTGGTGGTGGTGCGCTCCTGCTGCCAAAACAATCACGGTGAACCAGGAAGTTCTGCAACACAGACAACTTGAACACACTGTGTGACAGACAGTTCCTGACTGGCAAACATCACAGTGAGTGAACCTATAACACAGTCACTGACTGTGTTATAGGTTCACTGACTCACTGTGATGTTTTACAGTCAGGAACTGAAGTGCTCCTTTTTTTGTAGGTACTGTTTAATATTATATAATATATAATATATATTATATGGTAAAACTATTGTAAAACTTATAAACTAACTGCACCAGCCAGGCCAGCACAACAGTTTAATGTTACAGAGACACTGACAGTACTGTTTTAAATAAATACTGTTGTCTGCTGCACTGTTTTGTTCATTCAGACTTTGCTATATGATATGCAGGGAACTTGGTATGATTTGTTTAAATAGCAGATACAAATAAATATTTTTGTGCAATTTCTGACTGATTGAATTAATTTTTTGATGTAAAATTGAAAAACAAGGGGACTTGGGTAATAATCTTGATGCATCGCCGAATCGAATCGAATCGAATCGTGGACTTGATAATCGTAATCGCATCGAATCGTGAGACGAGTGAAGATGCGCAGCCCTAATGTCAGCAGATGGTAGTATCCCGGATTCCATTATGATGTCACAATGTATGGTCAGCAGATAATAGTATCCAGGATTTCATTATGATGTCACAATGTATGGCTAGCAGATGTTAGTATTCTGGATTCCATTATGATTTCACAATGTACAGTCAGCAGATAGTAATATTCCGGATACCATTATGATGTCACAATGTATGATCAGCAGATAATAGTATCCAGGATTCCATTATGATGTCACAATGTATGGCTAGCAGATGGTAGTATCCCAGATTCCATTATGACGTCACAATGTATGGTCAGCAGATGATAGTATCCCGAATTCCATTATGATGTCACAATGTATGGTCAGCAGATAATAGTATCCAGTATTCCATTATAATGTCAAAATGTATGGCTAGCAGATTATAGTATCCTGGATTCCATTATGACGTCAAAATGTAGGGTGAGCAGATAATAGTATTCAGGAATGCATTATGATGTCACAATGTATGCTCAGCATATAATAGTATCCAGGATTCCTTTATAATGTCACAATGTATGGTCAGCAGACAATAGTATACGGGAATGCATTATGATGTCACAATGTATGGTCAGCAGATAATAGTATCCAGGATTCCATTATCATGTCACAATATATGGTCAGCAGATAATAGCATCCAGGATTCCATTATGATGTCACAATGTATGGCTAGCAGATGGTAGTATCCCGGATTCCATTATGATGTCACAATGTATGGTCAGCAGATATTAGTATCACGGATTCCATTATGATGTCACAATGTATTGTCAGTAGATAATAGTATCCCGGATTCCATTATGATGTCACAATGTATGGTCAGCAGATAATAGTATCACGGATTCCATTATGATGTCACAATGTATGGCTAGCAGATGGTAGTATCCTGGATTCCATTATGATGTCACAATGTATGGTCAGCAGATAATAGTATCCCGGATTCCATTATGATGTCAAAATGTATCGTCAGCAGATAATAGTATCCAGGATTTCATTATGATGTCACAATATATGGTCAACAAATGGTAGTATCCCGGATTCCAATATGACGTCACAATGTATGGTCAGCAGATTATAGTATCCCGGATTTCATTATGATGTCATAATGTATGGTCAGCAGATGGTAGTATCCCGGATTCCATTATGATGTCACAATGTATGGTCAGCAGATAATAGTATCCAGGATTCCATTATGATGTCACAATGTATGGCTAGCAGATGGTAGTATCCCAGATTCCAATATGATGTCACAATGTATGGTTAGCAGATAATAGTATGCAGGATTTCATTATGATGTCACAATGTATGGCTAGCAGATGGTAGTATCCCGGATTCCATTATTATGTCACAATGTACGGTAAGCAGATAGTAGAAAATTGGTACCTGGAATTTTACTTTCCTTGAGTCCGAAGGCAGCACAGAATGGGTTAACGTCGACCTCTTTTGTTTCATAGGACCGCCCACCTAGATCTAAACAATCAAACAATTAATCAATCATATAATCAATACGCCTATAAGGTCTGGTGAATGCAACTGCCCCTTGTATTAAAAAATAGATCCACACAGTTGCAGAACAAAAAATATTATTTATTTAGGGAGGGTAAGCCTGTGCTGCCTTCGGACTCAAGGAAAGTAAAATTCCAGGTACCAATTTTCTACTTTCCCTTATCGTCCTCGGCAGCACAGAATGGGATTTTTATAGATTCCAAAGGGGGGATTATACTGAAGCTGAACTTAGAATGCCTGTGCCAAAGGCTGAGCTCCTGGACTCGATGTCGAGGCGATAATGCTTTGCGAAGGTGGAAGGAGTGGACCAGGAGGCTGCGCTGCAGATTTCTTGTATAGACACCTGCCCATATTCCACCCAAGAGGCTGCTGTCGATCTCGTGGAATGAGCCTTGATGGAAAGTGGTGGAGTTTCCCCCTCTAACAAGTAGGTTTCTGTGATGGTGTTCTTTATCCACCGGGCGAGTGAATCCTTGCATGGCGTTCGCCCTCTTCTCGGTCCAGAATAAAGCAAAACGGAACTCTTCCGTTCTTCGCAGATATGTTTCTACTGCTCTTTTCACATCCAGCATATGTAATTGCTCCTGTTCTTCATCCGCCGGATTTGGGAAGAATGTAGGCAAGAAGGTTTCCCTATTAATATTCATAGTGGAAGGAACCTTTGGTTGAAAGGAAGGTATGGTTCTAATCAATATCCCATCAGGAAGGATTCGTATATATGGATGTCTGGAAGATAACGCTCGTAGTTCCCCCAATCTTTTCGCTGAAGTAATGGCTACAAGAAACAGAACTTTGCAGGAGAGATATCTGATGTCCACCTGTTCCAACGGTTCAAAGGGTGGTTTTGTGAGTCCCCTTAGTACTAGGGATAAGTCCCACACAGGAAATGGTTCGTGAATCACTGGTCTTAGCCTCTTCAAGGCCTTAAAGAATCTGACTATCAGAGGATGGAACAGATATTTATTCTCTGTCAAGATATTAATGGCAGTCATCTGGGATTTTAAGGTATTCGGCTTCAAGCCCATATCAAATCCTTCTTGAAGGAACTGAAGAATACTGGAGATGTTTATTTCCGTATATCCTTTCCCCGACAACCAAGAGCGGAATTTTCCTAATACTTTGGCATATTTCACATTGGTAGAACGCTTGCGGGAATTCATTAGTGTGTCAATGACCGAAGCTGGTAGGCCCTCTTCCTCTAATCTGCTTCTCTCAACATCCAGGCCGTGAGGTGTAACCTGTCTAGGTTCTGATGGAATAGACCCTGCTGGAGGAGAAGGTCGGGGGCACATGGAAGCTTCCAATAGTTCCCTTCGGACAGTTGGAGAAGAAGAGGAAACCATGACCTCCGGGGCCAAAATGGTGCTATTAGTATTACTTTGGGTCTTTCTACCGCAATCTTCTGTAGAACCCTCGGTATGAGGGGTGCTGGTGGAAATAGGTAGACAAATAGGCGACTCAAAGACATCGAGAAGGCGTCTACCACTGTCGGCCCGTCGTGCTTGCTCAGGGAACAGAACTTCTGGAGTTTCCGATTTTGTCTGGAGGCCATCAGATCCCAGGTTTGACAACCCCATCTGGCTATGATTTGCTTGAAGTAAATCGGATTCAAACCCCACTCGCTCGGACTGACTGTCATCCGACTCAGACGATCTGCTTGTATATTGTAACAGCCTCTTATATGAATCACTCTTAATTGCAAAAGATGTGATTCTGCCCAGGTGAAAATCCGTTTGCATAATTTCATCAAGGACGGGCTCCTCGTTCCTCCCTGTTTGTTCAGATAGAACACCGTGGAGAGGTTGTCTGAGCGAACCAGCACCGATTTTCCTTCCAGGAGAGTTTGAAAATGGACTAGCGATTCCAGAACAGCCTTCATTTCCTTGAAGTTCGAGGACTGTCGCAGATCCTGGGGAGACCATTTCCCTTGGATCCATCTGTTCTGCACATGAGCTCCCCAGCCTATGGCTGAGGCATCCGTGGTCATTATTATCGGTGACAGATACTGAAATGATTTCCCTACTGTGAGCTTCTCCATCTGTAACCACCAGTTCAGACTCTAAATAACGGATGGCCTCAGGCTGATTCTTCTTTCCAAATCGCAATGACTGGTGCGTCTTGCCTGTATCATATTCCATTGAAGGTCTCGCATATGGATCTTCGCCCAGGGGACCGCATCTATGGTAGAAGTCAGATGACCCAAGGTCTTCATCACTCTGCGTACGGATGGCTTGTGAATGGATCTCAAGGTTCTAACTTCCTCTCTGATCTTCTGACTCTTGTCTGAAGGAAGGAAAACTTTCATGCAGCGGGTGTCTATCACCATCCCGAAGAATCTTTTTGCCGTCGTTGGGGAGAGCTGAGATTTCTTCCAACTCATTATGAAACCGAGGGACTGGAGAAGCGAGATGACTGTACGGAGATGAAGTTGTAACTGTTCCTCTGTTGCTGCTGCCACTAGCCAGTCGTCCAGGTAAGGATAGACTTGAATGGCCTGTAAGTGTAGATGCACTGCTGCCACCACTGATATCTTGGTAAAAATTCTGGGTGCGGACGTCAGCCCGAAGGGCAACGCTCTGAATTGAAAGTGCAGGATTCTCCCTGCTCTTCTGACGGCTACTCTTAGGAATTTCCTTGAGGAAGATCTTATGGGTACATGCAGGTAGGCGTCCTCCAAGTCCAGGGAGGCCATGAACTGATCTCGCTGAAGAGTGGACACCACCGATCTTAATGTTTCCATCTTGAAATGGATTTTTCTCAGAAAATGATTTAAGTATCTGAGGTCTATAACGAGACGCCAATCCCCGCTTGCTTTTGGGACTAGAAACAACCTGGAGTAGACTCCCTTTTTTTCTTGACCTCTTGGTACCCGTTCTAAAGCTCCTTTCTTTAGAAATTGCTCCACCAGGTGATCTATATGAGGGTCTTCTCTTTGATACAGAAATCTGCTTCTTGGCTGATGAAGAAACTCTAGCGAGTATCCGTCTCTTACTAGATCCAGAACCCATTTGTCTGTAGTGATTCTCTCCCAGTTGTTGTAGAAGTAGGATAAGCGACCTCCTACAGACTGGCTTTCGACGTCAGAAATCAGCCTTGGAGTTTTTACTGATGTCTTCCTTTCCTCTTTCTTTTTCAGCAGAACTGGGAAGGACTCTTCTGTCTGACCGGACTCTGCTAGATCGCCCACGATAGCCTGTTCTGCGGTAAGGCTGCCTACCAAAGGGACGAAAATTCCTCGGACGATTCTTGGTTTTAAACTGAGGGAACTTCAGAGATTTTTCATCAGAATTGGCTTCTAACAGCTTGTCTAGCTGAGAGCCGAACAGTCTCCCAGGCTCAAAGGGTAAAGCGCAGAGGTTGGTCTTTGAGGCAACATCTCCTGCCCATAGCTTGAGCCACAAGGTCCTTCTTATTGAATTTGAGAGGGCCATATCTTTAGCCAGGAATCTCAGCGAATCCACTGGAAAGTCGCACAAAAACTCAGCGGCCATTTTAAGGGACGGCAGTTGAAGAAGCAGGTCTTGCAGCGTACTCAAGTTAGGGTTAATAGTGTTCCTGGGTGTTGTAGTGCAATTGTGTCCACTAACCTGAGACAGCTGACTCTCTGCAAGGACAGGTAATGATAAGTAATGTTCGTGACGCCAGTGCCAATTAAACGGTGGCACGCCGTTTGCTGATAGCAGGAATAACTGAGGAACCACGTGATGTTGAAACAGAACTCAAACTTTAGTAGTCATCATACATGGACATAGATGGAAGCGCAGTTCCTTTGAAGACAGTTGATTTTAATACATTTGATGCAGGCAATATATATAGCAAGGTGACTTCAGAGTGTTAAACACAGGACTTGCAGTACCGGTGGCTTGCACTCTATTCCTGACTGATCCTGGAACGTAGAAACTCTTCTCCAAGGCCCGATGCCCTAGCTCTGGCGTATATCCTTGGTTCTATAATTATCAAGTACCTCCTCCGTTGTCTTTAGTACCTCTTGCTTTTCTGGACTTGCCTCTGTCTCTCTCAGTACAGACCCTAGAAACTTCTGAACTCCCCTCCTAGGCTAGGCCCTAGCCTATTTATACTGAACTGGGAGCTCCCTCTGCTGGCTGTAACAAGGATTGCCTGCAACAGGCCTAACTGGCTTAAAGGGAAATACACATACAATCTAGCAGCGTCGGGTTACCTACCAGTATGCTGCACACCCCCAGACTTTAACGTGAGTAAGGCCTCGTACTCACACTCACCTTCCTGAACCGGCATAACATGGTACATAACATAAGCATTCTATTATAAATATAATAAATAATTGTTTCACACAGAAAAACATAACATTGGTAACTTCATACCGAAATGACGCGTCTTCTTGCTTCTTAGGCACGGCCGCTCACCTGGCACAGCGGACTTAGGGTGAACCAGGTTAGTCCATCTTTCTTTGGTGGCAGTATAATAACGGAACTACCCAGGAGTTTCCTGTGGGTGTATCACAGGCAAGGGCTCACGTGAGGGAGTCCATTCTTGCGCACAAATGTCAAGCAAGGTATTACCAATAGCAACTGCTCGGGAGGAGACACCACCAGTATAGTCAAAGTCCCCTAAACGGACTGGCGGGCGTCCCCTGGTCATCCGGGTAGACCTTCTCAACACAGGGGTCTCCTCTTCCCTTAGCAACGAGGTAGAAGAGAGAGGAGCAACAGGAGGGTCTCCATCAGTGAGACCTTGGTCAGGAACAACAGGAACAACTAGATCCACTAGAGGGGGAACTGGATCCGGGGCATCTTAAACCGGCTCCTCTGGAGGTGAAGATACAGTAGGTGCCGGAGCAGGCACCAGCAAGTTCAACCATGGTGTCAGAAGCCAATGCATGGGATCAGCGTCATACCTTAGATTACTGACAGCCTGCATAGGATCCTCGGGCTGTATTGCTGACTCTGACACAGGGGATTTAGATCCAGAACTCTCGGCACTGGGTTCTGGTGTCAGGCAGAGCTTTAACCGATTTCTGTGTACAATTTGGGATCCCTTGCCTTCCCGGGTGATCTCATAAGTATGAGTCCCAACATTTGGGATTGCAGTGACAACATAGGGACTTTGCTCCCATTTACTGTCCAGTTTACTTGTACGGCGGTTATTTTTTAACCATACCACAGCCCCTATTGTCAAGGGTTCTGCATGGGCTGCCTGATCATAGTCTCTCTGCTGTCGGTCCCTAACATTGTCCATCCGCTCCTGAACAATGGCTTTGGCTGTATTCAATCGCCTTTGGTGCTCAGCAACCCAGTCGGTATTAGGTAATGGGTTGATGCAATCGGGTACATGTATGTCCAAGGAGTGATCAGCAGGCAATGTTCCTTGGCGCCCAAACATCAAGTAAAAAGGGGTATACCCAGTGGAACAATGGATGGTATGATTGTACGTGAACATGAGCTGTGGCAACAGATTAGGCCAATCTCCTCTGGTTTCAGGAGGCACGGCCCTCAGCATCTCTATCAAGGTCTGATTCATTTTTTCACATAATCCATTACCTTGAGGATGGTAGGCCGTTGTCCGGACCTTCTTACAGTTGTGTAAGCGGCACAGTTCCTGGAACAGATGGGACTCAAAAGCAGGTCCTTGATCGGTGAGGATCTTTTCTGGACATCCGTAGGGCAGGAGGAAGTGCTTCCAGAACAGTTCGGCTGTAGTCTTGGCTGTCTGGTCTCTCACAGGCACCGCTACAACAAACTTAGTGAAATGGTCAATAATAGTCATGGCATAAGCATACCCTGAGCGACTAGGCTCCAGTTTCACATGGTCGATGGCGACAAGTTCAAGAGGACGGGTACTTACAATGGGTCTCAGTGGTGCCCTCTGATCATGGTGCTCACTTCGTTTTAAGGCACAGGCTACACACTCCCGACACCACTTCTCAATGTCTTCTCTCATGCCCACCCAGTAAAACCGCTGGCGGATATTAGCCTCAGTCTTTTGGACCCCAAAGTGACCGGATTGATTGTGGTACATCTCCAACACCATACCTGCATCTCGTCGGGGTATGAGAATCTGGTGCACTCTCTCGTTGGACACTGGGTCTAGGCTTCTCCGTAGCAATAGGCCCTTTTGTATGAAGAGTTGATGGCGCTGTCTCCACAGTTTGATGAGCTCAGGATCTGCACTCTTACGCCGAATCCTCTCAGGGGCTCTGCCACTAGTAATGAAGTCCAACAACTCACCCAGCACTCTACTTTCAGACTGTAGTTTCACCCACCTTTCTTCTTTAGGTTCAGGCCTACTGGAGGGTGAAGGAACTGCAGCTCTGTCATTGGTAGCTCGAGCCTGATCCTGTTGAGCAAATTTGTTATAGAAGGCCGGCATCTCTACATCTTCCCAAGCATCTCGCACATCATCAGGAGCTGTCTCTGTGGGAAGCCTGGATAAAGCATCAGCATTATCATTAGTACGTCCAGCACGATATTTTACAGAGAAATCATAGTTGGCAAGGCGAGAGGCCCATCTCTGCTCCAAGGCCCCCAATTTAGCTGTATTTAGATGCGCCAGAGGGTTATTGTAAGTGAATGCAATGAATGGGGTGGCGGCTAGATAATCTTTGAATTTTTCCGTCACTGCCCACACTAATGCCAGGAACTCTAGTTTGAAGGAACTATAATTCTGGTCATTTTTCTCAGCTCCTTTCAAGGAGCGGCTTGCATATGCTATCACTCTCTCTTTTCCCTCTTGGATTTGGGCTAACACAGCTCCCAGGCCTCGCTTGCTAGCATCGGTATACAGATGGAAGGGCTTGCTGTAGTCTGGATAACCTAACACAGGAGGCTCGGTCAGTTTCTTTTTTAACAATTGGAACGCTATCTCTCTTTCCTCATTCCATTCAATGGGCACAGGAGTTCTAGGACTTTTCTTGGGTTGCCCCCTCAAGAGTTCCTGGATAGGATCAGCTATTTGAGCAAAATGGGGGATAAACCGTCTATAGTAGCCTGCAAAACCAAGGAAACCCCTCACTTCCTTGACAGTAGTAGGAACCGGCCAATTACGGACAGCTGCTAACTTATAAGGGTCAGGTTGCACGCCCTCTCCGCTTACCACATGCCCCAGGTATTTTACTGCAGGTTTGAGCAAGTGACACTTGGATGGCTTTACCTTCAAGCCATATTTGATAAGGATTTCAAATACTTCTGCTAAATGTTTCAGATGGTCTTCATATGTTTTTGAGTACACAATGACATCATCTAGATACAGCAGCACTGTTTCGAAGTTTTTGTGACCCAAACACCGCTCCATTAGTCTCTGGAAAGTTCCTGGGGCATTACATAGCCCGAACGGCATACAATTGAATTCAAACAGGCCCATGGGAGTAGTGAAAGCAGTCTTTTCCCTATCTGCAGGGGCCATGGGTACTTGCCAGTAGCCACTGGTCAAGTCCAATGTGGAGAAATAGGCAGAGGAGCCCAAAGCAGTTAGTGACTCCTCAATGCGGGGCAGTGGGTATGCATCTTTGTGGGTTATTTGATTAATTTTCCTATAATCCACACAGAAACGGATACCACCGTCCTTCTTCTTTACAAGGACCAGGGGTGCCGCCCACGGGCTACGACTGTCCCGGATTACATTAGAGTCTTTCATCTCTTGGATCATTTCTTTTACAGTCTGATATGAAGTAGGCGGTAAGGGTCTGTATCTCTCCTTGATAGGAGGGTGAGAGCCAGTAGGTATGGTGTGTTGTATGGCACTAACCTCTCCATAGTCAGTAGCATGCTTACTGAAGGCCTGGTGGTGCTCCTTGACAAGCTGAAGAATTCCTTCTTGTTGATGTTGGGGGGTAGTCTCGTCCCCGACATGGAGCTCTTCCCACCAGGGCACCTGTGGCTGGGTCACCGGC
Organism: Bufo bufo; assembly: GCF_905171765.1. Classification (NCBI taxonomy): domain Eukaryota; kingdom Metazoa; phylum Chordata; class Amphibia; order Anura; family Bufonidae; genus Bufo; species Bufo bufo. The sequence continues at coordinate 161,912,511 of NC_053397.1, forward strand.
GAACATCCACTGACTGCAGCTGGCGGCTTTTCTGTCACTGGAAGACGAATGATGTCTTGGAAGGACACCTGGGACAGCTGAGCAACACGGCAATGCTTAGTAAGCGCAACAGGATGATCACTCAGGTTAATCAGACGGACAGGTACTTTACCTTGGGAGACGTTCACCAGGCACTTGGCAGCTCTCACATAAGGGTAATCCTCCATCTGGATTGGTTCCACCAGGGCTGGATAATCTCGGCCTTGGACTCCCAGGACAGCACGACACCATAAAAGAGTTTGAGAATTAGGAGGCAAAGTCACAGGCTTAATATCACTAATCCTGGCAGTACAAATTTCTCCTTTCCCATTAGCAAACCTCTGCTGGGCACTTAACACAGTAATAGTCTTTTGAATCACCCTCCTGGATGCAGAGGAAGCAGTGGGCAAAGTCTGATGTAATACGGCAAGTATTTCTGAATAACAGTTTTTGAAGACATTGGTGCCTAGAATGACAGGATGTCCTCCTCTGTCGCGGGCCTGTACTACTATCACCCCCTGTTGAGGCAAGGTTACTTCTCCCACCTGCAGGGTGGGTTCCCAGTATCCATGAATCTTTACTGGTTTGCCATTGCTGGCGATAATCTCCACCCAGGATTCAGGCGGCTGGGTCAATTGGTTAGTGTCCCAGAATCTTTCAAAGGCGGGCAGCTGAATAGTAGTGACCTGAGACCCAGTATCTAATAGGGCTTCAAAGGGGACCCCGTTGATCTCTATATTGATTTTAGGATGGGATCCTACATACCGTGGCATCCAATTTGGATCCTCTGGACCTAGTGTTCTACCTCCCGAGGGGTGGTCCTCAGCCTCAGGGGTTGTCCGTTTAACTGCCAGCACGTGGATTCTGTGTGTCCCAGCTTTTTGCAGTATGTACACACGCGCCGCTTGTGATCTCTATTACGCCTCCCAGGATCCCTGGGGTGAGTCTCTTGGTATGGAGGTGGGAGCGGCCTAGGAGGTGACAGGAATTCTTCTTCTGACATTATGGGTTTTTCCCATTCCTCTATTTTTCTGCACACTCTCTCTAGACTTTTAGTGAGGTGATTTACTTGCTCTGTCAGCATGGCGATAGTCTCGGTAGCTGAAGCTTGAACAGCTTGACCGGCCTGAGCTTGGTTAGTAATAAGCGGTTTTGGCCGGCAGGCTGATGACTCGGTTGGGGTGCTCAACTCCGGAGATACTGCTGACCCCAGAATTTTTATAGCCAGTTCTTTAAAGTCCAGAAAGGCACTGTTAGGGTGCTGGGCGGACAGCATCTTTAATTGGGTTCTTATTTGCTCACTAGACACCCCGGTGATAAATTGTTCCCTTAGGGTCTGGTCCTGGTTATCAGCCTCTTTGGGATCTATCTGAATTACAGCCCCTAAAGCCTCCTGAAGTGATAGGGCATAGTCACGGAGGGACTCACCGGATTTCTGTTTCTTGCCAAAGAAGTGCATCTTTATCTCTGAGGCAGTCCTAGTTTCAAAAGTGGCCCTGAGGCGGGTGAATATCTGTTCTAGAGTACTCCGCTCAGTAGCAGGCCAGGATAATACCTCCCTGCGGGCAGCTCCCTCCAGCTGCGCTAGCAGGATTTCCATTTGCTGGTCGGCATTTATAGGGTACAGTTTGAATAATGCCAGCAACTTTTCCTTAAAGTCTCTTAGGGTATGGGTCTCTCCTTTATAGCGAGGAAACCATGGAGCCCCAAAATAGTAAGACATGGTAAAGGGCATCATGCTGGGGGCTGTAGGATGATTAGGAGCCGCAGGCTCTCCCGGGGCCGGCTGCTCGGGAACTCCCGGTTCTGACATGTTAGTCTATTAAGATGTGGCCGCTGGCGACTAAAGGGGCCGGAACAATCCCCTTCCCTCCGGTTACAAGTCCTTACCGGTATCGCCGGGTTTGCGCAGTCCAAATCTCGAGAGACTCCGGACGTCCTGAGTACGCGGTGACGTAGAAGAAGCAGGGCCGCGGCGGTGTGATGATGAAGAGGGGCGGGATTCTCTGTGTCTTTGAAGGGATCCGCCCACGAAGGTCCTCAGCAGCGCGGGAAACTTTACTCCAGGCGGCCGGTGGCCATCTTGGTCACCATTCTCTGACAGCAAGCAGGGTTGTTGACAAGTGAATAAATTGTAATCCACAACACGATTTTCTTCCTCTTGATAGCGCAACACTGCACAGTGCTCCCTGGAGGTCTTGGGAACACTTTTAGTATGTTTTTCAGTCCACAAAATCCACTTAAAATAAGCAGGCAATTTGTCACTTTGGTCACAGGGCAACTGTATAAGGCACAAAGTTCACGCTTCTTGCACTAGAAAGCGTGCGTATCCTGTTTGTGACGCCAAAAGAGACGTGCAGCGTACTCAAGTTAGGGTTAATAGTGTTCCTGGGTGTTGTAGTGCAATTGTGACCACTAACCTGAGACAGCTGACTCTCTGCAAGGACAGGTAATGATAAGTAATGTTCGTGACGCCAGTGCCAATTAAACGGTGGCACGCCGTTTGCTGATAGCAGGAATAACTGAGGAACCACGTGATGTTGAAACAGAACTCAAACTTTAGTAGTCATCATACATGGACATAGATGGAAGCGCAGTTCCTTTGAAGACAGTTGATTTCAATACATTTGATGCAGGCAATATATATAGCAAGGTGACTTCAGAGTGTTAAACACAGGACTTGCAGTACCGGTGGCTTGCACTCTATTCCTGACTGATCCTGGAATGTAGAAACTCTTCTCCAAGGCCCGATGCCCTAGCTCTGGCGTATATCCTTGGTTCTATAATTATCAAGTACCTCCTCCGTTGTCTTTAGTACCTCTTGCTTTTCTGGACTTGCCTCTGTCTCTCTCAGTACAGACCCTAGAAACTTCTGAACTCCCCTCCTAGGCTAGGCCCTAGCCTATTTATACTGAACTGGGAGCTCCCTCTGCTGGCTGTAACAAGGATTGCCTGCAACAGGCCTAACTGGCTTAAAGGGAAATACACATACAATCTAGCAGCGTCGGGTTACCTACCAGTATGCTGCAGTCTTCTCTGGAGACTCTGTCCTCGATGTCCCTTCCTAGATGACTTAGCCAGATTCTGAGGGCTCGAGTCACTGGTACTGCGGCCATGGCTGCCTTACTTAACGTGGCCAAGTAAGAATGCAGTTATCTGCCTTTCTGTCCATCGGGTCCCTCAGCAGCGCGGAGTCATCTGCAGGAAAGAAGGACCTTTTAGCCAGCCTTGTTACCGCAGGATCAACTCTGGCGGGGACTTCCCAGCTTGAGGACTCAGAGGAGTCGATCTTATAAACGGAACGGAATCTTGAGCCCGGATCCATTTTCCTCAGGGGACATTTACATTCCTTCTGGAATATGGAGTCCAGAACTGGATGGCTTGGAAGGACCGAAGCTTTTTTCTTTGGAAAATAGAAGAGACTCTCCTTGTCCTGTGCAGCAACAGGGTCTTCCTTAGTCTCCATTATTCCTTTTACTTCTTTGATTAAGCGGTTCGCATTCTTCCTATCAAAAAGGAAATTTTCCTCTATATTAGAGACTTCCCAATCCGAGCCTGAGTCTTCGCTTTCAGACGTCAGAGACTCGTCAGAGGATGAGGAGATAGGATCACGCTTTCTCTTTTTGGCTTTCTGTTTCTGCTTTGTCAGAAAAGACTTAAAGAGGCTCATTAGTTTTCTGGACTCTGCGTCAGACTCGTCTTCAGGCTGAGTACAGGAAGCGCAGATATTAGACTGTGAATCCTCAGGTAAGGGCTGAATACAAGAGATGCAGCGGGATTGCCTCTTCTTTGACCTTTTTGATCCAGCAGAAGATCTATGAGAATGGACAGAATCAGCCGCCATACAGTTGTCACAGTAGTCCTCTCGCTGTTCATCAGGTAGGGGCTGCTCACATGACAGGCAATATCTGTGTCTGTGCTTCTTAGACTTCTTTCTCACAGAACCAGGAAGCCCAGACATCTGGAACAGACAAAACAGACATACAATGAGCAAAACAGCAAGGTGATCTTAGTCAGAAGGGACCCCAGCTGACACAATACCTTAATTTCACAGGAGCTCGGCTGCCAGACACTTATGGCAGCTTGCTCCAGCCTGCATCCACCTTTAAATATTTGAATCCGGCGCCCTGGACGCCGCCTGGTGACGTCAGCCGCTCCTGCGACTTCCCATTGGCCCCAGAGGGCGCGCTGACAGATGACGTCAGACGCTGCCCGAACCCGGAAGTGCGGCGGCCTCCCATTCTAAGAGAGGCATGCTGGGGATGTCAAATGCCGGGCGTCGGGCACACACGCGCGAATCATCGGCAGGGCAGCGGCCATCAGACCGCAAAGGAGCCCTCCTGCCGGCGCGCACATCATGGATTCGGCATAGTGCCAGCGCCAAGGACACACCCGTGACAATGCTGGACACTTGGCCTGGAGCCTGGGACACACCCCACGGCATAGGTGGCCGATCTTCACCACACCAGACAGGTGGGCAGATTCCTCGGAAATGAGGACATAAAAAAAATACAAGGGGCAGTTGCATTCACTAGACCTTATAGGCGTATTGATTATATGATTGATTAATTGTTTGATTGTTTAGATCTAGGTGGGCGGTCCTATGAAACAAAAGAGGTCGACGTTAACCCATTCTGTGCTGCCGAGGACGATAAGGGAAAGTAATATCCCGGATTCCATTATGATGTCACAATGTATGGTCAGCAGATAATAGTATCCAGGATTCCATTATAAAGTCACAATGTATGGCTAGCAGATGGTAGTATCCTGGATTCAATTATGACATCACAATGTATGGTCAGCAGATGGTAGTATCCCGAATTCCATTATGACGTCACAATGTATGGTCAGCAGATTATAGTATCCCAGGTTCCATTATGATGTCACAATGTATGGTCATCAGATGGTAGTATCTCGGATTCCATTATGATGTCACAATGCATGGTCAGAAGATAATAGTATCCAGGATTCCATTATGATGTCACAATGTATAGCTTGCAGATGGTAGTATCCCGGATTCCATTATGACATCACAATGTATGTTCAGCAGATGATAGTATCCCGGATTCCATTATGATGTCACAATGTATGGTCAGCAGATGGTAGTATCCCGGATTCCATTATGATGTCACAATGTATGGCTAGCAGATGGTAGTATCTCGGATTCCATTATGATGTCACAATGTATGGTCAGCATATGGTAATATCCAGGATTCCATTATGATGTCACAATGAATGGTCAGCAGATAATACAGGGAGTGCAGAATTATTAGGCAAGTTGTATTTTTGAGGATTAATTTTATTATTGAACAACAACCATGTTCTCAATGAACCCAAAAAACTCATTAATATCAAAGCTGAATATTTTTGGAAGTAGTTTTTAGTTTGTTTTTAGTTTTAGCTATTTTAGGGGGATATCTGTGTGTGCAGGTGACTATTACTGTGCATAATTATTAGGCAACTTAACAAAAAACAAATATATACCCATTTCAATTATTTATTTTTACCAGTGAAACCAATATAACGTCTCAACATTCACAAATATACATTTCTGACATTCAAAAACAAAACAAAAACAAATCAGTGACCAATATAGCCACCTTTCTTTGCAAGGACACTCAAAAGCCTGCCATCCATGGATTCTGTCAGTGTTTTGATCTGTTCACCATCAACATTGCGTGCAGTAGCAACCACAGCCTCCCAGACACTGTTCAGAGAGGTGTACTGTTTTCCCTCCTTGTAAATCTCACATTTGATGATGGACCACAGGTTCTCAAAGGGGTTCAGATCAGGTGAACAAGGAGGCCATGTCATTAGATTTTCTTCTTTTATACCCTTTCTTGCCAGCCACGCTGTGGAGTACTTGGACACGTGTGATGGAGCATTGTCCTGCATGAAAATCATGTTTTTCTTGAAGGATGCAGACTTCTTCCTGTACCACTGCTTGAAGAAGGTGTCTTCCAGAAACTGGCAGTAGGACTGGGAGTTGAGCTTGACTCCATCCTCAACCCGAAAAGGCCCCACAAGCTCATCTTTGATGATACCAGCCCAAACCAGTACTCCACCTCCACCTTGCTGGCGTCTGAGTTGGACTGGATCTCTCTGCCCTTTACCAATCCAGCCACGGGCCCATCCATCTGGCCCATCAAGACTCACTCTCATTTCATCAGTCCATAAAACCTTAGAAAAATCAGTCTTGAGATATTTCTTGGCCCAGTCTTGACGTTTCAGCTTGTGTGTCTTGTTCAGTGGTGGTCGTCTTTCAGCCTTTCTTACCTTGGCCATGTCTCTGAGTATTGCACACCTTGTGCTTTTGGGCACTCCAGTGATGTTGCAGCTCTGAAATATGGCCAAACTGGTGGCAAGTGGCATCTTGGCAGCTGCACGCTTGACTTTTCTCAGTTCATGGGCAGTTATTTTGCGCCTTGGTTTTTCCACACGCTTCTTGCGACCCTGTTGACTATTTTGAATGAAACGCTTGATTGTTCGATGATCACGCTTCAGAAGCTTTGCAATTTTAAGAGTGCTGCATCCCTCTGCAAGATATCTCACTATTTTTGACTTTTCTGAGCCTGTCAAGTCCTTCTTTTGACCCATTTTGCCAAAGGAAAGGAAGTTGCCAAATAATTATGCACACCTGATATAGGGTGTTGCTGTCATTAGACCACACCCCTTCTCATTACAGAGATGCACATCACCTAATATGCTTAATTGGTAGTAGGCTTTCGAGCCTATACAGCTTGGAGTAAGACAACATGCATAAAGAGGATGATGTGGTCAAAATACTCATTTGCCTAATAATTCTGCACGCAGTGTAGTATTCCGGATTCCATTATGATGTTACAATACATGGTCAGCAGATGGTAGTATCCCGGATTCCATTAAGACGTCACAATGTATGGTCAGCAGATAATAGTATCCAGGATTCCATTATGCTGTCACAATGTATGGCTAGCAGATGGTAGTATCCCGGATTCCAGTATGATGTCACAATGTATGGTCAGCAGATAATAGTATCCAGGATTCCATTATGATGTCACAATGTATGGCTAGCAGATGGTAGTATCCTGGATTCCATTATGACGTCACAATGTATGGTCAGCAGATGATAGTATACCGGATTCCATTATAAATGTAACAATGTATTGTCAGAAGATAATAGTATCCATGATTTTATTATGATGTCACAATATATTGTCAGCAGATGGTAGTATCCCGGATTCCAATATGACATCACAATGTATGGTCAGCAGATGGTAGTATCCCGGATTCCATTATGAAGTCACAATGTATGTTCAGCAGATTATAGTATCCCGGATTCCATTATGAAGTCACAATGTATGTTCAGCAGATTATAGTATCCCGGATTCCATTATGATGTCACAATGTATGGTCAGCAGATGGTAGTATACCGGATTCCATTATTATGTCACAATGTATGGCTAGCAGATGGTAGTATCCCAGATTCCATTATGACGTCACAATATATGGTCAGCAGATGATAGTATCCCGGATTCCATTATGATGTCACAATGTATGGTCAGCAGATAAGAGTATCCAGGATTTCATTATGATGTCACAATATATGGTCAGCAGATGGTAGTATCCCGGATTCCATTATGACGTCACAATGTATGGTCAGCAGATGATAGTATCCCGGATTCCATTATGATGTCACAATGTATGGACAGCAGATAATAGTATCCAGGATTTTATTATGATGTCACAATATATGGTCAGCAGATGGTAGTATCCCGGATTCCATTATGAAGTCACAATGTATGGTCAGCAGATAATAGTATCCCGGATTCCATTATGATGTCACAATGTATGGTCAGCAGATGGTAGTATACCGGATTCCATTATTATGTCACAATGTATGGCTAGCAGATGGTAGTATCCCGGATTCGATCATGATGACACAATGTACGGTCAGCAGATAGTAATATCCCGGATTCCATTATGATGTCACAATGTAGGGTCAGCAGATAATAGTATCCAGTATTCCATTATGATGTCACAATGCATGGTCAGCAGATAGTATCCAAGATTCCATTATGATGTCACAATGTATGGTCAGCAGATGATATTATCCCGGATTCCATTATGATGTCATAATGTATGGTCAGCAGATAATATTATCCAGGATTCCATTATAATGTCACAATGTATGGCTAGAAGATGGTAGTATCCTAGATTCCATTATGATGTCACAATGTATGGTCAGCAGATATTAGTATAACAGATTCCATTATGATGTCACAATGTATTGTCAGTAAATAATAGTTTATCCAGGATTCCATTATGATGTCACAATGTATGGTCAGCAGATGATAGTATCCCGGATTCCATTATTATGTCACAATGTATGGTCAGCAGATAATAGTATTGAGGATTCCATTATAATGTCACAATATATGGCTAGAAGATGGTAGTATCCTAGATTCCATTATGATGTCACAATGTATGGTGAGCAGATAATAGTATGCAGGAATGAATTATGATGTCACAATGTATGGTCAGCAGATAATAGTATCTAGGATTCTATTATGATGTCACAATGTATGGTCAGCATATAATAGTATCCGGGATTGCATTATGATGTCACAATGTTTGGTCAGTAGATAATATTATCCAGGATTCCATTATGATGTCACAATGTATTGTCAGCTGTTGATAGCATCCAGAATTCCATTATGATGTCACAATGTATTGTCATCAGATAATAGTATCCAGGATTCCTTTATAATGTCACAATGTGTGGTCAGCAGACAATAGTATACGGGAATCCATTATGATGTCACAATGTATGGTCAGCAGATAATTGTATCCAGGATTTTATTATGACGTCACAGTGTATGGCTAGCAGATGGTAGTATCCTGGATTCAATCATGACATCACAATGTATGATCAGCATATGGAAGTATTCCGGATTACATTGTGACATCACAATGTATGGTCCGCAGATTATAGTTTCGCGGAATCCCTTATGATGTCACAATGTGTGGTCAGCAGATGGTAGTATCTCGGATTCCATTATGATGTCACAATGTATGGTCAGCAGATAATAGTATCCAGTATTCCATTATGATGTCACAATGTATGGTCAGTAGATAATAGTATCCAGGAATCCATTATGATGTCACAATGTATGGCTAGCAGATGGTAGTATCCTGGATTTCATTATGATGTCACAATGTATGGTCAGCAGATAATAGTATCCAGTATCCATTATGATGTCACAATGTATGGTCAGTAGATAATAGTATTTAGGATTCCATTATCATGTCACAATATATGGTCAGCAGATGATAGCATCCAGGATTCCATTATGATGTCACAAAGTATAGCTAGCAGATGGTAATATCCCGGATTCCATTATGACATCACAATATATGGTCAGCAGATGATAGTATCCCGGATTTCATTATGATGTCACAATGTATGGTCAGCAGATATTAGTATAACAGATTCCATTATGATGTCACAATGTATTGTCAGTAAATAATAGTTTATCCAGGGTTCCATTATGATGTCACAATGTATAGTCAGCGGATGATAGTATCCCGGATTCCATTATGATGTCACAATGTATGGTCAGCAGATAATAGCATCCAGGATTCCATTATGATGTCACAATGTATGGCTAGCAGATGGTAGTATCCCGGATTCCATTATGATGTCACAATGTATGGTCAGGAGATAATAGTATCCAGTATCCATTATGATGTCACAGTGTATGGTCAGTAGATAATAGTATTTAGGATTCCATTATCATGTGACAATATATGGTCAGCAGATGATAGCATCCAGGATTCCATTATGATGTCACAAAGTATAGCTAGCAGATGGTAATATCCCGGATTCCATTATGACATCACAATATATGGTCAGCAGATGATAGTATCCCGGATTTCATTATGATGTCACAATGTATGGTCAGCAGATATTAGTATAACGGATTCCATTATGATGTCACAATGTATTGTCAGTAAATAATAGTTTATCCAGGATTCCATTATGATGTCACAATGTATAGTCAGCAGATGATAGTATCCCGGATTCCATTATGATGTCACAATGTATGGTCAGCAGATAATAGTATCCAGGATTCCATTATGATGTCACAATGTATGGCTAGCAGATGGTAGTATCCCGGATTCCATTATGATGTCACAATGTATGGTCAGCAGATAATAGTATCCAGGATTTTATTATGATGGCACAATGTATGGCTAGCAGATGGTAGTATCCTGGATTTCATTATGATGTCACAATGTATGGTCAGCAGATTATATTATCCTGGTTTCCATTATGATGTCATAATGTATGGCTAGCAGATGGTAGTATCCCGGATTACTCTATGACGTCACAATGTATGTTCAGAAGATGATAGTATACAGGATTCTATTATGATGTCACAATGTATGGTTAGCAAATAATAGTATCCAGTATTCCATTATGATGTCACAATGTATGGTCAGCAGATGGTAGTATCCCGGATTCCATTATGATGTCACAATGTATGGTCAGCATATGGTAATATCCCGGATTCCATTATGATGTTACAATGAATGGTCAGCAGATGGTAGTATCCCGGATTCCATTATGGTGTCACAATGTATGCTCAGCAGATAATAGTATCCAGGAATCCATTATGATGTCACAATGTATGGCTGGCAGATGGTAGTATCCTGGATTCCATTATGATGTCACAATGTATGGTCAGCAGATAATAGTATCAAGGATTCCATTATGACGTCACAATATATGGCTAGCAGATGGTAGTATCCCGGATTCCATCATGATGTCACAATGTACGGTCAGCAGATAGTAATATCCCGGATTCCTTTATGATGTCACAATGTATGGTCAGCAGATAATAGTTTTCCGGATTCCATTATGATGTCACAATGCATGGTCAGCAGATGGTAGTATCCCGGATTCCATTATGACGTCACAATGTATGGTCAGGAGATAGGAAAAATATGTACCTGGGATTTTACTTTCCTTGAGTCCGGAGGCAGCACACCATGGGTTAACTCGACCTCGATAGCTACTTGGACCGCCCACCTAGTTAAAACAATCAAAGATTAATTAGTTTATTAGCCAGTACCTATATAGCAGGTCATCTCCAGCATCCCCTTGTGTTTAAAAAAATAGATTCAGACAAAAAATTCATGCTAAGGAACAGATCTTTATTTGGGAGGGTATACATGTGCTGCCTCCGGACTCAAGGAAAGTAAAATCCCAGGTACGTATTTTTCCTTTCCCTCTTCGTCCTCCGGCAGCACACCATGGGATTTTCATAGATCACAAGGGGGGGGATCAATCTGCAAAACTGCATTTAACACTCCAGTGCCGAAGGCTGAGCTTTTAGCGTTGATGTCCAGCTGATAGTGCTTGACAAAGGTGAGAGATGAGGACCAGGACGCAGCGTTACATATGTCTTGAATAGAGACCTGCGCTGTTTCCGCCCAGGAGACCGCAGTAGCTCTTGTTGAATGTGCTCTTAGAGGGAATGAAGCAGAGAGACCTTCTAATTCATACGCTTCCATAATCGTAGACTTTATTCACCTAGCTAGGGTGTCTTTAGATGGTTGTTGACCCTTCTTTGATCCTGAAAATGACACAAATAGGCTTTCTGCATTTCTGAAATCTGCTGTTCTTTCCAAATAGATCTCAATGGCTCTTTTAACATCTAGAGTATGTAAAAGCTCCTCCTGTTCGTTAGCAGGATCAGGAACGGACACTGGTAGGAAAGGCTCTCTATTCACATTGTCCGTGGAAGAGATTTTCGGTATAAAGGAGGGCATGGTACGTAACAGTACACCGTCAGGAAGAAATCTTAAATAGGGATGTCTTGAGGATAAGGCTTGTAGCTCTCCTAGGCGCTTTGCTGAGGTGATAGCCACCAAGAACAGAACTTTGTATGACAGCCACTTAAGATCTGTATCTTGAAGGGGTTCAAAAGGCGGAGTCAACAATTTCCTAAGGACCAGAGAGAGATCCCAGACGGGGACAGGTTCTCTTATGGTTGGCTTCAGTTTCTTTATGGCTTTGAAGAATCTGGATATGAGAGGGTGATTAAGAAATTTATTTTCTGTCATCACATTGATTGCTGTCATGTGAGCCCTCAAAGTGTTGGGTTTGAATCCCTTCTGGAAACCCTCTTGGAGGAATTGTAAAATGGATTTGACTGTAACCTCTGGATAGATAGATTCCGCTGACCAGGTCACAAATTTTTTCCAGATCCTCGCATATTTCCTATTAGTGGAATCTTTGCGTGAGCATAGTAGAATAGAAATCACTGACTCCGTAAGACCTTCCCGTTCTAATCTGGTTCTCTCAGTCTCCAGGCCGTAAGGTGTAGCCTGTCCAAATGTTGATGGTACAGGCCGTTCTGAAGTAGTAAGTTGGGAAATAGAGGTAGCTTCCAGTATTCTCTCTTCGACATCTGAAGCAGAAGAGGGAACCAGGATCTTATGGCCCAGAATGGGGCTATTAGGATGGCTTGAGGTCTCTCCAGCAGGATCTTCCTCAGAACCCTCAGGATGAGAGGAACAGGTGGGAAGAGATAGACGAATAGGTGCTTCCAACTGATGGAGAACACATCTACTACTGTGGGCTGATCCATCCTGTTTAGGGAGCAGTAGTTGGTCAATTTCCTGTTTTTCTTGGATGCCATGAGATCCCAATCCGGACATCCCCATCTGTTTACAATTTGTTGAAAAATAACAGGATTCAATTCCCATTCTGAATGACTGATCTTCCTCCGACTCAGGAGATCCGCTCGAGTATTCAAGCAACCTATTATATGCGTCGCTCTTAACTTTGAGAGATGCACTTCTGCCCAAAAGAATATCTCCTTGCATAGATTCAGGAGCGCAGTATTCCTTGTACCTCCTTGCTTGTTCAGGTAAAACACCGCTGGAAGATTGTCTGAACGAATCATCACATATTTTTTACTTTGATAAATGCCTGGAAGTGGAGCAGGGCTAAAAATATTTCTTTCAGCTTTCTGTAGTTTGAAGAGCGTTTCCTCTGATGCATCAACCATTCTCCTTGGATCCATTTGTCCTGAAGGTGTGCTCCCCAACCACTGCTGGAGGCATCCGTAGTGATTTCCACTGGAGATCTGAATTGAAACACCTTCCCCCGGGAGAGGTTTCTGGACGAAAGCCACCACTTTAGACTCTGTAAAGTTGAGGTTCTTATGTTCACTCTTGCCTCCAGATTGTGCCGAGTGTGATGCCAGGTTCTCAACATATCCTGCTGAAGATCTCTGGCGTGTATCAAGGCCCATGGTACCGCATCTGATGTCGCTGTCATATGGCCTAAAGTCTTCATAACCCTGCGGACAGTGGGAGAACGTAGGGTCATTAGGGTCTTTATTTCTTTCTTCAAGACCTCTATTCTTGCTGGAGTTAGGTATAGCATCATGGAGTCTGTATTTATTAGGAGACCCAGGAACTTCTTGGAAGTGGAGGGAATGATGTCCGACTTCTTCCAATTTATTAAGAAGCCCAGGGATTGAAGAAACTCTATTGCTGTCTTGAGATGGACTTGCAGGATGCCTCTGGAATCTGCTGCAATAAGCCAATCGTCCAGGTAGGGAAAGACGTGGATTCCCTGGAGGCGCAATTCTGCTGCTATGACGACTGCCATCTTTGTAAACACTCTCGGTGCAGAACACAGACCAAATGGAAGTGCCTCTGTGGGGACGTCCTCTGAAGCTGGATTTTCTATAATCCTGGCCCTTATAGGGACGAAAAAACTTTGCTTTTTCTCTTCTTTTAACTTAAGGGAAGTTGAGAACTTTATCTTCAGTATTGGACTCCAAGAGTTTGTCTAAATGGGAGCCAAATAGATTGCCAGGCTCAAAGGGCAAGGAACACAAGTTGCTCTTAGATGCAGGATCACCAGACCACAACTTCAGCCACGTGGCTCTTCTTACGGAGTTGGCCAGGGCCATATTCTTTGCCGTCAATCTCAAAGAGTCAACAGGGAAATCACATAAGAATTCCGCCGCCAGCTTTAGAGTCCGTAATTGTTGAAGTAATTCGTCTCTGGAAACTCCTTCCTCAATGTACCTTCCTAGATGACTCAGCCAAACACGCAGCGCACGTGCCACAGGGACAGCGGCCATAGCTGCCTTGTTCAGGGAGGCCATATATGTATGAAGCCTCTTCAGGAGGCCATCCGCCTTCTTATCCATAGGGTCTTTAAGTAAAGACGAGTCATCGCTGGGAAAGAAGGACTTCTTTGCAAGCCTTGTAACGGAAGGATCTACTCTAGCAGGGGCCTCCCAGCTTGTGGATTCAGCCGGATCAGTCTTATATGGAGCCCTGAATCTGGATCCCAGATTGATCTTCCCGATAGGATGTTCCCATTCCTTGTGCATAATAGAGTTCAGCACTGGGAAAAACCGTAGCCTTCTTTTTAGGGAAGTAGAACAGGTTCTCTTCATTCTGCTCAGAGGGTTTCTCTTTCTTGGACTCCATAATGTTTTTGACCTCTTTAATTAGGAGGTTAGCATCATTTTTATTAAACAAGAAATTGTCTTCCAATACCGGCAACTCTGAATCCGATTCTGACGATACTTCTCCTTCAGACCGGGAAGATTGATCAAATGAAGCAGGAGAGACTTTGTCTTCTGCGTCTTCTTATTAGACTTCTCTAAAAAAGCCTTGAGTAAGGACATCAGTTTTCTGGTATCTGAATCCGACACTTCTTCAGAATGAGAGCAGTTTTTGCAAATGTTAGACGAAGCGTCATCCGGAAGCGGCTGGATACAAGAGATGCATAAAACCTGTTTCCTAGGTTTTTTTGAGGACCTTAAAGGGGAGCCTTCCAAGCAGTCAACGCACATGTCCTCCAAGCACTTATCAGGGAGGGGTTGCTCACATGAGTGGCACAGCCTGTGTTTGGTCTTTCTAGACCTCTTACTGCTGGAGCTGGACATCTGCAAAAGAAATAAAACATAGTCTTGAAGGTTGCCTGATACAGGACAGGCAAAATACCTTAGAATCACAAAAGCTCGGCTGCCAGGCACAAGGGCAGTGGGCTAAAAGCTTACCTAGCTTAAATAATTCAAATTTGGCGCCTAAAACCGGAACTTCCTGTGACGTCAGACGCCCAGCGTTGATTGTTTTAACTAGGTGGGCAGTCCAAGTAGCTATCGAGGTCGAGTTAACCCATGGTGTGCTGCCGGAGGACGAAGAGGGAGGGAAGTATCCCAAATTACATTATGATGTCACAATGTATGGTCAGCAGATAATAGTATCCAGGATTCCATTATGATGTCACAATGTATGGCTAGCAGATGGTAGTATCCCGGATTCTATTATGATGTCACAATGTATGGTCAGCAGATAATAGTATGCAGGATTTCATTGTGATGTCACAATGTATGGCTAGCAGATGGTAGTATCCCGGATTCCATTATGATGTCACAATGTACGGTAAGCAGATAGTAATATCCCGGATTCCATTATGATGTCACAATATATGGTCAGCAGATAATAGTATCCAGGATTCCATTATGAAGTCACAATGTATGGCTAGCAGATGGTAGAATCCCGGATTCTATTATGATGTCACAATGTATGGTTAGCAGATGATAGTATCCCGGATTCCATTATGATGTCACAATGTATGGTCAGCAGATGGTAGTATCCCGGATTCCATTATGACATCACAATGTATGGTCAGCAGATAATAGTATCTCGGATTCCATTATGATGTCACAATGTATGGTCAGCAGATAATAGTATCCAGGATTCCATTATGATGTCACAATGTATGGCTAGCAGATGGTAGTATCCCGGATTCTATTATGATGTCACAATGTATGGTCAGCAGATAATAGTATGCAGGATTTCATTGTGATGTCACAATGTATGGCTAGCAGATGGTAGTATCCCGGATTCCATTATGATGTCACAATGTATGGTAAGCAGATAGTAATATCCCAGATTCCATTATGATGTCACAATGTATGGTCAGCAGATAATAGCATCCAGGATTCCATTATGAAGTCACAATGTATGGCTAGAAGATGGTAGAATCCCGGATTCTATTATGATGTCACAATGTATGGTCAGCAGATGATAGTATCCCGGATTCCATTATGACGTCACAATGTATGGTCAGCAGATGGTAGTATCCCGGATTCCATTATGACATCACAATATATGGTCAGCAGATGATAGTATCTCGGATTCCATTATGATGTCACAATGTATGGTCAGCAGATAATAGTATCCAGGATTCCATTATGATGTCACAATGTATGGCTAGCAGATGGTAGTATCCTGGATTTCATTATGATGTCACAATGAATAGTCAGCAGATAATAGTATCCAGGATTCCATTATGATGTCACAATGTATGGCTAGCAGATGGTAGTATCCCAGGTTCCTCTATGACGTCATAATGTATGTTCAGAAGATGATAGTATCAAGGATTCTATTATGATGTCACAATGTATGGTCAGCAGATGGTAGTATCCCGGATTCCATTATGATGTCACAATGTATGGTCAGCATATGGTAATATCCCGGATTCCATTATGATGTCACAATGTACGGTCAGCAGATGGTAGTATCACGGATACCATTATGATGTCACAATGTATGGTCAGCATATAATAGTATCCGGGATTGCATTATGATTAGAGTTGAGCGAACACCTGGATGTTCGGGTTCGAGAAGTTCGGCCGAACTTCCCGGAAATGTTCGGGTTCGGGATCCGAACCCGACCCGAACTTCGTCCCGAACCCGAACCCCATTGAAGTCAATGGGGACCCGAACTTTTGGGCACTAAAAAGGCTGTAAAACAGCCCAGGAAAGAGCTAGAGGGCTGCAAAAGGCAGCAACATGTAGGTAAATCCCCTGCAAACAAATGTGGATAGGGAAATGAATTAAAATAAAAATAAAAAAAAATAAAAATTAACCAATATCAATTGGACAGAGGTCCCATAGCAGAGAATCTGGCTTCACGTCAGCAGAGAATCAGTCTCTTCATGCCATAGCAAAGAATCTGGCTTCGTGTCAGCAGAGAATCAGTCTCTTCATGCCATAGCAGAGAATCTGGCTTCATGTCAGCGCAGAATCAGTCTTCATGTCATAGCAGAGAATCAGGCTTCACGTCACCCACCACTGGAACAGGCCACTGTCACATATTTAGGCCCCGGCACCCAGACAGAGGAGAGAGGTCCCGTAACAGAGAATCTGGCCTTATGTCAGCGCAGAATCAGTCTTCATGTCATAGCAGAGAATCAGGCTTCACGTCACCCACCACTGGAACAGGCCACTGTCACATATTTAGGCCCAGGCACCCAGGCAGAGGAGAGAGGTCCCGTAACAGAGAATCTGGCCTTATGTCAGCACAGAATCAGTCTTCATGTCATAGCAGAGAATTAGGCTTCACGTCACCCACCACTGGAACAGGCCACTGTCACATATTTAGGCCCTGGCACCCAGACAGAGGAGAGAGGTCCCATAACAGAGAATCTGGCCTTATGTCAGCACAGAATCTGTCTTCATGTCATAGCAGAGAATCAGGCTTCACGTCACCCACCACTGGAACAGGCCACTGTCACACATTTAGGCCCCAGCACCCAGGCAGAGGAGAGAGGTCCCGTAACAGAGAATCTGGCCTTATGTCAGCACAGAATCAGTCTTCATGTCATAGCAGAGAATCAGGCTTCACGTCACCCACCACTGGAACAGGCCACTGTCACATATTTAGGCCCCGGCACCCAGACAGAGGAGAGAGGTCCCGTAACAGAGAATCTGGCCTTATGTCAGCGCAGAATCAGTCTTCATGTCATAGCAGAGAATCAGGCTTCACGTCACCCACCACTGGAACAGGCCACTGTCACATATTTAGGCCCAGGCACCCAGGCAGAGGAGAGAGGTCCCGTAACAGAGAATCTGGCCTTATGTCAGCACAGAATCAGTCTTCATGTCATAGCAGAGAATTAGGCTTCACGTCACCCACCACTGGAACAGGCCACTGTCACATATTTAGGCCCTGGCACCCAGACAGAGGAGAGAGGTCCCATAACAGAGAATCTGGCCTTATGTCAGCACAGAATCTGTCTTCATGTCATAGCAGAGAATCAGGCTTCACGTCACCCACCACTGGAACAGGCCACTGTCACACATTTAGGCCCCAGCACCCAGGCAGAGGAGAGAGGTCCCGTAACAGAGAATCTGGCCTTATGTCAGCACAGAATCAGTCTTCATGTCATAGCAGAGAATCAGGCTTCACGTCACCCACCACTGGAACAGGTCACTGTCACACATTTAGGCCCAGGCAGAGGAGAGAGGTCCCGTAACAGAGAATCTGGCCTTATGTCAGCACAGAATCTGTCTTCATGTCATAGCAGAGAATCAGGCTTCATGTCACCCACCACTGGAACAGGCCACTGTCACATATTTAGGCCCCGGCACCCAGACAGAGGAGAGAGGTCCCGTAACAGAGAATCTGGCCTTATGTCAGCACAGAATCTGTCTTCATGTCATAGCAGAGAATCAGGCTTCACGTCACCCACCACTGGAACAGGCCACTGTCACATATTTAGGCCCAGGCACCCAGGCAGAGGAGAGAGGTCCCGTAACAGAGAATCTGGCCTTATGTCAGCACAGAATCAGTCTTCATGTCATAGCAGAGAATCAGGCTTCACGTCACCCACCACTGGAACAGGCCACTGTCACACATTTAGGCCCAGGCACCCAGGCAGAGGAGAGAGGTCCCGTAACAGAGAATCTGGCCTTATGTCAGCACAGAATCTGTCTTCATGTCATAGCAGAGAATCAGGCTTCACGTCACCCACCACTGGAACAGGCCACTGTCACATATTTAGGCCCCGGAACCCAGACAGAGGAGAGGTTCATTCAACTTTGGGTTGCCCCGCAATATAATGGTAAAATGAAAATAAAAATAGTATTGAATGAGGAAGTGCCCTGGAGTAGAATAATATATTGTTAAGGGGAGGGAGTTAATATCTAATCTGCACAAGGGATAGACAGGTCCTGTGGGATCCATGCCTGGTTCATTTTTATGAACGTCAGCTTGTCCACATTGGCTGTAGACAGGCGGCTGCGTTTGTCTGTAATGACGCCCCCTGCCGTGCTGAATACACGTTCAGACAAAACGCTGGCCGCCGGGCAGGCCAGCACCTCCAAGGCATAAAAGGCTAGCTCTGGCCACGTGGACAATTTGGAGACCCAGAAGTTGAATGGGGCCGAACCATCAGTCAGTACATGGAGGGGTGTGCACAGGTACTGTTCCACCATGTTAGTGAAATGTTGCCTCCTGCTAACACGTTCCGTATCAGGTGGTGGTGCAGTTAGCTGTGGCGTGATGACAAAACTTTTCCACATCTCTGCCATGCTAACCCTGCCCTCAGAGGAGCTGGCCGTGACACAGCTGCGTTGGCGACCTCTTGCTCCTCCTCTGCCTTCGCCTTGGGCTTCCACTGGTTCCCCTGTGACATTTGGGAATGCTCTCAGTAGCGCGTCTACCAACGTGCGCTTGTACTCGCGCATCTTCCTATCACGCTCCAGTGTAGGAAGTAAGGTGGGCACATTGTCTTTGTACCGGGGATCCAGCAGGGTGGCAACCCAGTAGTCCGCACACGTTAAAATGTGGGCAACTCTGCTGTCGTTGCGCAGGCACTGCAGCATGTAGTCGCTCATGTGTGCCAGGCTGCCCACAGGTAAGGACAAGCTGTCCTCTGTGGGAGGCGTATCGTCATCGTCCTGTGTTTCCCCCCAGCCACGCACCAGTGATGGGCCCGAGCTGCTTTGGGTGCCACCCCGCTGTGAACATGCTTCATCCTCATCCTCCTCCACCTCCTCCTCATCCTCGTCCTCCTCGTCCTCTAGTAGTGGGCCCTGTCTGGCCACATTTGTACCTGGCCTCTGGTGTTGCAAAAAACCTCCCTCTGAGTCACTTCGAAGAGACTGGCCTGAAAGTGCTAAAAATGACCCCTCTTCCTCCTGAGCCACCTCCTCTTCCATCATCGCCCTAAGTGTTTTCTCAAGGAGACATAGAAGTGGTATTGTAACGCTGATAACGGCGTCATCGCCACTGGCCATGTTGGTGGAGTACTAGAAACAGCGCAACAGGGCACACAGGTCTCGCATGGAGGCCCAGTCATTGGTGGTGAAGTGGGTCTGATCCGCAGTGCGACTGACCCGTGCGTGCTGCAGCTGAAACTCCACTATGGCCTGCTGCTGCTCGCACAGTCTGTCCAGCATATGCAAGGTGGAGTTCCACCTGGTGGGTACGTCGCATATGAGGCGGTGAGCGGGAAGGCCGAAGTTACGCTGTAGCGCAGACAGGCGAGCAGCGGCAGGGTGTGAACGCCGGAAGCGCGAACAGACGGCCCGCACTTTATGCAGCAGCTCTGACATGTCGGGGTTGTTGCGAATGAACTTCTGCACCACCAAATTCAGCACATGCGCCAGGCAAGGGATGTGCGTCAAACCGGCTAGTCCCAGAGCTGCAACGAGATTTCGCCCATTATCGCACACCACCAGGCCGGGCTTGAGGCAACCACTCGTCGGTCTGTTGTTCTATACCCCCCCACAACTCCTGTGCGGTGTGGGGCCTGTCCCCCAAACATATGAGTTTCAGAACGGCCTGCTGACATTTACCCCGGGCTGTGCTGAAGTTGGTGGTGAAGGTGTGTGGCTGACTGGATGAGCAGGTGGAAGAAGAGGAGTAGGAAGCTGAGTAGGAGGAGGAGGAGACAGGAGGCAAAGAATGTTGCCCTGCGATCCTTGGCGGCGGAAGGACGTGCCCCAAACAGCTCTCCGCCTGGGGCCCAGCCGCCACTACATTTACCCAGTGTGCAGTTAGGGAGATATAGCGTCCCTGGCCGTGCTTACTGGTCCACGTATCTGTGGTTAGGTGGACCTTGCCACAGATGGCGTTGCGAAGTGCACACTTGATTTTATCGGACACTTGTTTGTGCAGGGAAGGCACGGCTCTCTTGGAGAAGTAGTGGCGGCTGGGAACAACATACTGTGGGACAGCAAGCGACATGAGCTGTTTGAAGCTGTGTGTGTCCACCAGCCTAAATGACAGCATTTCATAGGCCAGTAGTTTAGAAATGCTGGCATTCAGGGCCAGGGATCGAGGGTGGCTAGGTGGGAATTTACGCTTTCTCTCAAATGTTTGTGAGATGGAGAGCTGAACGCTGCCGTGTGACATGGTTGAGATGCTTGGTGACGCAGGTGGTGGTGTTGGTGGTACATCCCATGTTTGCTGGGCGGCAGGTGCCAGCGTTCCTCCAGAGGCGGAGGAAGAGGCCGAGGCGGCGGCAGCAGCAGAAGAGGCCGAGGCGGCAGCAGCAGAAGAGGTAGCAGGGGGAGCCTGAGTGACTTCCTTGTTTTTAAGGTGTTTACTCCACTGCAGTTCATGCTTTGCATGCAGGTGCCTGGTCATGCAGGTTGTGCTAAGGTTCAGAACGTTGATGCCTCGCTTCAGGCTCTGATGGCACAGCGTGCAAACCACTCGGGTCTTGTCGTCAGCACATTGTTTGAAGAAGTGCCATGCCAGGGAACTCCTTGAAGCTGCCTTTGGGGTGCTCGGTCCCAGATGGCGGCGGTCAGTAGCAGGCGGAGTCTCTTGGCGGCGGGTGTTCTGATTTTGCCCACTGCTCCCTCTTTTGCTACGCTGTTGGCTCGGTCTCACCACTGCCTCTTCCTCCGAACTGTGAAAGTCAGTGGCACGACCTTCATTCCATGTGGGGTCTAGGACCTCATCGTCCCCTGCATCGTCTTCCACCCAGTCTTGATCCCTGACGACCTGTTCAGTCTGCACACTGCAGAAAGACGCAGCAGTTGGCATCTGTGTTTCGTCATCATCAGAGACGTGCTGAGGTGGTATTCCCATGTCCTCATCATCAGGAAACATAAGTGGTTGTGCGTTAGTGCATTCTATCTCTTCCACCCCTGGGGAAGGGCTAGGTGGATGCCCTTGGGAAACCCTGGCAGCAGAGTCTTCAAACAGCATAAGAGACTGCTGCATAACTTGAGGCTCAGACAGTTTCCCTGATATGCATGGGGGTGATGTGACAGACCGATGGGCTTGGTTTTCATGCGCCATCTGTGCGCTTTCTGCAGAAGACTGGGTGGGAGATAATGTGAACGTGCTGGATCCACTGTCGGCCACCCAATTGACTAATGCCTGTACCTGCTCAGGCCTTACCATCCTTAGAACGGCATTGGGCCCCACCAAATATCGCTGTAAATTCTGCTGGCTACTGGGACCTGAGGTAGTTGGTTCACTAGGACGTGTGGCTGTGGCAGAACGGCCACGTCCTCTCCCAGCACCAGAGGGTCCACTAACACCACCACGACCATGTCCACGTCCGCGTCCCTTATTAGATGTTTTCCTCATTGTTCCCGTTCACCACAATTTTGAGAATGGCAAATTTGGGAATAGTTTTTCAACCCAGAACAAAAAGTGTGCTTTTACGGTCACTACAAATAACTTGACCAGCTAAAACCGTACAGATTTGGTTGAATAGAAATGTGAGGCCTGTTTTTTTTTGCGCTGTGTGACAGGTATAGGTTTAATCACAGAATTAGACTTGTATCTGCACGGTAGCGTGTGTGTTAAGTTTTTCTGAATGACACTATCAGCACCTTGAATCTAAGATATTCTTTTTGGGATATATTTCAAGTAGGCCTCATATAGCAGAAACTAGTTATTTTGAGAATGGCAAATTTGGGAATAGTTTTTCAACCCAGAACAAAAACTGTGCTTTTACGGTCACTACAAATAACTTGACCAGCTAAAACAGTACAAATTTGGTTGAATAGAAATGTTAGGTCTATTTTTTAGGCGCTGGGTGACAGGCTCAACTTGCCCCTGATGTAGTATATGGCCAAAAAATAACCAGACTGTTGATGGTTAAATGCACTTCGGTGACACAGGCTCAGCCTGCAGCTGATGTAGTATATGGCCAAAAAATAACCAGACTGTTGATGGTTAAATGCACTTCGGTGACACAGGCTCAGTCTGCAGCTGATGTAGGATATAGCAACAAATAACCACACTATTGATGGTTAAATACACTTGGTGATAGCTTGTGCTGGCGCACCACAAGCCACAAAATGGCCGCCCATCACACCAGAAAAAAGTGATATAAAAACGCTCTGGGCAGCCTAAAAAAAGTGAGCAAGTCGATATTAGCACTTCAATGATCCACAGCTGCATATCGATCACAGAATGAAGTCTTTTGGAGGAGTTAATCTGCCTAATCTCGCCCTAACATCGCAGCAGCAACCTCTCCCTATGCTTGAATCAGCAGAGTGACGTGCAGCGCTACGTGACCCAAGCTTATATAGAGGCTGGGTCACATGCTGCACTGGCCAATCACAGCCATGCCAATAGTAGGCAAGGCTGTGATGGCCTCTTGGGGCAAGTAGTATGACGCTTGTTGATTGGCTGCTTTGCAGCCTTTCAAAAAGCGCCAAGAAAGCGCCGAACACCGAACCCGAACCCGGACTTTTACGAAAATGTTCGGGTTCGGGTCCGTATCACGGACACCCCAAAATTCGGTACGAACCCGAACTATACAGTTCGGGTTCGCTCATCCCTAATTATGATGTCACAATGTTTGGTCAGTAGATAATATTATTAAGAATTCCATTATGATGTCACAATGTATTGTCAGCAGATAATAGTATCCAGGATTCCATTATGATGTCACAAAGTATGGCTAGCAGATGGCAGTATCACGGATTCCATTATGATGTCACAATGTATGGTCAGCAGATGATAGTATCCCGGATTCCATTATAGTGTCACAATGTATGGTCAGCAGATAATAGTATCCAGGATTCCATTATGATGTCACAATGTATGGCTAGCAGATGGTAGTATCCCGGATTCCATTATGATGTCACAATGTATGGTCAACAGATAATAGTATCCAGGATTCTATTATGATGTCACAATGTATGGCTAGCAGATGGCAGTATCACGGATTCCATTATGATGTCACAATGTATGGTCAGCAGATGATAGTATCCCGGATTCCATTATAGTGTCACAATGTATGGTCAGCAGATAATAGTATCCAGGATTCCATTATGATGTCACAATGTATGTCTAGCAGATGGTAGTATCCCGGATTCCATTATGATGTCACAATGTATGGTCAACAGATAATAGTATCCAGGATTCTATTATGATGTCACAATGTATGGCTAGCAGATGGCAGTATCACGGATTCCATTATGATGTCACAATGTATGGACAGCAGATGATAGTATCCCGGATTCCATTATGATGTCACAATGTATGGTCAGCAGATAATAGTATCCAGGATTCTATTATGATGTCACAATGTATGGCTAGCAGATGGTAGTATCCTGGATTCCATTATGACGTCAAAATGTATGGTCAGCAGATGATAATATCCCGGATTCCATTATGATGTCACATTGTATTATCAGCAGATAATAGTATCCAGGATTTCATTATGATGTCACAATATATGTTCAGCAGATAATAGTATCCAGGATTCCAATTCGACGTCACAATGTATGGTCAGCAGATTGTAGTATCCCGGATGCCATTATGATGTCACAATGTATGGTGAGCAGATATTAGTATAACGGATTCCATTATGATGTCACAATGTATTGTCAGTAAATAATAGTTTATCCAGGATTCCATTATGATGTCACAATGTATGGTCAGCAGATAAATCCCGGATTCCATTATGATGTCACAATGTATGGCTAGAAGATGGTAGTATCCTAGATTCCATTATGATGTCACAATGTATGGTGAGCAGATAATAGTATGCAGGAATGCATTATGATGTCACAATGTATGGTCAGCAGATAATAGTATCTAGGATTCCATTATGATGTCACAATATATGGTCAGCATATAATACAAATCGGATTCCAAAAAAGTTGGGACACTACAAATCGTGAATAAAAACTGAATGCAATGATGTGGAGGTGCCAACTTCTAATATTTTATTCAGAATAGAACATAAATCACAGAACAAAAGTTTAAACTGAGAAAATGTTTAAACTGAGAATATGTTGAATCAGAATTTCATGGTGTCAACAAATCCCAAAAAAGTTAGGACAAGGCATTTTCACCACTGTGTGGCATCTCCCCTTCTTCTTACAACACTCAACAGACGTCTGGGGACCGAGGAGACCAGTTTCTCAAGTTTAGAAATAGGAATGCTATCCCATTCTTGTCTAATACAGGCCTCTAACTGTTCAATAGTCTTGGGCCTTCTTTGTTGCACCTTCCTCTTTATGATGCACCAAATGTTCTCTATTGGTGAAAGATCTGGACTGCAGACTGGCCATTTCAGTACCCGGATCCTTCTCCTACGCAGCCATGATGTTGTGATTGATGCAGAATGTGGTCTGGCATTATCTTGTTGAAAAATGTAGGGTCTTCCCTGAAAGAGATGACGTCTGGATGGGAGCATATGTTGTTCTAGAACCTGAATATATTTTTCTGCATTGATGGTGCCTTTCCAGACATGCAAGCTGCCCATGCCACACGCACTCATGCAACCCCATACCATCAGAGATGGAGGCTTCTGAACTGAGCGTTGATAACAACTTGGGTTGTCCTTGTCCTCTTTGGTCCGGATGACATGGCGTCCCAGATTTCCAAAAAGAACTTCGAATCGTGACTCGTCTGACCACAGAACAGTCTTCCATTTTGCCACACTCCATTTTAAATGATCCCTGGCCCAGTGAAAACGCCTGAGCTTGTTGATCTTGCTTAGAAATGGCTTCTTCTTTGCACTGTAGAGTTTCAGCTGGCAACGGCGGATGGCACGGTGGATTGTGTTCACTGACAATAGTTTCTGGAAGTATTCCTGAGCCCATTCTGTGATTTCCTTTACAGTAGCATTCCTGTTTGTGGTGCAGTGTCGTTTAAGGGCCCGGAGATCACGGGCATCCAGTATGGTTTTACGGCCTTGACCCTTACGCACAGAGATTGTTCCAGATTCTCTGACTCTTCGGATGAATGTTATGCACAGTTGATGATGATAGATGCAAAGTCTTTGCAATTTTTCGCTGGGTAACACCTTTCTGATATTGCTCCACTATCTTTCTGCGCAACATTGTGGGAATTGGTGATCCTCTACCCATCTTGGCTTCTGAGAGACACTGCCACTCTGAGAAGCTCTTTTTATACCCAATCATGTTGCCAATTGACCTAATTAGTGTTAATTGGTCTTCCAGCTCTTTGTTATGCTCAAATTTACTTTTTGCAGCCTCTTATTGCTACTTGTCCCAACTTTTTGGGATTTGTTGACACCGTGAAAATTGGAATCAACGTATTTTTCCTTTAAAATGATACATTTACTCGGATTAAACGTTTGATCTTTCATCTATGTTCTATTACAAATAAAATATTGACATTTGCCATCTCCACATCATTGCATTCAGTTTTTATTCACAATTTGTTTAGTGTCCCAACTTTTTGGAATCCGGTTTGTAGTATCCGGGATTGCATTATGATGTCACAATGTTTGGTCAGTAGATAATATTATCCAGGATTCCATTATGATGTCACAATGTATTGTCAGCTGTTGATAGCATCCAGAATTCCATTATGATGTCACAATGTATTGTCAGCAGATAATAGTATCCAGGATTCCTTTATAATGTCACAATGTATGGTCAGCAGACAATAGTATACGGGAATCCATTATGATGTCACAATGTATGGTCAGCAGATAATTGTATCCAGGATTCTATTATGACGTCACAATGTATGGCTAGCAGATGGTAGTATCCTGGATTCAATCATGACATTACAATGTATGATCAGCATATGGAAGTATCCCGGATTACATTATGACGTCACAATGTATGCTCCGCAGATTATAGTATCCTGGATTCCATTATGATGTCACAATGTATGGTCAGTAGATAATAGTATCCAGGAATCCATTATGATGTCACAATGTATGGTCAGTAGATAATAGTATCCAGTATTCCATTATGATGTTACAATGTATGGTCAGTAGATAATAGTATTTAGGATTCCATTATCATGTCACAATATATGGTCAGCAGATGATAGCATCCAGGATTCCATTATGATGTCACAAAGTATAGCTAGCAGATGGTAATATCCCGGATTCCATTATGACGTCACAATGTATGGTCAGCAGATGATAGTATCCCGGATTCCATTATGATGTCACAATGTATGGTCAGCAGATATTAGTATAACGGATTCTATTATGATGTCACAATGTATTGTCAGTAAATAATAGTTTATCCCGGATTCCACTATGATGTCACAATGTATGGTCAGCAAATAATAGTATCCAGTATTCCATTATGATGTCACAATGTATGGTCAGCAGATGGTAGTATCCTGGACTCCATTATGATGTTACAATGTATGGTCAGCATATGGTAATATCCCGGATTCCATTATGATGTCACAATAAATGGTCAGCAGATGGTAGTATCCAGGATTCCATTATGATGTCACAATGTATGGCTAGCAGATGTTAGTATCTCGGATTCCAATATGACGTCACAATGTATGGCTAGCAGATGTTAGTATCTCGGATTCCAATATGACGTCACAATGTATGTTCAGCAGATTATAGTATCCCGGATTAAATTATGATGTCACAATGTATGGTCAGCAGATAATAGTATCCAGGATTCCATTATGATGTCACAATGTATGGCTGGCCGATAGTAGTATCCTGGATTCCAATATGATGTCACAATGTATGGTCAGCAGATAATAGTATCAAGGATTCCATTATGATGTCACAATGTATGCCTAGCAGATGGTAGTATCCCGGATTCCATCATGATGTCACAATGTACGGTCAGCAGATAGTAATATCCTGGATTCCTTTATGATGTCACAATGTATGGTCAGCAGATAATAGTTTTCCGGATTCCATTATGATGTCACAATGCATAGTCAGCAGATGGTAGTATCCCGGATTCCATTATGACGTCATAATGTATGGTCAGCAGATAGGAAAAATACGTACCTGGGATTTTACTTTCCTTGAGTCCGGAGGCAGCACACCGTGGGTTAACTCGACCTCGATAGCTACTTGGACCGCCAACCTAGTTAAAACAATCAAAGATTAATTAGTTCATTAGCCAGTACCTATATAGCAGGTCATCTCCAGCATCCCCTTGTGTTTAAAAAAATAGATTCAGACAAAAAATTCATGCTAAGGAACAGATCTTTATTTGGGAGGGTATACATGTGCTGCCTCCGGACTCAAGGAAAGTAAAATCCCAGGTAAGTATTTTTCCTTTCCCTCTTCGTCCTCCGGCAGCACACCATGGGATTTTCATAGATCACAAGGGGGGGGGGGGGGGATCAATCTGCAAAACTGCATTTAACACTGCAGTGCCGAAGGCTGAGCTTTTAGCATTGATGTCCAGCCGATAGTGCTTGACAAAGGTGAGAGATGAGGACCAGGACGCAGCGTTACAGATGTCTTGAATAGAGACCTGCGCTGTTTCCGCCCAGGAGACCGCAGTAGCTCTTGTTGAATGTGCTCTTAGAGGGAACGGAGCAGAGAGACCTTCTTTTTTTTAATCAGATTCTTTTTATTGAAGATTTTTCAATTTAACAATAGACAGAGCCCTGTCTCCCACTTTTCCCCCTCCCTCCCTCCCCCCAACATACCCAATGAGACAATTATGAGTAGAAAACATTGCATCATTATATCTGACATATCATTATCTTAGTTTTGCGTTCTCTCAGTACCTTAATTCAGAACCATGCAGTTATGTGCCATGTGACATGCTTTACTTAAATACTCAGAAATGTATAGACATATCAGTTATTCCCATATTTCCGAAACCCTTAAAGCTATCTATCTTATTTATATTCTCCGCCTCCCCCTTCTATTTCTTCCCAGACTACACACATTCACTTGCACACTCTCTCATTCTGTTACAATTGCAGATTATGATGTTGAATCCATAACGACCAAATTTTCTCAAACTTTTTTAAACAGTTCCTTTTTTGATATACATAATTTTCAAGACTAATCAGCCCATGTATTTTTTTTACCAATTCTTCCACTGATGGCGATTGCCTATCTATCCAATGGAAAGCTATTACCTTCCTGGCCTGATATAAAACCCTAATGATAGCTAATATTTTTTCGGCCATTGAGTTCGGCATACTCACTCCTCCTAACAAACACACCGATACAGTCATACTGAGCTCAACATCAAAAACAATTTTTACCAATTCACTCACCCCTTCCCAGTATCTTCTTAATCTAGGGCAATTCCACATCAAGTGAATGAGGTCTGCATTCGCAACATCACACCTCGGGCAACAATCATCACTTCTATATCCCATTTTTTTCATCATAACAGGGGTTTTATATACTCTATGTAGTAACAGGAGTTGGGATACTCTTTGAGCCTCACTCACTGCAACCTGAGTGAAGCCCTCCAGGACAGTGTCCCATTGTTCCTCCGTTAAGTCAGGGGCATCTCTCTTCCACTTATCATATAATTGAAATTGTTGCTTCTTAAATTGTGCTTCCATAATACATGTGTAATTTAGGGATATCACTCCTTTTGTACCTCCACTAGATTTTACTAGATCTAATACTGAATTCTTCTTTGCAGGGTTTACTACTACTATCTGGTCCTGAGCGCGTATCGCGTGTCTCAGTTGCAGATATAAATAAAATTGAGACTTTTGCAACCCAAAATCTCTCTGTAGACTTGAAGTGTATTATTATCAAATAATTGGCCCATGTATTTCAATCCCGAAGCTTTCCATATTTTTACCCCACTAATCTTGTTTACTTCAGTATACATATAATTCGGCAAAATAGGAGTGATTTCTGAGTATCCTTGAATACCTATTATTTCTCTGGCCTTCCACCATACATTATGAATAGCATTAAGTGTTCGATATATCTTACCCTTCTCTTGAAAAGTACCCTCCTCCAGAGCAGATCTTAGGTTTTGACATCCCGCCAATGTCTGAATTATTTTGCTGGCCGTATCCAAGCCATCCGTCGACTCCCATCCCCTCATATGCTGCAATTGTGCCGCCAGATAGTATGCCCTTGGGTCAGGGACCCCTAGACCTCCCCCATTTTTTGGTCTGCATAAAGTTTCCAATTTAATACGAGGTGCACCTTTCTTCCAAATAAGTTCCCTGAATATTGCATTAATTACATAAAAGATCCTAAGAGGGAGCCATACAGGAGAATTATGTAGCACATAGAGTAATTGTGGCATTAGTATCATTTTTATCAGATTCGTTCTGCCTATGATCGATAGTGTTAATTTTGTCCAAGCGTTGACTTTCTGCCTACATTTTTGAAGCAGTGGGGTAATGTTCAATTTCTCAAAGTCTAGCTCATTGTTTGAAACCTGTATACCTAAATATTTGAAAGATTGGACAACTTGCAAACCTTCTACACATGAGTTGATGTTATTGGCAGTTCCTTTTAGTGGCATCAGTACGGATTTAGCCCAATTAATGCACAAGCCTGACATCTTCCCAAACCTATTGATTACTTCCATTGCCACCGGGAGAGATTCCCTCCAATTATCCATAAATAGCAACAGATCATCGGCGTACAACGCTACTTTCTCCTCTAGTGAACCATATATATAGCCCTTTATCTCTACCGAAGACCTAATTGCTTCCGCTAGTGGTTCAATTGCTATTGCAAATAATAGAGGTGACAGAGGACATCCCTGTCTTGTTCCTCTATGAAGTGTGAAACTGTCAGATAAATCTCCATTTACCCGGATCCTAGCTGATGGCTTGTTATATAAAAGTTGGATCCACCCTATAAAGGTCTGTCCAAACCCTAACTTCTGTAATACCTTCCACAGATATCTCCATTCTTTGGCCGCATCAAGGAATGCGACCGCCGCCTCCGAAGTGTGTCTCTGGCTTTGAATATTTAGATACAGGCGTCTGATGTTGACCGCCGTAGACATATTGGGCATGAACCCAGCCTGATCAGAGTGAATAAGATTAGTGATAATTAAATTCAAGCGATTCGCTAGAACCTTTGCTAGTATTTTAATGTCTACCTGAAGTAGTGAGATTGGTCTATATGATTCTGCCTCCAAAATATCTTTTCCTGGCTTCGGTAGAACCACAATCGTTGCCTCAGTCATACTAGCAGGTAATTTTTTCTGTGTCATCGCTTCCTTAAAAACCTCCAACAACTGTGGTAACATAACTGATGCAAAACGCCTGTAAATCTCCACCGGCAGGCCATCTCCTCCCGGGGCTTTATTGTTGGACATACTTGCCAGAGCTATTTCCATCTCAGTGATAGTTATAGGGGAATCTAATTTGGCACACTGATCTGATGTGAGCGTAGGCATATGCAGTCTCTCTAGGAAGGAGTCTATTTCTTCATTAGGGGCGGATAGGCGAGATACATACAGCCCAGAGTAAAATCTCTTCATAATCTCTAGGATTTGTTCCTGTCTATTGCATATATTTCCATCTGTGTTTCTGAGAGCCGCAATATAATTAGATGGTCGTTGAGCTCTTGAAATCAGGGCTAGCATCCTCCCTGTCTTCTCTCCCTCCTCATAATACCTTTGTTTTTGAAAGAACTGTTTGTTCCTGGCATTAGTTAATAACCTATCGTCCAACTCTTTCTGTGCCCCCTTCCATAATTCCCTGTGTCTATCTATTGGTTCTTTTATGTAAGTAGCTTCAGCCATCTCTAGTGCTTGCGTTAAAGATTGCACTTTAGCTCTAGTTTCACTTTTCTTTTTATTAACTTGTGCTATAAGTAGCCCTCGTAAGAAAGCTTTCATAGTGTCCCATACTATTAATCTTGTGGTTGTAGGCAAATTGATTCTAAAAAACTCCTCCAACTGTCCCTTGATGTTACCAATCTCTGGCAGAATAGGCAGCCAAAAAGGGTTAAATGACCATGTCATACCTTTACCCATTCTTGCTGGCCTAATGGCAACCGAGACTAAAAGGGGGGAATGATCTGTCAGCCTTCTAGGCAGGTACTTAATTTCCTGAATTACTTTTCCCATTTCTGTATTTACTAATGCTAGATCAATTCTAGACAGCGAGTTAAATGTACTGGAACAGCATGAGTACTGTCTTACCTGCGGATTCCTTTCCCTCCAAATATCCACTAAGAATACTTCCCGTAAAAGTCTCCCAAATGCAGTGCAATCTCCCGATACTCTCGTCTGTGTTCCTATTCTAACAACTTCAGGACAGACCACATTATTAAAGTCTCCCAGTATAATTGATGGTACCCCTGGAAAGTCTGACATAAAAGATAGAACTTTCCTAATCACAAGCGGGGAGTATGGGGGCGGGATATAGACTCCACACATCACACAAGGCTGATTATATAGCGTACCATATAGGCACACATAACATCCGTCAGGGTCTACTTTGCTGGACAAACAACAGAACGGAATATCCTTATGTATCAAAATACTGACCCCTCTAGCGTATGTAGAATATGTGGAGTGATATCCCGCCCTCACCCATGCCAATCTAAGTAAGTGTACCTGTTCCGGCAACAGGTGTGTCTCCTGTAGGCAGCATATGAGGGGATGTAGCGGACGGACGCTGTCCAGAATCGCCTTCCTTTTAGTATTTTCTTTAATCCCACGCACGTTCCAGCTAAAGATTTTAACACAGTTAGCCATTAGTAATATAGCATAATCTTTTACCCACATTAAAGATCTCAATCTTTACGTGAAGTCTTGTACTCTTTTGCTCTGGAGGACGGCACTTCCACATCCATTCCATACTCTTTCTGTCACACTGCCACACATACCACATTTTGCATTGTCTCATACCCATTTCCAAAACTTCCCTAAACTTTAAACATGCCATTAAAAGGCAAAAAACTCTCTATAACCAACTACAGTTCACTGGGCTAACCGATTGGTCCCACACCACGCCTCAGTACTAGGCCCGTGGGATTATCCTGTACCAAACGGTAAGTCCAGCAGAATTCCCCAGCTAATATATAATCTTAGCAGGGGGAACGTACCCTTCACTTACTACTTGTCTTTTCCGTAATAACTTAGAGAATTTCACACTCACTATCGGAAATATACAGTCCCCTTTTAGCTTCCCGCATCTCACCCGAGAGTGTGTATCATATTTTAACGCATATTCGTACCACCCTGAGTGAGATACAGGATAATTCAGTGCCACACCCATATTATTCTGTTCTATATCTTTTTTGTAAACAGTTGAAAATATCTTTTTCATCTTCTGAGATGGACAAATATTCATGTAAATGCAATACGTTATAACAAACCTATAACTTAGCACAATTACTCTCCACCTTCGCTACCCCCTAACATTCCCTCATAAACATATATATGTCTTGCAATATAAGGCAATATGCATATAAAACATTTGTGCCGCCTTCTGTATGAAAGAAGCAAAGTCCCTTCAAGCAGGAGGTGGTTGATGATCCATTCTTATCTGTCGCTCATTTCTGTCCAGCCATCTTGTCGTCTCTCTAGGATCCTCAAAGAAGCTGGTGGTATTTAAAGCCACAACACGTAACCTAGCTGGATATAGCAAAGATTATTGAACATCTAGGCTTCTCAACCTCTTCTTAATGTCCAGAAAATGTGCCCTCCTTTTTTGGACCTCCATAGAATAGTCCGGGAATAGCAAGATTTTATGCCCATCAATAGATAGTTCCTGCAGCTCTCTTGCCTTGCGTAGAAGAATGTCCCGGTCTCTATAATGTAGCAGTTTAGCCAGGACCGTTCTGGGGGGTGCTCCAGGAGGTAAGGGCCTTGTCAGCACCCTATGGGCGCGTTCCACAGCAAATAGTGGGGTCAGAGTATCTTGCCCCACATGTTCTTTCAGCCATGCTTCAAAATATTCTGTGGGATTTCTCCCCTCCACTTTTTCAGGTACACCAACAATGCGTACGTTATTGCGGCGCAGGCGATTTTCCATGTCGTCTTGTTTTGCCGCCAAAACATTTAACATTCTATCATGTTCTGCAGTATTTCTTTTTAAAGGCTGTATTTCGTCCTCCATCTCCCCCACTCTATCTTCCAGTGCAGTAGTGCGCTCCGCCAATTTTCTAAAGTCATGTCTAATAATAGAAATGTCCTCTTTGATAGCGCCTACCTGGACTGTTAGTGCACTCAAGGACTTGCCACATTTAGTAATAGCATATAATACATCCTTTAGAGTGGGTTCCCCAGGGTCCGATTCGCCTGTCTCCTGCTCCAGCTCTTCACTATTCCCCCTCAGGGCTTCATACCTGTTGGTGCTCTGAAGCGTAGTTATGGCCTTCTCCGGTTCTTCAGGCTCCGATTCATCCTCCTGATCAATTGAACCGGTGTCCTGGATCTCTCTGCTCTGTTTGCTGTTTTTTGTTTGCGATGGCCTTATATACTGGCTCAGCTTCACTGCCGCTTCTTTCTGTATCTCCGCGGCTCTTTCCCGCCTCCTCGGCGTGCTGATCCCGGCGCCATCTTGGGATTCCCTGTCCGCGCCTTTGCCTTCTCTTTTCCTCGACATACTGGTTGTTTCTTTTCCCCAGCACCTCCGATTTGTCCACCACACTTCTTCCCAACTGTTTAAGCTACTAAGGCTCACAGATTTCGGTCTTTTTCAGGGTATTTGCAGGATAAATAGCCGGGCAGATGCGGGAGCTCTCACTGCGTGCGACCGCTCACATGCCTAGCTAGCCACGCCCCCCTTTATGAATTGCAGAGAGAACTTCTAATTCATACGCTTCCATAATCGTAGACTTTATCCACCTAGCCAGGGTGTCTTTAGATGGTTGTTGACCCTTCTTTGATCCTGAAAATGACACAAATAGGCTTTCTGCATTTCTGAAATCTGCTGTTCTTTCCAAATAGATCTCAATGGCTCTTTTAACATCTAGAGTATGTAAAAGCTCCTCTTGTTTGTTAGCAGGATCAGGAACGAACACTGGTAGGAAAACCTCTCTATTCACATTGTCCGTGGAAGAGATTTTCGGTATAAAGGAGGGCATGGTACGTAACAATACACCGTCAGGAAGAAATCTTAAATAGGTATGTCTTGAGGATAAGGCTTGTAGCTTTCCTAGGCGCTTTGTTGAGGTGATAGCCACCAAGAACAGAACTTTGTATGACAGCCACTTAAGAGCTGTATCTTGAAGGGGTTCAAAAGGCGGAGTCAACAATTTCCTAAGGACCAGAGAGAGATCCCAGACGGGGACAGGTTCTCTTATGGTTGGCTTCAGTTTCTTTATGGCTTTGAAGAATCTGGATATGAGAGGGTGATTAAGAAATTTATTTTTTGTCATCACATTGATAGCTGTCATGTGAGCCCTCAAAGTGTTGGGTTTGAATCCCTTCTGGAAACCTTCTTGGAGGAATTGTAAAATGGATTTGACTGTAACCTCTGGATAGATAGATTCCCCTGACCAGGTCACAAATTTTTTCCAGATCCTCGCATATTTCCTATTAGTGGAATCTTTGCGTGAGCATAGTAGAATAGAAATCACTGACTCCGTAAGACCTTCCCGTTCTAGTCTGGTTCTCTCAGTCTCCAGGCCGTAAGGTGTAGCCTGTCCAAATGTTGATGGTACAGGCCGTTCTGAAGTAGTAAGTTGGGAACTAGAGGAAGCTTCCAGTATTCTCTCTTCGACATCTGAAGCAGAAGAGGGAACCAGGATCTTCTGGGCCAGAATGGGGCTATTAGGATGGCTTGAGGTCTCTTCAGCAGGATCTTCCTCAGAACCCTCAGGATGAGAGGAACAGGTGGGAAGAGATAGACGAATAGGTGCTTCCAACTGATGGAGAACGCATCTACTACTGTGGGCTGATCCATCCTGTTTAGGGAGCAGTAGTTGGTCAATTTCCTGTTTTTCTTGGATGCCATGAGATCCCAATCCGGACATCCCCATCTGTTTACAATTTGTTGAAAAATAACAGGATTGATTGTTTTAACTAGGTGGGCGGTCCAAGTAGCTATCGAGGTCGAGTTAACCCATGGTGTGCTGCCGGAGGACGAAGAGGGAAGGTAGTATCCCGGATTACATTATGATGTCAAAATGTATGGTCAGCAGATAATAGTATCCAGGATTTCATTATGATGTCACAATGTATGGCTAGCAGATGGTAGTATCCCGTATTCCATTATGATGTCACAATGTACGGTAAGCAGATAGTAATATCCCGGATTCCATTATGATGTCACAATGTATGTTCTGCAGATAATATTATCCAGGATTCCATTATGAAGTCACAATGTATGGCTAGCAGATGGTAGAATCCCGGATTCTATTATGATGTCACAATGTATGGTCAGCAGATAATAGTATCCCGAATTCCATTATGATGTCACAATGTATGGTCAGCAGATGGTAGTATCCCGGATTCCATTATGACATCACAATGTATGGTCAGCAGGTGGTAGTATCCCAGGTTCCTCTATGACGTCATAATGTATGTTCAGAAGATGATAGTATCAAGGATTCCATTATGATGTCACAATTTATGGTCATGCAAATATTAGTATCCAGTATTCCATTATGATGTCACAATGTATGGTCAGCAGATGGTAGTATCCCGGATTCCATTATGATGTCACAATGTATGGCTAGCATATGGTAGTATCCCGGATTCCATTATGATGTCACAATGTATGGTCAGCAAATGGTAATATACCGGATTCCATTATTATGTCACAATGTACGGTCAGTAGATGGTAGTATCCCGGATTCCATTATGATGTCACAATGTATGGTCAGCATATAATAGTATCCCGGATTCCATTATGATGTCACAATGTATGGTCAGCATATAATAGTATCCAGGATTCCTTTATAATGTCACAATGTATGGTCAGCAGACAATAGTATACGGGAATGCATTATGATGTCACAATGTATGGTCAGCAGATAATAGCATCCAGGATTCCATTATGATGTCACAAAGTATGGCTAGCAGATAGTAGTATCCCGGATTCCATTATGATGTCACAATGTATGGTCAGCAGATATTAGTATCACGGATGTCATTATGATGTCACAATGTATTGTCAGTAGATAATAGTATCCCGGATTCCATTATGATGTTACAATGTATGGTCTGCAGATAATAGTATCCAGGATTCCATTATGACGTCACAATATATGGCTAGCAGATGATAGTATCCCGGATTCCATTATGATGTCACAATGCATGGTCAGCAGATAATAGTATCCAGGATTCCATTATGATGTCACAATGTATGGCTAGCAGATGTTAGTATCCCGGATTCCATTATGACGTCACAATGTATGGTCAGCAGATTGTAGTATCCCGGATTACATTATGATGTCACAATGTATGGTCAGCAGATAATAGTATCCAGGATTCCATTATGATGTCACAATGTATGGTCAGCAGATAATAGTATCAAGGATTCTATTATGATGGTGAAGAAAGGTAGGGGGCACACCAAATAATACACGGAGTGCAAAGGGTGGTAAAAAAAGCATGAAACAACACCTGACCCAAGAGAGAGTCACAAGAACCACCCCATAAATGCACATCCGACAATAAGTCAATATAAAAATATATATAAAGTTTATTAGACACACCAACAGACAAATTTTTAAAAATTGTATACAATTATAACAAAGTGCGGTATGCAATAAAATATATGTAACCGACACACACAGGTCCACTGAATTGCCACAAAATGGGCATAAATACTATAAACCAGCATATGGGAATACAATGTAAAACATAAAGCAAATATAAAGTAAGGTAAGACCATTAGAAATGCAAACAGACCATGATAAGGTCTAATTTAGAGAGCCAAAACCTACATGAGCCGCTGGTGCAGTGGACCTGGAAGAATGAGTAACGCCCAACGCGTATCGCCGGAAGAATCCGGCTTCCTCAGGGGGTGAAGAGCTGTATGTTAGGGTGTCACATTATAAAGGGTAGTAAATGAAAGAAATTTAATTCACCTGTGCAGCAGGGTGATGTGACCAGTGTGGAGGCATATCAGGTAATCCATATCCGAAAACCGGAAGTGTGAGAGTCACATGGTCAGCAGGTGGAACGCATATGCGTTCCACCTGTCAAATCACAGCCACATATCATGACTGCAGGTGGGGGGGGAGCAGGCATCCTAATCCAATGGGATATGAACTGAAAAGCTAATCTAAATTTGGAGCCCACACACAGTAATGCAGAAATGAATAGACCAGCAAAGCTGGTTAACATATCTGATGGAATCGTAAAACCGGAAGTGTGTGACCACATGACCGGAAGTCGGATGCCGCAGTGGAACGCATGGTGCGCTCCACAGGAAATAGTGGAGCTCACAATGCTTCCAAACATGAGGGGGAGGGCCAGAAACAACTCAATGTGCTGGAGGGAATGTGGAAGGTAATACTGCACAATAGGACAATATTGAGAACATAATGCATGATCTAAACTAATGTAATAGTATACTAGATTAGCCATGCCTGCAGGGAACAGTGTATTATATATGTTTAAAGGCACTATAGTAATGCAACCATATAGCTGCATAATATTAATGCAGATATACGTATGTGTGCATATGAGGGGTCAAATGTTGTACAATAACTACATGATTGATGCACATCCTATATGCACATCCTATATGCAATATCCCTTTATTCGAACATTTCGCATAGCGATGGTGTCAAAGCAACCCAATACTTCTTTCAAAAATCAATTTCTGGAGATCCAGCACATCATACATTTCTGGTGAGCCTTTTGGAGTTCGTTCTCCACCATAATTATTTCGTGTTTGATCGTGTCTTTTACAGACAGGTTTCGGGGACCGCGATGGGGGCACGCTGTGCGCCCTCCTACGCCAACCTATTCTTAGGTTGGTGGGAGGAGACACAGGTGTACCCCACTGCCATGTATAACGAACATGTTATAGCATGGTTTCGTTACATCGATGACCTCTTGATTTTTTGGAAGGGCACAGTCGAACAATGCACTGAGTTTGTCAGTATGTTGAATACGAATCCATATAACATCTCCCTCACTTATAGGATCTCGGACACTACTGCCGACTTTCTGGATCTACGACTAAATTTGGATGACCAGGGTATTCTTACATCATTATTCCGCAAGGAAACGGCAACTAACAGCCTGTTACACTTCGACAGTTTCCATCCGGTCCACCTGCGAAAAGGGATCCCTAAGGGACAATTCCTGAGATTACGCCGCAACTGCACCACTACCCCTGACTTCAGTGAGGCCTCTTGTGATTTGACAACCAGATTTCGAGCACGGGGCTACCCTAAGAAAGTAATTTCAGGGGCATTTGAAACTGCCAAGGCGGCTGATCGTGTGGAATTGTTAAAGCCAAAACCCAAGCCTCGGAGTACCCAGGTACATCTTATCACCAAATACAACAATCAGTGGCGTGATTTATATACAAATATATGCCTGCATATATTTCAGTTCAGCACCCTTTTAGGTGCTGGTGACTTTATGTCGATATAGGGGTCTACGTAAAGGATTGGAGATCCAATAAAATAAATCAGGCATGGCCATATGGCCTGCCATCACATCCTTATTAATAATGCATTTCTATGTATTCACCTATTAATTAATTAATTTATTCCTAACAGGTCCTTCTCACCTACTTTTATTTCACATTCTTCTTTCTCTCTTTTCACACACGGTTGTGCACTTTGGTTTTCATCACACTTCTCACTTTTACTTTCACCCAGGTGGTCTTTCCCACGTCATAGGCTAATTCACTTTACTTCCTTTTAGGTTCGTCATATGCCTTTGATCATACAATATGGCCCTCGTACGTTTAAATTTAATTTCACTGTTTATCATAATAAGATCACCAACTTGCCTTGTAAGAAAATTCATTGTTATTATGATAAGGATATGATTCTACATATTCATTTATTTAATTTTTTATGTATTGCATATAGGATGTGCATCAATCATGTAGTTATTGTACAACATTTGACCCCTCATATGCACACATACGTATATCTGCATTAATATTATGCAGCTATATGGTTGCATTACTATAGTGCCTTTAAACATATATAATACACTGTTCCCTGCAGGCATGGCTAATCTAGTATACTATTACATTATTTTAGATCATGCATTATGTTCTCAATATTGTCCTATTGTGCAGTATTACCTTCCACATTCCCTCCAGCACATTGGGTTGTTTCTGGCCCTCCCCCTCATGTTTGGAAGCATTGTGAGCTCCACTATTCCCTGTGGAGCGCACCATGCGTTCCACCATGCGTTCCACTGCGGCATCCGACTTCCGGTCATGTGGTCACACACTTCCGGTTTTACGATTCCATCAGATATATGTTAACCAGCTTTGCTGGTCTATTCATTTCTGCATTACTGTGTGTGGGCTCCAAATTTAGATTAGCTTTTCAGTTCATATCCCATTGGATTAGGATGCCTGCTCCCCCCCCACCTGCAGTCATGATATGTGGCTGTGATTTGACAGGTGGAACGCATATGCGTTCCACCTGCTGACCATGTGACTCTCACACTTCCGGTTTTCGGATATGGATTACCTGATATGCCTCCACACTGGTCACATCACCCTGCTGCACAGGTGAATTAAATTTCTTTTATTTACTACCCTTTATAATGTGACACCCTAACATACAGCTCTTCACCCCTGAGGAAGCCGGATTCTTCCGGCGATACGCGTTGGGCGTTACTCATTCTTCCAGGTCCACTGCACCAGCGGCTCATGTAGGTTTTGGCTCTCTAAATTAGACCTTATCATGGTCTGTTTGCATTTCTAATGGTCTTACCTTACTTTATATTTGCTTTATGTTTTGCATTGTATTCCCATATGCTGGTTTATAGTATTTATGCCCATTTTGTGGCAATTCAGTGGACCTGTGTGTGTCGGTTACATATATTTTATTGCATACCGCACTTTGTTATAATTGTATACAATTTTTAAAAATTTGTCTGTTGGTGTGTCTAATAAACTTTATATATATTTTTATATTGACTTATTGTCGGATGTGCATTTATGGGGTGGTTCTTGTGACTCTCTCTTGGGTCAGGTGTTGTTTGATTCTATTATGATGTCACAATGTATGGTCAGCAGATGGTAATATCCCGGATTCCATTATGATGTCACAATGTATGGTCAGCAGATAATAGTATCAAGGATACTATTATGATGTCACAATGTATGGCTAGCAGATGGCAGTATCACGGATTCCATTATGATGTCACAATGTATAGTCAGCAGATAATAGTATCCAGGATTCTACTATTATGTCACAATGTATGGCTAGCAGATGGTAGTAACCTGGATTCCATTATGACGTCACAATGTATGGTCAGCAGATAATAGTATCCAGGATTTCATTATGATGTCACAATATATGGTCAGCAGATAATAGTATCCAGGATTCAAATATGACGTCACAATGTATGGTCAGCAGATAATAGTATCCACGACTCCATTATGATGTCACAATGTATAGCTAGCAGATGTTAGTATCCCGGATACCATTATAACGTCACAATGTATGGTCAGCAGATTATAGTATCCCGGATTCCATTATGATGTCACAATGTATGGTCAGCAGATGATAGTATCCCGGATTCCATTATGATGTCACAATGTATGGTCAGCAGATAATAGTATCCAGGATTCCACTATGATGTCACAATGTATGGCTAGCAGATGGTAGTATCCCGGATTCCATTATGATGTCACAATGTATGGTCAGCAGATAATAGTATCCAGGATTCTATTATGATGTCACAATGTATGGCTAGCAGATGGCAGTATCACGGATTCCATTATGATGTCACAATGTATGGACAGCAGATAATAGTATCCAGGATTCTATTATGATGTCACAATGTATGGCTAGCAGATGGTAGTATCCTGGATTCCATTATGACGTCACAATGTATGGTCAGCAGATGATAATATCCCGGAATCCATTATGATGTCACAATGTATGGTCAGCAGATAATAGTATCCCGGATTCTATTATGATGTCACAATGTATGGTGTATGGTCAGCAGATAATAGTATCCAGGATTCCACTATGATGTCACAATGTATGGCTAGCAGATGGTAGTATCCCGGATTCCATTATGATGTCACAATGTATGGTCAGCAGATAATAGTATCCAGGATTCTATTATGATGTCACAATGTATGGCTAGCAGATGGCAGTATCACAAATTCCATTATGATGTCACAATCTATGGACAGCAGATGATAGAATCCCGGATTCCATTATGATGTCACAATGTATAGTCAGCAGATAATAGTATCCAGGATTCTATTATGATGTCACAATGTATGGTCAGCAGATGATAATATCCCGGATTCTATTATAATGTCACATTGTATTATCAGCAGATAATAGTATCCAGGATTTCATTATGATGTCACAATATATGGTCAGCAGATAATAATATCCAGGATTCCAATATGACGTCACAATGTATGGTCAGCAGATTGTAGTATCCCGGATGCCATTATGATGTCACAAAGTATGGTCAGCAGATGGTAGTATCCCGGATTCCATTATGATGTCACAATGTATGGTCAGCAGATAATAGTATCAAGGATACTATTATGATGTCACAATGTATGGCTAGCAGATGGCAGTATCACGGATTCCATTATGATGTCACAATGTATAGTCAGCAGATAATAGTATCCAGGATTCTACTATTATGTCACAATGTATGGCTAGCAGATGGTAGTAACCTGGATTCCATTATGACGTCACAATGTATGGTCAGCAGATAATAGTATCCAGGATTTCATTATGATGTCACAATATATGGTCAGCAGATAATAGTATCCAGGATTCAAATATGACGTCACAATGTATGGTCAGCAGATAATAGTATCCACGACTCCATTATGATGTCACAATGTATAGCTAGCAGATGTTAGTATCCCGGATACCATTATAACGTCACAATGTATGGTCAGCAGATTATAGTATCCCGGATTCCATTATGATGTCACAATGTATGGTCAGCAGATGATAGTATCCCGGATTCCATTATGATGTCACAATGTATAGTCAGCAGATAATAGTATCCAGGATTCCATTATGATGTCACAATGTATGGCTAGCAGATGGTAGTATCCCGGATTCCATTATGATGTCACAATGTATGGTCAGCAGATAATAGTATCCAGGATTCTATTATGATGTCACAATGTATGGCTAGCAGATGGCAGTATCACGGATTCCATTATGATGTCACAATGTATGGACAGCAGATGATAGAATCCCGGATTCCATTATGATGTCACAATGTATGGCTAGCAGATGGTAGTATCCTGGATTCTATTATGAAGTCACAATGTATGGTCAGCAGATAATAGTATCCAGGATTCCATTATGATGTCACAATGTATGGTCAGCAGATAATAGTATCCCGGATTCTATTATGATGTCACAATGTATGGTGTATGGTCAGCAGATAATAGTATCCAGGATTCCATTATGATGTCACAATGTATGGCTAGCAGATGGTAGTATCCCGGATTCCATTATGATGTCACAATGTATGGTCAGCAGATAATAGTATCCAGGATTCTATTATGATGTCACAATGTATGGCTAGCAGATGGCAGTATCACAAATTCCATTATGATGTCACAATCTATGGACAGCAGATGATAGAATCCCGGATTCCATTATGATGTCACAATGTATAGTCAGCAGATAATAGTATCCAGGATTCTATTATGATGTCACAATGTATGGTCAGCAGATGATAATATCCCG
The DNA here is from genome assembly GCF_905171765.1 of Bufo bufo. Taxonomy (NCBI): domain Eukaryota; kingdom Metazoa; phylum Chordata; class Amphibia; order Anura; family Bufonidae; genus Bufo; species Bufo bufo. Next base: position 161,956,340 of record NC_053397.1, read on the forward strand.
GATTCTATTATAATGTCACATTGTATTATCAGCAGATAATAGTATCCAGGATTTCATTATGATGTCACAATATATGGTCAGCAGATAATAATATCCAGGATTCCAATATGACGTCACAATGTATGGTCAGCAGATTGTAGTATCCCGGATGCCATTATGATGTCACAAAGTATGGTCAGCAGATGGTAGTATCCCGGATTACATTATGATGTCACAATGTATGGTCAGCAGATAATAGTATCCAGGATTCCATTATGATGTCACAATGTATGGCTAGCAGATGATAGTATCCCGGATTCTATTATGATGTCACAATGTATGGTCAGCAGATAATAATATGCAGGATTATATTATGATGTCACAATGTATGGCTAGCAGATGATAGAATCCCGGATTCCATTATGATGTCACAATGTATACTTAGCAGATAATAGTATCCAGGATTCTATTATGATGTCACAATGTATGGCTAGCAGATGGTAGTATCCTGGATTCCATTATGACGTCACAATGTATGGTCAGCAGATGATAATATCCCGGAATCCATTATGATGTCACATTGTATTATCAGCAGATAAAAGTATCCAGGATTTCATTATGATGTCACAATATATGGTAAGCAGATAATAGTATCCAGGATTCCAATATGACATCACAATGTATGGTCAGCAGATTGTAGTATCCCGGATTACATTATGATGTCACAATGTATGGTCAGGAGATAATAGTATCCAGGATTCCATTATGATGTCACAATGTATGGCTAGCAGATGGTAGCATCCCGGATTCCATTATGATGTCACAATGTAAGGTCAGCAGATAATAGTATCAAGGATTCTATTATGATGTCACAATGTATGGTCAGCAGATGGCAGTATCACGGATTCCATTATGATGTCACAATGTATAGTCAGCAGATAATAGTATCCAGGATTCTATTATTATGTCACAATGTATGGCTAGCAGATGGTAGTATCCTGGATTCCATTATGACATCACAATGTATGGTCAGCAGATAATAGTATCCAGGATTTCATTATGATGTCACAATATATGGTCAGCAGATAATAGTATCCAGGATTCAAATATGACGTCACAATGTGTGGTCAGCAGATTGTAGTATCCCGGATGCTATTAAGATGTCACAATGTATGGTCAGCAGATGGTAGTATCCCAGATTACATTATGATTTTACAATGTATGGTCAGCAGATAATAGTATCCAGGATTCCATTATGATGTCACAATGTATGGCTAGCAGATGGTAGTATCCCGGATTCTATTATGATGTCACAATGTATGGTCAGCAGATGGTAGTATCCCGGATTCCATTATGACATCACAATGTATGGTCAGCAGATGATAGTATCTCGGATTCCATTATGATGTCACAATGTATGGTCAGAAGATAATAGTATCCAGGATTCCATTATGATGTCACAATGTATGGCTAGCAGATGGTAGTATCCTGGATTTCATTATGATGTCACAATGAATGGTCAGCAGATAATAGTATCCAGCATTCCATTATGATGTCACAATGTATGGCTAGCAGATGGTAGTATCCCAGGTTCCTCTATGACGTCATAATGTATGTTTAGAAGATGATAGTATCAAGGATTCCATTATGATGTCACAATGTATAGTCAGCAAATATTAGTATCCAGTATTCCATTATGATGTCACAATGTATGGTCTTTAGATGGTAGTATCCCGGAATCCATTATGATGTCACAATGTATGGTCAGCATATGGTAATATCCCGGATTCCATTATGATGTCACAATGTATGGTCAGCATATGGTAATATCCCGGATTCCATTATGATGTCACAATGTACGGTCAGCAGATGGTAGTATCCCGGATTCCATTATGATGTCACAATGTATGGTCAGCATATAATAGTATCCGGGATTGCATTATGATGTCACAATGTTTGGTCAGTAGATAATATTATTCAGAATTCCATTATGATGTAACAATGTATTGTCAGCAGATAATAGTATACGGGAATGCATTATGATGTCACAATGTATGGTCAGCAGATAATAGCATCCAGGATTCCATTATGATGTCACAAAGTATGGCTAGCAGATAGTAGTATCATGGATTCCATTATGATGTCACAATGTATGGTCAGCAGATATTAGTATCACGGATTCCATTATGATGTCACAATGTATGGTCTGCAGATAAAAGTATCCAGGATTCCATTATGACGTCACAACCTATGGCTAGCAGATGGTAGTATCATGGATTCAATTATGATGTCACAATGTATGGTCAGCAGATGATAGTATCCCGGATTCCATTATGATGTCACAATGCATGGTCAGCAGATAATAGTATCCAGGATTCCATTATGATGTCACAATGTATGGCTAGCAGATGTTAGTATCCCGGTTTCCATTATGACGTCACAATGTATGGTCAGCAGATGATAGTATCCCGGATTCCATTATGATGTAACAATGTATGGTCAGCAAATAATAGTATCTAGGATTCCATTATGATGTCACAATGTATGGCTAGCAGATGGTAGTATCCCGGATTCCATTATGATGTCACAATGTATGGTCAGCAGATAATAGTATCCAGGATTCTATTATGATGTCACAATGTATGGCTAGCAGATGGCAGTATCACGGAATCCATTATGATGTCACAATGTATGGTCAGCAGATAATAATATCCAGAATTCTATTATGATGTCACAATGTATGGCCAGCAGATGGTAGTATCCTGGATTCCATTATGACATCACAATGTATGGTCAGCAGATGATAATATCCCGGATTCCATTATGATGTCACATTGTATTATCAGCAGA